>NC_069506.1:256578264-256885764 GCF_027579735.1 Bombina bombina
AAAACGCACACCTCTCTTTC
Source organism: Bombina bombina (assembly GCF_027579735.1). Classification (NCBI taxonomy): domain Eukaryota; kingdom Metazoa; phylum Chordata; class Amphibia; order Anura; family Bombinatoridae; genus Bombina; species Bombina bombina. The sequence goes on from NC_069506.1 coordinate 256,578,285, forward strand.
ATCCCTATTTCCACCCCGGGGATGCCTAGGTATAAAATCTATACCTTGAACCTTAAGTAATGTACTATCCGAGTTGTGATTATATCTGAAGTGTTTGGCTATGGGAGTTTTAGACTCTGGATCCTCAATGGATCTGAGGTGCTCCATAACCCGGTCTTTTAAGGACCTCTTGGTACGTCCTATATATTGTATATTACATCCTTGGCATGTTAAAAGATACACCACATGGGTACGGTTGCAATTTATAAAATCGCGTAAATCACATTCTTTGTCAAGTGCTTCAGATCTACAGGTACTGCTCTGAATGATGTGTGAACATGTCTTACATCTAGATGCATTGCATCTAAAACAGCCATTACGTTTTTGTAACCATGTGCCGCTTGTTACTTTGGGCAACATGGAAGGAGACAATATGTTTCTGAGTGTTTTCGCTTTACGCGACACAAACCTACAGCCCCCCCTTCACGATCTTACTCAACCTTTCATCATTTTGAAGTATAGGGAGATTTGATCAATTTACAAATTTTACCATATTCGAGACTATATGGGGTAGTGAAAATAGGAGTGGAAGTATACTCCTTTTTCTTGATGTTCTTTTTATATGTAAGCAACTCAGTCCTGGGTATTTTATCTACGTCCAATTTTGCTTGTGTCAATACTGTTCGGGGATACCCACGTAATCTTAACCTCTCCATGGTGTCAACTGCTTGTTGTTCGTATATAATGGGATCTGAGCAATTACGCTTCACCCTGATGAGTTGACTCTTGGGAATGGATTTCAAAAGGTGGGGGAGTGGCAGGAATCATATTTGAGAATGCTATTGCCCGAAGTGGGTTTGCGGTATAGTTCTACCTTTATGTTTCCATCAACTGGCTTCACGGTCACATCTAAGAAATTTAAAGATTCCATACTGGATTCGATGGTAAAAGTAAGGTTCAATTTATGTGACACGTAATAATGAAACCGATCGATGGAATCAGATTCTCCATCCCAAACAAAAATCAAATTGTCGATGTAACGCCCATAATAGGAGATGTTTGTACGGAAAGGGTTTCTATCTCCAAAGATGTGGAAGAGCTCCCACCAACCTAGGAAAAGGTTAGCGTAAGATGGCGCAAGTTTGGCGCCCATAGCTGTTCCACATCTTTGGAGATAGAAACGACCCTCAAAAAGAAAAAAAATTATGTGCAGGAAGAAGAGAGGAGAGAGAGGAAGAACTATATATACAAAGTATCTCTCTATATCTATATATACAGTATCTCTCTCTATATATCTATCTCTATCTATACACACAGAGAAGCTATCTCTATATATACACATCAGAGTGAAGCTATCTATATATACAGTCTCTCTCTATATATACACACACACACAGAGAAGCACACAGAGAGAAGCCTGTTCTATGGCGATTTACCACCTGGGTGCAGCTTCTTTTAGCCCAGTTATGCTTTTCACAGAGAAGAACTTTCCTGTAGTATATCAGTCTGATCCCGCCTATTACGGTCAGTCCAGAGCGGAAATACCAGGCAATTCCTCTCTGAACAAGGAACACAGCAACCCCAGGCGATCGTTTTGGCCTTCATTGGGCTTCGTGAGGTTAGCCATTTTCCTCTAAGCACACTGAGCAAGAAGTCCACGTCTGGTTTCCCCTTTTCCCCCATAGGGAGACTAAATACACACAGAGAGAAGCCCACTCACAGGAACGAACAACTGGCTCAATACTATTGTTATCCTGTTCTATGGCGAATTACCACCTGGGTGCAGATATATACATACACACCGAATATTAAAAGTAATAGTAAAGTTTAATGAATTACTGCCCAGTATCTAAAAATAATCTTAACAAAAGGCACTATAATTCATTAAACTTTACAAAGACGCTTCTTTTTTTTAAAAAAAAAAATCCATCGCATTTTGGTAAAAATACCGCCGTTTCTCTGCCCCTGTTTTTAAGATTATTTTTAGATACTGGGCAGTAATTCATTAAACTTAATCACTGAGTATTGAAGACAGCATAGACTGTTTTCATATAAATTTCTTAACACATCATAAAAGTATTATGAACACTATTCTGTGCCCTTTATAGGGACATAGAAGTCAAAATTACATTTCATTCAGATAGTGTGCATTTTTGCTTTGATTATACAATTTGATTTTGTTTATTCATATCCTTTCTTGAAGACCATACCTAGTAGTATAGGCTCAGAAGCATGCGCAATGATGAAATTTTTAAGTGTCATACACTGTTGTTGCATGCTCAATCAGAATCATAAAACGTTTAAGATGACTCATGCCCCTTTACCTGGAATTTTTTAGGCCAAACACTTATATACTTAAATGTTTATAGAGATTCTAGAAATAAATAATTGCTGTACAATAAATAGAAATGGCAAAACCGCATCAATGGTGCAGTATTTGCATAAAATAATAACAATAATAAACACACCAAACCAGGCAAGAAGTGGTAGATCACACAAACTCAAAGCATGGTTGCCGAATGCTAAAAATCGTTTATCTGTTGCATCACTCACTACAAAAGTTTCAAACTTCCTCTGGAAGTAATATCAGAACAAGAATTGTGCATCAGGAGTTACATGAAATGTCAAGTGTTGGCTAGAGTGATGTAAATCATATTGCCATTTGACTCTGGAGCAGTAAAAACATGCTCTTTTGAGTGATAAATCATGGTTCACTATATAGCTATCTTTCAGAAAGCGCAAGTGAAGCACTAAACTGGTCAGATGCTGGAAGGTTGATGTCTAGCCCTGTCACAACATACTGTTTTATCAATGTTTTGAATATAAGTTATTTATTTTAACATTTTCCATTTGACTTTTTCTCCTTGTTTATCAGTGAATAATAATCAATCCTTGACAATATTTGTTTGATGCATTTAAATTGAATTTCTAAATGTTGTTTAAAGGGATACTAAACCCAAATTTTTTTCTCTGTCATGATTCAGATAGGAGCGTGCAATTTTAAGCAACTTTCTAATTTACACCTATTATAAATTTGTATTCATTCTCTTACTATCTTTATTTGAAAAAGCAGGAATGTAAGCATAGGAGACGGACCATTTTTGGTTCAGAACCTAGGTAGCCCCTGCTGATTAGTGGCTAAATGTAGCAAACCAATCAACAAGCACTACCCAGGTGCTGAACCAAAAATGAGCAGACTCAAAACCTTACATTGCTGCGTTTTCAAATAAAGATAGCAAGAGAATGAAGGAAAAAATTATAATAGGAGTAAATTAGAAAGTTGCTTAAAATTGCATGCTCTATCTGAATCATGGAAAAAAATTGGGTTTAGTATCCCTTTAAAGGCGGAATTAACCCATCCATAGAGTATTTGATTTTATGCTTCTTTGAGGCACTGATATACAAAAACATAGTAATGCAGAGTAAATCATTTTTGTGCTTGTTCATTGTATGACAATCTGATGGAAGAATCTGAGTGGTGCATGTCAGGAGACAGCTAACTACTGGAATGCACTGTAAAGTTTGGTGGATGAGATAGGTTTTTTTAAGGTTTAGGCTAGGCCCCTTAGTTCCAGTAAGGGGTTATCTTAATGCTACAGGATAAAAAGCCATTTTAGACAACTGGGTGGTTCCAACTTTGTGGAAGGCCCTTTGCTGTTCCGGCATGACCGTGGCACTGTGCCCAAAGCGAGGACCATGAAGACCTGGTTTGAAGAATATGGTATGGAGGAATTTGACTGGCCTGCATAAACTCCTAACCTCAACACCTTTGGTATAAACTGTAATGACGTTTGCAAGCCAGACCTTCTCGTCCAACCTCACAAATGCTCTTTTGGATAAATAGGCACAAATTCCCACAGATACTCCAAAATCTTGTGGAAAGCCTTTCAAGAAGAGTGGGGTCTTTTTTGGAGTGGGTCCCCTTTCATGTCCAACAAGCTCACATGTGTGTGATGGTCAGATGTCCATATACTTTTGGCCATGTAGTGTGTGTGTAAAGTGCTTGACAAATATGTTCAAAAATTAGGAGCCAGTAAGAATATTTAGGAGCCAGGCATATTTTTAGGAGCCAGACAGTTGGATTTGTATATAGATATATGGAGAATAACCCAAAAAGTTAGGAGCCAGGGGTAAAATTCTAGGAGCCAGTGGCTCCCAGGCTCCTGGGTTTGTCGAGCCCTGGTGTAATACATACAATTTTTTTCAATTATCTATAGAGTCTCAAGACTACAAGTGCACCACCAGCATGCATTTAAATCTATCCATAAGCATATTTGATACCATGAAACAGTTTATCATTGGCCAACTACAAAATGAAGATAAATTCCTACTTTATGCAGTTTGGTCTCAAACACATCTGTGTTCTCAACAAAACCTATTCAATGGGCGCACCAAAGGGTTGATTATACTGACCACCCAACTAAACTATAAGCATTAAAGGGACACTGTACCCAAAAATTCTCTTTTGTAATTCAGAAAGAGCATGCAATTTTAAGCAACTTTCTAATTTACTCCTATTATCAATTTTTTTCTTCGTTCTCTTGCTATCATTATTTGAAAAAGAAGGCATCTAAGCTTTTTTTTGGTTTCAGTACTCTGGATAGCACTTTTTATTGGTGGATGAATTTATCCACCAATCAGCAAGGACAACCCAGGTTGTTCACCAAAAATGGGCCGGCATCTAAACTTACATTTCAAATAAAGATACCAAGAGAATGAAGAAAATTTGATAATAGGAGTAAATTAGAAAGTTGCTTAAAATTTCATGCTTTATCTGAATCACGAAAGAAAATTTTTGGGTACAGTGTCCCATTAAGGTAAAATTAGCTGATTTTCTTCATTGCTTCTTGCAAAAATAAATTATACAATTAATATGTGCTTTAGATAGATGAGGTTAGGTTGAGAGCAGACCTTCCTGCACCCTCCCCTGCATAAAGACCCATTATGCAAACAGAAGCAATCTGAAGTCTGTAGACATCAGTATACATCTAAAACTTTGGGGCTTGGTAAGAAGTCTGAAAATCGGCACAATGTTATTTAAAAATAAGCAAAACTATAAACATCGAAAGATGGACTATATAAATAGATCTACAAAACATTTATGCAAAGGAAAATTTAGTGTACAATGTCCCTTAATGCAACCTGGCTGGCATAATCGTCCATGGAGAACACTGCACTTTTAACTAAAGAGGTTATTACACAAACTTTTCCCCTAGGTTTTCTCAAAATTTGAATTTAAAATGTTGATATGATCACATCAACTGGCATTTAGCGTAATTTGAACATAGTTACAGGTACTCAAAAGGAAGCATTCAGTTATATTTTCATTGCATTAGTGAATGTTAAAGGGACACTGTACCCAAATTTTTTCTTTTGTGATTCAGTTAGAGCATGCAATTTGAAGCAACTTTCTAATGTACTCCTATTATCAAATTTTCTTCATTCTCTCTGTATTTTTATTTGAAAAGCAAGAATTTAAGTTTAGATGCCGGCCAATTTTTGGTGAACAACCTGGGTTGTCCTTGCTGATTGGGCAGCACCAATAAACAATTGCTGTCCATGGTTCTGAACCACAAATTTGCTGGCTCCTCCGCTTAGATGCCTTCTTTTTCAAATAAAGATATCAAGAGAACGAAGAAAAATTGATAATAGAAGTAAATTAGAAAGTTGCTTAAAATTGCATGCTCTATCTGAATCATAAAAGAAAAAATTTGGATACAGTGTCCCTTTAAAAAGATTACCCAAAATTATTGAAATATAAATATATATATATATATATATATATATATATATATATATATATATATATATATATCTCTACACACACTTTTTTGTAATATGCATGCTGATGCTAGATAGTGTGCACCAGATTCTGTTAAACAACTTTGTGTGCAGATGTGGACAGCTCCAAGTGTAATGAATGAAAACAGCACCACCAAATAACCACCTGAAATGCAAGTTCATATCCAAGCAACACACAATGCTATAAAATTCAAATCATGAGCATTGCTGGAGCTGTCAACTAATATGCATATTAACATATTGGTAGCCAAAAAGGCTGCAACGATTTGCTTAACAATGCGTTATAGAACTATGTGGGGAAAAAAGAGATTAATTGTAACAGACCTCCAAAAGCAGACTATCCAGCAATTATTAAATCTGATTTTACATCCATATACATTTACCTAAAGGCACAATAGCACACAAAAAAACAGTATTAGCGCAGTGCACTGCACAGCATCATAAACAGTGACATTTCGGGCTCGCTGTACCGCTAGCAACAGTATCCATCATGGGTGTGAGAGATGGCAGCAGGCTCTTCTCATCTGCAACATCCCCACAGGCCGCGCCCGTATCCCCAGCATCCACTGACAGGGCACACCTCAATCCCCCTCATACCCTTCCTACTCCGGTCTTACCTCAGGCGCAGCGGCTACTTCTCTTCAGACGGACACACATCATGCGAGCCCAGAGCTCTGCAGAGGAGGCCGAGGCCAGGGCTCTGCGCAGCCGCAAGACTCTCAAATTCCGTGCCGGGACCCGCAGCCCCCTAACGTGTCCCGAGCCTTCGGGGTAGGCCCGGGAGGGACAGCTCTGCACAGCTGTCGGCACCAAAAAGGAGAAGAGCTGTGACAGCCCGGTGCCTCCGCCTCTCCCTATAGCTCCGGCACTGATTTTTTTTTCCCAGTAATGCAACACAAAATGGCTGCGAAAACAAACCGACGCAACAGCCGCTGAAGAGAAATCACGTGAAAGCGCATGCGCAAAACAACAGCCCTAAGCAACCAGAGGTCTGCTAAGGGATACGTTTCTATTAGTTACCGCCTCCTACGTGTATAACCACACCTTTATGTTTAAACCCCGCCTTTTAGACAAATAACCACGCCTACTTACTTTTTATTTATAGGCTGTAGTTAGTGAGACAGTGCTCTGTAATGGGACGAAAATCAAGAAATTACAATCGAATTGTTGCTGATAAAGTATGTATATATTTACTGAAAAAAAGGGAAACAGAAAAGAAAAAAAGAAAGAGAAAAGAATGGCACTACCAAATGTTAGGGATGTACTAAAAGGAATGACAAGGGTGAATGACAAAATGGAATGCCCATAGACTTTAATGGGATGTAAAATTGAGATTACATCAGATTATAGCTGCTTTCTATGGAATGACAAGGGTGAATGACAAAATGGAATGCCCATAGACTATAATGGGATTAAATTTAAAAGTTCTATAGAAACTAAACTATGATACATATCAACTAGATATTTACCAGATATGTTCCCCGGGTACAGTAGCATATTCTGAAAGTGAGATTACATCAGATTATAGCTGCTTTCTATGGAATGACAAGGGTGAATGACAAAATGGAATGCCCATAGACTATAATGGGATTACATTTAAAAGTGCTATAGAAACTAAACTATGATACATATCAACTAGATATTTACCAGATATGTTCCCCATGTACAGTAGCATATTCTGAAAGTGAGATTACTTCAGATTATAGCTGCTTTCTATGGAATGACAAGGGTGAATGACAAAATGGAATGCCCATAGACTTTAATGGGATGTAAAATTAAAAGTGTTGAAGCAACAAAACTATGATACATATCAACTAGATATTTATCAGATATGTTCCCCATGTACTATAATGGGATTAAATTTAAAAGTTCTATAGAAACTAAACTATGATACATATCAACTAGATATTTACCAGATATGTTCCCCATGTACTATAATGGGATTAAATTTAAAAGTTCTATAGAAACTAAACTATGATACATATCAACTAGATATTTACCAGATATGTTCCCCATGTACTATAATGGGATTACATTTAAAAGTGCTATAGAAACTAAACTATGATACATATCAAATAGATATTTACCAGATATGTTCCCCATGTACAGTAGCATATTCTGAAAGTGAGATTACATCAGATTATAGCTGCTTTCTATGGAATGACAAGGGTGAATGACAAAATGGAATGCCCATAGACTATAATGGGATTATAGGTAGTGCTTCAATAATTCCAAATATACAAATAAAAAGTCTCTGAGGAGTAGAAATAGAGGGTGATCTTTAGGCAGCAATCTGTAGAGAACCCGGCCTGGATCCTATAGGGATGATCTACAATAAAGAAAGAGACAGATGCGCCACATGGCCCAATATTGTTTGTTCAACACAATAATTATGGTCTAGTCGTGCTAGTATAAACTCACAATTTGAAATGCACTTCAGTTAGTGCAATAGGAGCAGTCTGGGATCAATCACAGTCACCCAGCAGACCGACCTCTAGGGTAGATAGGATTAATCTGTAGTGGAAATATAAAGAGACACAGGGGTGCCTATATGGCCTAGTACAGTTTGGTCCCAAGATATATTACTATATTTAAGTAATATACTCACAATTGGTAAAGCATCTCCAGTGATGCAAATCAGGCAGGATGGGATCAATACAGTCACCCAACAGACTATGACAGGGTTCCCACAGAAAGCAAACAGCAAAGGTCCCAATGAAGGCCAAGGTTTGGTCCAAATAATGCACAAGAGCAAGTGTTTTTATAAAAAAAGTAATATTTACTATATAAAAACAAATAAAAACAAGCGACGCGTTTCTCAGCACACAGGCTGTTTCATCAGGCTTACAACATATAACTAAAACACTTGCTACTTATAGCCAACATATGTATCAGCTTTAATTGGACACACCTGTTAGGGGGGTGGCATGAAGAAATTTCTTTTTAGACTACCCTATCAGCTGATAGGGTAGTCTAAAAAGAAATTTCTTCATGCCACCCCCCTAACAGGTGTGTCCAATTAAAGCTGATACATATGTTGGCTATAAGTAGCAAGTGTTTTAGTTATATGTTGTAAGCCTGATGAAACAGCCTGTGTGCTGAGAAACGCGTCGCTTGTTTTTATTTGTTTTTATATAGTAAATATTATTTTTTTTATAAAAACACTTGCTCTTGTGCATTATTTGGACCAAACCTTGGCCTTCATTGGGACCTTTGCTGTTTGCTTCCTGTGGGAACCCTGTCATAGTCTGTTGGGTGACTGTATTGATCCCATCCTGCCTGATTTGCATCACTGGAGATGCTTTACCAATTGTGAGTATATTACTTAAATATAGTAATATATCTTGGGACCAAACTGTACTAGGCCATATAGGCACCCCTGTGTCTCTTTATATTTCCACTACAGATTAATCCTATCTACCCTAGAGGTCGGTCTGCTGGGTGACTGTGATTGATCCCAGACTGCTCCTATTGCACTAACTGAAGTGCATTTCAAATTGTGAGTTTATACTAGCACGACTAGACCATAATTATTGTGTTGAACAAACAATATTGGGCCATGTGGCGCATCTGTCTCTTTCTTTACTGTAGATCATCCCTATAGGATCCAGGCCGGGTTCTCTACAGATTGCTGCCTAAAGATCACCCTCTATTTCTACTCCTCAGAGACTTTTTATTTGTATATTTGGAATTATTGAAGCACTACCTATTGTTATTTATGTGTGATATTTAGTACAACTATTGATTTAAAGTATTAATTTAATTGATCTATTGTTCATTATACACCTCACTAGGTCTGATATATTGTTATCATTTAGGGCGCCCCCTATTATATAAGAATCTTTTATAAACACACCTAGGTGTGTTTAAGCTTTTTGGCCATCTAGGGGTAGTCGACCTTATTAATTATGTTATCTGCTCTAGAAAGATCCAATAAAAGGATTAATACTAATAGTTTGGGCACCACTGAACACCACACTGAGAATGTATCTGATCCCTCCATGTACACTTTATTTACTAAATTAGAGAACTCACTTAAGTCTGAACATAGGCATTGGTGGGATTTTGAGACACTACAAAAATATAAAAACAAAAAATTGATACCCAGAGGTTTGAGAGTTTTTAAAAACTGCTCTTTCAAAGATAACAACGTTATTCTTAAAGAATGGGAAGATGCCCTCAGTGTTTGTGCTAACACTTTTATAGACATATTGATTAAACATAGAAAACAAATGTATAATGAAGTCGGTATAGAAATAGATAAAATACAACAGAATTTAGAAAAATTCGTTAACCACACTGAATTTGAGGGTTTAAGAAAATCAGCATACGACCGAGCTGATGAGTACCAGAGTGAAATAGTTAAGAGGAAAAACAAAAAATTATTAAGAGATGAGGGCGACTATGCCAAAGGGGAAATATACACCTATAATCGGAATAATGGGAGAAATTATAATAACTCCTATAATCCCCTTAAAAATACACCTAGCTTCACTCCTAGAAGACTTGATGTCAATACTAGATTGACCCAGAATCAAGGTGACAGACACCCAGATTCGTACATGAGTAGACAACATAAACACAGAGACTCAAGACATAATATGGTAAGGGAAGATTTATATCACTATCCTGACAACCAATTTAAAAATTATGAACAACCTTACCCACAGGGAAGCTATAGACAACATCAGCCCCATAGTAATACCTACTCTTACCATGACAACTATCGCGAAAACAAACACCAACATTACCAACAAAATAACTCCTATTCAGATAAATCTTTGGATAAACCAAATCAATATAACAAAACACATAAACAGAATGATGGTTTTTATTATAGACCTAATGATAACATGGGATACTCTTCTCATAGATCTAGAGATCATAACTACACTGGTAGACCATGTAATACTACTGCTGACACACATAAAGAAACACCTCCAATACAAGAAAGAGTTTCCACCAATGACCCTAGGCTCCCTGATATATCAAATCACTTTAGACCTATGAATAGATCATTTGAATCAACAAATAGATTTCAGCCTCTCAATTCTGATAATATTCAATCTCCCATGAATCCTACTACCTCTTACACTAATGAACAGAATAGGACTCCTTTTTTAGAGATGGGCCCAGACCACCGTGTAGAACACTGGTCCATGTCCCCCCGGCCACCTCGACAAAAAAGAATCCACACAAACGAGGAAACAGAGGAAAATCCTCAACCGCCAAAAAGGAAAAACTATTAAAATACAAAAAGGGAATATTTAATTTGTCAGACCACATATTATCTGACGATGAAATCAGAGTATTGGGTAGAGGTCTATCCTTTAGCCCCACTAATGGCCCTAATATGTTTCAATTGTTTGTGGATACAAACAGTTTCACTAGGAAACTTTCACTACAGAAATACTTCGCAGAGAAACGTCTGAAAAATACTGACTGTATACCCATTGTTTTGAACTCCATGGATAAACATTTAAAAGATGGTATCATTACATTTGAACCAGACACACTATTGCAACAACTGAATGATAAATACATCCAAACAGACTTTAAGCCCAAATCTAATTTTAATCCTCCCCGTGTGAAAAATTCACACATTAGTATTTTTCAATCGATGGTACTAAAGGATTTTGAAAAATTAACAAAAAAAGCCAAATATAGGCATAATTTAAGTCCTGGCGAACGTCAAGCCCTCGAATCACTCAGTGCGAATAAGAACATTGTAATACGCCAGGCGGACAAAGGAGGGGGCATTGTTCTTCAAAACAGGTCGGATTATATTCTAGAGGCCGATAGGATCTTAAAAGATGATAGCTATTATAAATTATTAGCCAAAGACCCTACCCCCATCTATCAGAAACAACTTTATTCATTACTCAAAGAAGGATTTGATGAGGGCATTATATCCAAAAAAGAAAAGGAATATCTCTATCCTAAAAACCCTAATGTGGCATTTTACTATCATTTGCCTAAGATTCACAAAAATATATCCCTTCCCCCTGGTCGTCCGATTGTGGCAGGCATTGACAGCCTGACTGACCATCTTTCAGCTTATATAGATTCTTTCTTACAGAAACACGTAATCAATCTACCCTCTTTCATTAGGGATTCCACAGATCTCCTTAACAAATTAAATAGGTTGGACATCAAAAAAACTGATGATGAACTGTGGTGGATTACCAGCGATGTGAGCTCGCTCTATTCTAATATCCCACACGACAAAGGATTGTCGGTTATTCAATCCTACTTGGCAACCGATATTTATATGCCATTGAGACAACAGCAATTCATCAGTGAAATAATCTATTTTATATTACATCATAATTATTTTCTTTATCAGGGATCTTACTACCTCCAGGTAAAAGGTACGGCCATGGGCACCAGATTCGCACCCAGTTTTGCCAATTTATATATGGGCAAATTTGAGGAGACCCACATATATGGGTCTACTATGGGTGCGAGTCTGGTGTTCTATGGCCGGTATATAGATGACCTTCTGATTCTGTTTAGGGGCACTGTAGAGGAGGCCACTATCTTCACCTCCTCACTTAACATCAATGAATTTGATCTGGAATTCACCTCCAATATTCAATCCAATACTATTGAATTTTTGGACCTATCTCTATCCTTTTCTACGAGTGGGACAATTATATCTGAAACTTTTTTCAAAAAAGTTGATTGTAATAGTTTCTTAAATTTCAACAGTAACCACTATATTAGCTGGAAGAAAAATGTGCCCTACGGACAGTTTAGGCGAATAAGACGCAATTGTAGTACTATCGAAAGTTATAAGAAACAATCTCTAGTTTTGAAGGATAGATTTTTGGAAAAGGGATATCCTTTGGACTTGATCCAAAAAGGATATTTTAGAGCCTTACAGGATGACAGGAACACTTATTTAACATCTGATAAGACCCAAAAAAAGACTAAAAAAGAACAAACAATTGAAAATTACAATAAAACACCATTATTCATTACTGGATTTAATAGTAACTATCGTGAGATCCAAAAAATCATATTAAAACATTGGCCCATTATTAGCGATGACCCACACCTCAAAAAACTAATCCCATCTAAACCAAGGATTGTATATAGAAGAGCGCCGACTCTTAAGAACAGACTGGCCCCTAGCAAAATTGTAAGGGATAGGGTCATTTGTTCTGATCATAGACCATGCCAAAAAAGGACCTTTCTGGGCAATTTTGTTCCCCCAACTGGAGTGTACAAATGTTTGAAGAATAAATGCAATATGTGCAGAGTCATAAAAAGAGGTAACAATACTTTCTCCTCTAATCAAACAGGAGAAGAGTTTAAAATCAGCAAGAGGTTATCCTGTGAGTCGACCTATGTGATCTATTTAGTGAACTGTTCATGTGGAGCCCAATATGTAGGACGCACTAGTCGTGCTATAAAGAAACGTTGGAGTGAACACACTTACAACATTAAGAGGAATTACCTCAAACATAGTCTGTCAAGGCATTGTGCCTTTGCACATAAAGGAAGCACAAAAACGCTGTCTATACTACCTATTGAGCAAATATCTCGAAACAGTAACAATGCCTTTCTTAACTTGCGTCGTAGGGAGACCTACTGGATACATAAACTTCACACCCTGGTACCAGACGGTCTCAATGAATGTGTGGATTTAGCCGCTTTTGACATCTGATTGGCTATACTTATCTAATTTCTGCTTTCCTCTTCAGCACTCATTATATTGGTTTAATGAGTGATCTGAGGGCTCTTAGGTTAGGTACACAGATATATTATCTTACCACTGTCTGTCACCACGAAAATAGGGTTATATATCTATACCTCTATCTCAATGATGTAAATTATATATCCATATCTCTATCTTAATGATGCAAGTCTTTATATATTTTTACTCATTTCTCCATATATCACACATACCCTCCTACCTTCACATACACCTTTATAAAATACACACAAAGGATATGATAGGCCTTTGACACTAATGGTGCTTCTATTAGTATACCATCAATTGGATTTGGTATATAACACACTAACACAATCCTCTATTGCATATATTTATATATACTTTTATTATAATAATTATATTATGTATCATAATATTAGTCACATATACACACAGTCACGTATACACTTATAAATCATCTAGAATTCATCTACACATAATTAGGGTGTACATATGTAGATTATACTACATATAAATATATGTCGCACTAATAGTCACAATATACACTCTATGGGGTATTAATTTAGCCAATAACGGGTTCTCTGTCATTAGTCATACTTGCGTTTCCCACAGATCACTACAATATTGCACTTGTTCATTTAGTTTGATGATAATGTAATATATATATTCCCATATAAATAGACACGCGCAAACATAGAAGTCCTTATTGGGAGATGTTACTATTATGACTGGGCTGATGTTAATATAGTGTACATTTAACAACACATAAGACACTTCAGATAGACATATTATATACATTTATCCCTATCAATCTATACATTAGACACATTACATTAGTTCACGGAAATTGATTAGGAGACTACACTGATAGATTATCTTATGCCTTATGAATATCTATAGCCTCTGTTGATAATTAGTTCCGATAATACAACATAGATTAGTAGTTTATCAAATTGTCACCGTTTTAATCATCATCACACAGTTATCACTATTATACTTATGTTGAGGAAAAGGTAACTTCAGATCAAGAACATAGATAGTTAGTCTGTGACGAGGAAGATAATATTTACAACCGTAATGGGATATTGCCCTAACTCTATTTACAGGAAAGTTTGTTGATCTAAATAATATAGTGGCATATCCTAATAACTATCCCAGCACACCATGATATACTTTTAGTATCAGAACCTCTCTAAACAAACTAATTAGCATCAGAATATCGCTACGATACTTAGGGGATACACACATGCGCATCTGTAAGACAGGGACTGACAGATGACATCACACGCATGCGCAGTAACAAGTAGAGAACGCCGTAGGAAATGCCAATATGAAAGTTTACTTTCTATCGACACATCGCCACACGATATAACAATATTAACCTCAAGTAAGGCAAGTATATATTAATACTAACCTCAAGTAAGCTAATGCATCTCTAATACTGCAGAGCCATTAATACGGGGAATTTGTACAACTATATCACGCATATGAGTTCACTTGTCAGTGGTGCCTAACAGGATTTTTTGATCCTTTGGATGGATAAACATATATGTGAATACATAGTGGGGGAATTAAACAAACAAACAAACACTATTGTTGGTACACATCATCCATTACAATGTTATGATCTATAATGTGAGTTACACTTGTCATCCACTATAGCGAATGCTGATAGGGTAGTCTAAAAAGAAATTTCTTCATGCCACCCCCCTAACAGGTGTGTCCAATTAAAGCTGATACATATGTTGGCTATAAGTAGCAAGTGTTTTAGTTATATGTTGTAAGCCTGATGAAACAGCCTGTGTGCTGAGAAACGCGTCGCTTGTTTTTATTTGTTTTTATATAGTAAATATTACTTTTTTTATAAAAACACTTGCTCTTGTGCATTATTTGGACCAAACCTTGGCCTTCATTGGGACCTTTGCTGTTTGCTTCCTGTGGGAACCCTGTCATAGTCTGTTGGGTGACTGTATTGATCCCATCGTGCCTGATTTGCATCACTGGAGATGCTTTACCAATTGTGAGTATATTACTTAAATATAGTAATATATCTTGGGACCAAACTGTACTAGGCCATATAGGCACCCCTGTGTCTCTTTACATTTCCACTACAGATTAATCCTATCTACCCTAGAGGTCGGTCTGCTGGGTGACTGTGATTGATCCCAGACTGCTCCTATTGCACTAACTGAAGTGCATTTCAAATTGTGAGTTTATACTAGCACGACTAGACCATAATTATTGTGTTGAACAAACAATATTGGGCCATGTGGCGCATCTGTCTCTTTCTTTATAATGGGATTACATTTAAAAGTGCTATAGAAACTAAACTATGATACATATCAACTAGATATTTGCCAGATATGTTCCCCAGGTACAGTAGCATATTCTGAAAGTGAGATTACTTCAGATTATAGCTGCTTTCTATGGAATGACAAGGGTGAATGACAAAATGGAATGCCCATAGACTATAATGGGATTACATTTAAAAGTGCTATAGAAACTAAACTATGATACATATCAACTAGATATTTGCCAGATATGTTCCCCATGTACAGTAGCATATTCTGAAAGTGAGATTACTTCAGATTATAGCTGCTTTCTATGGAATGACAAGGGTGAATGACAAAATGGAATGCCCATAGACTTTAATGGGATGTAAAATTAAAAGTGTTGAAGCAACAAAACTATGATACATATCAACTAGATATTTACCAGATATGTTCCCCGTGTACAGTAGCATATTCTGAAAATGAGATTACTTCAGATTATAGCTGCTTTCTATGGAATGACAAGGGTGAATGACATAATGGAATGCCCATAGACTATAATGGGATTACATTTAAAAGTGCTATAGAAACTAAACTATGATACATATCAAATAGATATTTACCAGATATGTTCCCCATGTACAGTAGCATATTCTGAAAGTGAGATTACTTCATATTATAGCTGCTTTCTATGGAATGACAAGGGTGAATGACAAAATGGAATGCCCATAGACTTTAATGGGATGTAAAATTAAAAGTGTTGAAGCAACAAAACTATGATTCATATCAACTAGATATTTACCAGATATGTTCCCCAGGTACAGAAGCATATTCTGAAAGTGAGATTACTTCAGATTATAGCTGCTTTCTATGGAATGACAAGGGTGAATGACAAAATTGAATGCCCATAGACTTTAATGGGATGTAAAATTAAAAGTGTTAAAGCAAAAAAACTATGATACATATCAACTAGATATTTATCAGATATGTTCCCCATGTACAGTAGCATATTCTGAAAGTGAGATTTCTTCAGATTATAGCTGCTTTCTATGGAATGACAAGGGTGAATGACATAATGGAATGCCCATAGACTATAATGGGATTAAATTTAAAAGTGCTATAGAAACTAAACTATGATACATATCAAATAGATATTTACCAGATATGTTCCCCAGGTACAGTAGCATATTCTGAAAGTGAGATTACATCAGATTATAGCTGCTTTCTATGGAATGACAAGGGTGAATGACAAAATGGAATGCCCATAGACTTTAATGGGATGTAAAATTAAAAGAGTTGAAGCAACAAAACTATGATTCATATCAACTAGATATTTACCAGATATGTTCCCCAGGTACAGAAGCATATTCTGAAAGTGAGATTACTTCAGATTATAGCTGCTTTCTATGGAATGACAAGGGTGAATGACAAAATTGAATGCCCATAGACTTTAATGGGATGTAAAATTAAAAGTGTTGAAGCAACAAAACTATGATACATATCAACTAGATATTTATCAGATATGTTCCCCAGGTACAGTAGCATATTCTGAAAGTGAGATTACTTCAGATTATAGCTGCTTTCTATGGAATGACAAGGGTGAATGACAAAATGGAATGCCCATAGACTATAATGGGATTAAATTTAAAAGTGCTATAGAAACTAAACTATGATACATATCAAATAGATATTTACCAGATATGTTCCCCAGGTACAGTAGCATATTCTGAAAGTGAGATTACTTCAGATTATAGCTGCTTTCTATGGAATGACAAGGGTGAATGACAAAATGGAATGCCCTTAGACTATAATAGGATTACATTTAAAAGTGCTATAGAAACTAAACTATGATACATATCAAATAGATATTTACCAGATATGTTCCCCAGGTACGGTAGCATATTCTGAAAGTGAGATTACTTCAGATTATAGCTGCTTTCTATGGAATTTCAAGGGTGAATGACATAATGGAATGCCCATAGACTATAATGGGATTAAATTTAAAAGTGCTATAGAAACTAAACTATGATACATATCAACTAGATATTTACCAGATATGTTCCCCATGTACAGTAGCATATTCTGAAAGTGAGATTACATCAGATTATAGCTGCTTTCTATGGAATGACAAGGGTGAATGACAAAATGGAATGCCCATAGACTATAATGGGATTACATTTAAAAGTGCTATAGAAACTAAACTATGATACATATCAAATAGATATTTACCAGATATGTTTCCCAGGTACAGTAGCATATTCTGAAAGTGAGATTACTTCAAATTATAGCTGTTTTCTATGGAATGACAAGGGTGAATGACAAAATGGAATGCCCATAGACTTTAATGGGATGTAAAATTAAAAGTGTTGAATCAACAAAACTATGATACATATTAACTAGATATTTACCAGATATGTTCCCCAGGTACAGTAGCATATTCTGAAAGTGAGATTACTACAGATTATAGCTGTTTTCTATGGAATGACAAGGGTGAATGACAAAATGGAATGCCCATAGACTATAATGGGATTACATTTAAAAGTGCTATAGCAACAAAAATATCAGACAGATCAAATAGATATTTACCAGATATGTTCCACAGGTACAGTAGCATAATCTGAAACTCAGATTACTTCAGATTATAGCTGCTTTCTATGGAATGACAAGGGTGAATGACAAAATAGAATGTTCATTGAATATAATGGGATTACATTTAAAAGTGCTATATAAACTAAAATATGAGACATATCAAATAGATATTTACCATATATGTTCCCCAGGTACAGTAACTGATTTCTATGGAATGACAAGGGTGAATGACAAAATGGAATGCCCTTAGACTATAATGGGGTTACATTTCAAAGTGCTATAGAAACTAAACTATGAGACATATCAAATAGATATTTACCAGATATGTTCCCCAGGTACAGTAGCATATTCTGAAAGTGAGATTACATCAGATTATAGCTGATTTCTATGGAATGACAAGGGTGAATGACATAATGGAATGCCCATAGACTATAATGGGATTACATTTAAAAGTGCTATAGAAACTAAACTATGATACATATAAACTAGTTATTTACCAGATATGTTCCCCAGGTACAGTAGCATATTCTGAAAGTGAGATTACTTCAGAGTATAGCTGCTTTCTATTTAATGACAAGGGTGAATGACATAATGGAATGCCCATAGACTATAATGGGATTAAATTTAAAAGTTCTATAGAAACTAAACTATGATACATATCAACTAGATATTTACCAGATATGTTCCCCATGTACAGTAGCATATTCTGAAAGTGAGATGACATCAGATTATAGCTGCTTTCTATGGAATGACAAGGGTGAATGACAAAATGGAATGCCCATAGACTATAATGGGATTACATTTAAAAGTGCTATAGAAACTAAACTATGATACATATCAAATAGATATTTACCAGATATGTTTCCCAGGTACAGTAGCATATTCTGAAAGTGAGATTACTTCAGATTATAGCTGCTTTCTATGGAATGACAAGGGTGAATGACATAATGGAATGCCCATAGACCATAATAGGATTAAATTTAAAAGTGCTATAGAAACTAAACTATGATACATATCAACTAGATATTTACCAGATATGTTCCCCAGGTAAAGTAGCATATTCTGAAAGTGAGATTACTTCAGATTATAGCTGCTTTCTATGGAATGACAAGGGTGAATGACATAATGGAATGCCCATAGACTATAATGGGATTAAATTTAAAAGTGTTGAATCAACAAAACTATGATACATATTAACTAGATATTTACCAGATATGTTCCCCAGGTACAGTAGCATATTCTGAAAGTGAGATTACTTCAGATTATAGCTGTTTTCTATGGAATGACGAGGGTGAATGACAAAATGGAATCCCCATAGACTTTAATGGGATGTAAAATTAAAAGTGTTGAATCAACAAAACTATGATACATATTGACTAGATATTTACCAGATATGTTCACCAGGTACAGTAGCATATTCTGAAAGTGAGATTACTTCAGATTATAGCTGTTTTCTATGGAATGACAAGGGTGAATGACAAAATGGAATGCCCATAGACTATAATGGGATTACATTTAAAAGTGCTATAGCAACAAAAATATCAGACAGATCAAATAGATATTTACCAGATATGTTCCACAGGTACAGTAGCATAATCTGAAACTCAGATTACTTCAGATTATAGCTGCTTTCTATGGAATAACAAGGTTGAATGACAAAATAGAATGCTCATTGAATATAATGGGATTACATTTAAAAGTGCTATATAAACTAAAATATGAGACATATCAAATAGATATTTACCATATATGTTCCCCAGGTACAGTAACTGATTTCTATGGAATGACAAGGGTGAATGACATAATGGAATGCCCTTAGACTATAATGGGGTTACATTTCAAAGTGCTATAGAAACTAAACTATGATACATATCAAATAGATATTTACCAGATATGTTCCCCAGGTACAGTAGCATATTCTGAAAATTAGATTATTTGAGATTATAGCTGCTTTCTATGGAATGACAAGGGTGAATGACAAAATGGAATGCCCATAGACTATAATGGGATTACATTTAAAAGTGCTATAGCAACAAAAATATCAGACAGATCAAATAGATATTTACCAGATATGTTCCACAGGTACAGTACCATAATCTGAAACTCAGATTACTTCAGATTATAGCTGCTTTCTATGGAATGACAAGGGTGAATGACAAAATAGAATGCTCATTGAATATGATGGGATTACATTTAAAAGTGCTATATAAACTAAAATATGAGACATATCAAATAGATATTTACCATATATGTTCCCCAGGTACACTAGCATATTCTGAAAGTGAGATTACATCAGATTATAGCTGCTTTGTATGGAATGACAAGGGTGAATGACAAAATGGAATGCCCATAGACTTTAAAGGGTTTTAAACTTAAAAGTGTTATAGCAACAAAACTATGAAACACATCAAGTAGACTTTTACCAAATATCTTTACTAGGTAAAGTAGAATAATCTAAAAGTAAGATTATGTGGTACTGTTGCTGCTTTGTATGGATTCATAAGAGTGAATGACAAAATAGGATGCCCAACATAAGTGACTGATGGTGGCTGTCATTGCCTGAGGCACGCAGAAATTGCATTGTGTTCCTGCTGAAATGAGAGACCTATGCTTCCAAATTAGGTATTTTTGCTGTCATTAAGGGCTTAAAGGGACAGTCTACTCCTGAATTTGTATTGTTTAAAAAGATCGATACAGTACTCCATTTATTTCCCATTCCCCAGTTTTGCATAACCGACACTTTTATATTATTAAACATCTTATCTCTTTGATTACCTTGTATCTAAGCTTCTGCAGGCTTCCCCCTTATTTAAATTATTTTGACAGACTTGAATTTTAGCTAATCAGTGCTGACTCATAAATAACTCCACGGGAGTTATCTATTTGACACACATGAACTAGCCGTATGTAACTATGAAAAAACTGTCAATATGCACTAAAATAAGAGGGCCCTTCAAGGACTTAGAAATTAGCATATGTGCCTACCTACTTTTAGCTTTGAACAAAGAATAACAAGAGAACAAAGCAAATTTGATAAAAGTGAATTGGAAAGTTAATTAAAGAGACAGTCAAATCCAAAATAAACCTTAATGATTTCAGAGATTGGAATATGTTCACTACTGGTGATGTATCCCAATCAAAGTGCAGATTAATCCACTTGAACGCTTTGCTAACTGCCACAGAAGGCCTATAGATACGTCATGTCTTCACTATACTCCCCTTGAATGCCCAACTAACTGCCTAATACCGTCTACACCTACGGCATGACTTCGCTATACTCCCCTGGATTGCCCGGCTAACTCCCGCAGACCGCCTACACCTACTGCATGTCTTCCCTAAACTCAACTGGAATGCCCAGCTAACTCCCACAGAACGCCTACGTCTACATCATGCAATCTACCTCACTAAGAAATTATACAAAAAAACCTCACTATTATAACTTATATTATCTTATACTAGCTGCTGGTGACATCTCCCCTAATCCTGGTCCCCAGCAACTTCCTAGCCGTGCACATCCATGTGTACCCTTCCATAGACTCAGAAAACAAAACTCTGGTAACCTTACTCACATTTTTCTTGTATCTAAAGCCACTAACCCCTTCACGTTTGCACTCTGGAAATCTCCCTCTGTTTGCAACAAGCTCACTTCTATCCATGACCTCTTTATCTCCCGCTCCCTCAACCTTCTGGCTTTAACAGAAACCTGGCTCTCTCCCTTAGACACAGCATCCACTGCTGCTCTGTAACATGGAGGTCTCCACTTCAGCCACACTTCTAGGTCTGGTAATAGACAAGGAGGTAGTATAGGTATTTTACTTTCCCCTCGTTGCACCTTTCAACAAATTCAACCAATCTCTTCCCTCACATTTTCCTCATTCGAAAACCACATTATTTGCTTATTCTCTCTATACGTGTTGCATTCATATACCTACCCCCTGGCTACTCAACTCAATTTCTAGATCACTTGGCTGCCTAGTTACCTTATTTCCTCAGACACCCCTGCCCTCATTCTTTTTTGTCACAATGGACTGACTCTCCCACTCATAAAGGTGGTCACTCCCTTGACTGACCACCATCTCCTCACTTGCAACATAACCTCCCTCCCTACAACTCTCCCTCCATCTACTCCTCACACCAAACTTCACAGAAGCATTATGTCTTAGATCAGCAACAGCCTGTTAATTCCCTCAAACCTCTCCTCTCATCCATCTCCTCCTTTTCCTGCCCTGATCAATCTATCTGCCACTATAATTCCACCATTACATCGGTCCTTGACAATCTCTCTTACCATAGCTGGAAATCACACACTCATCCTCAGCCCTGACATACTCCTTTGACACGGTACCTATGCAGATGTTCCCATACTGCTAAGTGGCACTGGAGAAAATCTCAGAGTTCAGCTCACTACAAGTTCATCTTGAACTCCTACTATTCTGCCATAAATCACTATAAGCAACATTACTTCTCTACTCTTATCTTTACTTTCTTCAAACCCAAAATGTCTGTTCTCCACATTCAATACTCTTCTCCGCCCACCCCCACCTCCTAACACAACTTCTCTGTCAGCTCAAGAATTTACCAGCTACTTCAATAGCAAATCAACTCCATTAGAAACTAAATCAGCTCTCAACATACTTCCATTCTCTCACCTCCTCAAATGCTTGCAATCAACCACAACCTACATAGCCATAAATGTAGCTCTTTCTCCCCTGTAACTGAGGAAGAAGTCTCTGCACTTAAACTGTGCTCTCATCTCACTACCTGTCCCCTTGACCCTATCGACCCTATCCCCTCACAGCTACTCCGCTCCCTCTCTTCTACCCTTACCCCTATACTAACACACATTTTCAACCTCTCACTCGGTATATTTACCTCATCTCTGAAACATGCACTGGGCACACCTCTCCTCAGAAAACCTTCTCTCGATCCAACCTCCCCATCCAACTAATGCCCTATTTCCCTACTCCATCTTCTCTCAAAGCTTCTCGAAAAGCTAGTATATGCACACCTATCCCATTTCTTTACATTAAACTCCCTCCTTGACCCACTGCAATCTGGATTTCGTCCCCATCACTCCACAGAGCAATCAAACAATCGTTACAGCAATCGTTAAGGTTACCATCGACCTATTTACTGCAAAATCAAAAGGCCAATTCTCTTTGCTTATCCTCCTTGATCTGTCTGTAGCTTTTGTCCACCCTCTTTTGCTCCAAACCCTCCAATCCTTCAGCATTTGTGACACAGCCCTCTCGTAGTTCTCTTCCTACCTGTCTAACCGTAACTTTATTGTCGCCTTCTCTGGGGCTTCCTCTGCCCACTTTCTGTTGGTGTACTGCAAGGCTCCATCCTCGGTCCCCTTCTCTTCTCAATCTACACGTCATCATTAGGTTCCCCAAGTCCCACGGGTTCCAATATCATTTGTATGCCGACGACACCCAAATCTACTTCTCTGCACCAGACCTATCTCTTTCCTTGCTAACCCGAAGTCCTCTCACTACCTCAAACTAAATCCCTCCAAAACTGGGGTCCTTATTTTCACCCCTTCTTCCAAAATCTCCACCCCTAATCTCTCTAACTGTTGACAGCTCCATCATTACCCCTATTATTATTATTATTCTTTATTTATAAAGCGCTGACAGATTCCGCAGTGCTGCCCATGGGTACAAGGATAACAGTACAGTGGAGAAACAATACGATAAGACACCTACCCTGCATGCCTGCTGTCTTGTGGTCGCACTTGACTCCGATCTTTCTTTCACTACTCACATTCAGTCATTGGCTAAATCCTGCCGCCCCAACCTTAAAAACATCTCTAAAATTAGACATTTCCTTACACAAGACACAACTAAGATTTTAATCCACTCTCTCATCCTTTCCCGCCTCGACTACTGCAATTCTGTCCTCTCTGGTCTCCCTAGCTGCCGCCTAACTCTTTTTGAAATCCATAATGAATGCCTCAGCCAGGCTCATCTTCCTTACAGAATATGCTACTGTACCTGGGGAACATATCTGGTAAATATCTAGTTGATATGTATCATCGTTTAGTTTCTATAGCACTTTTAAATTTAATCCCATTATAGTCTATGTGCATTCCATTATGTCATTCACCCTTGTCATTCCATAGAAAGCAGCTATAATCTGATGTAATCTCACTTTCAGAATATGCTAATGTACCTGGGGAACATATCTGGTAAATATCTAGTTGATGTGTATCATAGTTTAGTTTCTATAGCACTTTTAAATTGAATCCCATTATAATCTATGGGCATTCCATTTTGTCATTCACCCTTGTCATTCCATAGAAAGCAGCTATAATCTGAAGTAATCTCACTTTCAGAATATGCTACTGTACCTGGGGAACATATTTGGTAAATATCTATTTGATATGTATCAGAGTTTAGTTTCTATAGCACTTTTAAATGTAATCCCATTATAGTCTATGGGCATTCCATTTTGTCATTCACCCTTGTCATTCCATAGAAAGCAGCTATAATCTGATGTAATCTCACTTTCAGAATATGCTACTGCACATGGGGAACATATCTGGTAAATATCTAGTTGATATGTATCATAGTTTTGTTGCTTTAACACTTTTAATTTTACATCCCATTAAAGTCTATGGGCATTCCATTTTGTCATTCACCCTTGTCATTCCATAGAAAGCAGCTATAATCTGACGTAATCTCACTTTCAGAATATGCTACTGTACCTGGGGAACATATCTGGTAAATATCTATTTGATATGTATCATAGTTTAGTTTCTATAGCACTTTTAAATGTAATCCCATTATAGTCTATGGGCATTCCATTTTGTCATTCACCCTTGTCATTCCATAGAAAGCAGCTACAATCTGAAGTAATCTCACTTTGAGAATATGCTACTGTACCTGGGGAACATAACTGGTAAATATCTAGTTGATATGTATCATAGTTTAGTTTCTATAGAACTTTAAAATTTAATCCCATTATAGTCTATGGGCATTCCATTTTGTCATTCACCCTTGTCATTCCATAGAAAGCAGCTATAATCTGATGTAATATCACTTTCAGAATATGCTACTGTACATGGGGAACATATCTGGTAAATATCTAGTTGATATGTATCATAGTTTAGTTTCTATAGCACTTTTAAATGTAATCCCATTATAGTCTATGGGCATTCCATTTTGTCATTCACCCTTGTCATTCCATAGAAAGCAGCTATAATCTGAAGTAATCTCACTTTCAGAATATGCTACTGTACCTGGGGAACATATCTGGTAAATATCTATTTGATATGTATCATAGTTTAGTTTTTATAGCACTTTTAAATGTAATCCCATTATAGTCTATGGGCATTCCATTTTGTCATTCACCCTTGTCATTCCATAGAAAGCAGCTATAATCTGAAGTAATCTCACTTTGAGAATATGCTACTGTACCCGGGGAACATATCTGGTAAATATCTAGTTGATATGTATCATAGTTTAGTTTCTATAGCACTTTTAAATGTAATCCTATTATAGTCTATGGGCATTCCATTTTGTCATTCACCCTTGTCATTCCATAGAAAGCAGCTATAATCTGATGTAATCTCACTTTCAGAATATGCTACTGTACATGGGGAACATATCTGGTAAATATCTAGTTGATATGTATCATAGTTTAGTTTCTATAGCACTTTTAAATTTAATCCCATTATAGTCTATGGGCATTCCATTTTGTCTTTCACCCTTGTCATTCCATAGAAAGCAACTATAATCTGACGTAATCTCACTTTTAGAATATGCTACTGTACCTGGGGAACATATCTGGTAAATATCTATTTGATATGTATCATAGTTTAGTTTCTATAGCACTTTTAAATGTAATCCCATTATAGTCTATGGGCATTCCATTTTGTCATTCACCCTTGTCATTCCATAGAAAGCAGCTATAATCTGAAGTAATCTCACTTTGAGAATATGCTACTGTACCCGGGGAACATATCTGGTAAATATCTAGTTGATATGTATCATAGTTTAGTTTCTATAGAACTTTTAAATTTAATCCCATTATAGTCTATGGGCATTCCATTTTGTCATTCACCCTTGTCATTCCATAGAAAGCAGCTATAATCTGATGTAATCTCAATTTCAGAATATGCTACTGTACCCGGGGAACATATCTGGTAAATATCTAGTTGATATGTATCATAGTTTTGTTGCTTCAACACTTTTAATTTTACATCCCATTAAAGTCTATGGGCATTCCATTTTGTCATTCACCCTTGTCATTCCTTTTAGTACATCCCAAATGTTATCACCATTTTAATAACACTAGTATATTTTGTTTGTATTAGTTGGGGGTGGGTGCTGTATACCAGAGAAACAAGGCTTGGTGTAGTGGTAGAAAACCACTAAAGAGTATAATACTTAGCACTCCATACCATTTATACCACTATAGGGGTGTAACAAAAATTATCCCCAAATAATGGGAAACACTGAGTTAAAAACAAAACTTTACTGAACTACCATAATAAAAAGGAAAGAAGAAAATAAAAAAAAATAAAAAATATGGGAATGTATAGTAATGATATATTTCTCCAATATAATTTATATCCAATATGAATTGGAAGATGGTATACACCTTACAATTGCAAGTTTGCTGTTGCTTCTACCCACTATATGTGTGCAGATCTAAATATGTAGTGAAGCAAAGGTATTATTTAGTGTAACTGAAATCACTGTAGCAAAATAATTTATCACTGAATTGGCATAATAATATTATAGCACTTGGTAAAATAAATGTAATCTAATTCTCTAGAACTCAGTAGCTAAACATAAGATAGATTTGATTTGAAACAGTTTCCAATTTGTATAATGCATGGGGTAACTACTATTATATAAAAGGAAACAATGATGTAGTAGTGCCATAAATAATTTAGCAACACAGTTAAAAGTTATGTCTATTTCCACTCTCCCTGCACCATGTGACAGCCATCAGCCAATCACAAATGCATACACGTACCATGTGACAGCCATCAGCCAATCACAAATGCATACAGGCTTATTCTTGCACATGCTCAGTAGGAGCTGGTGACTCAAAAAGTTTAAATATAAAAAGACTGCACACATTTGGTTAATGGAAGTAAATTGGAAAGTTGTTTAAAATTGCATGCTCTATCTGAATAATGAATGTTTAATTTTGACTTGAGTGATCCTTTAATGGCGCTAATAAATGTGCACACATAAGCGTGTTTCTAGTTTGGGCTGATTGTCAATCTTAGGAAACCCCCTATTTGTATTACGGTTGGTGGACCATCAGTTATAACTTTTAAGGCAATATTTATTAACACACTTTCCATAAGCTGTTTAAAAATGAGGATCCCAGTTGTCCTCAGCTGGCTTCCTGACATGTTTCGCATGTGACGTTTTTTCTAAGATGGAGCCACCGCCTCGGTTTCCCGTATATATAGGGGAAAGCTTTGATATTATTGGACGTTTCAGGATGTATTCGGATTGGCTTCTAGATATGTCAATCATACTGGCACATCTTGATGTTTATAATGGTAAGTAATAGACATTGTGTTATCTTAACTGTAAATATTTATGAGAAATGTGGGTAGTTAAAATAAATAACCAAGTATAAATGTTGTGTGTATTTATGGTGACCATAATTGAAAGGAATATTGATAAAATAATATAAAAAGGAGGTTGTTTGACATAATAATTATAATAGTGTTTATTGAACTGCAAGTGTTGGATGAAAGGTGAATTCACTGTATTGTGACAAAATATAAATATAAAATTGTGTAAATAGTATAAAACAAAAATAAAGAAAAATAATCATAATTTTATGTGCTAATGATATTGCCCAAGATTAATAAAGTGAGCTTGCTTAAATGAATACAATTATCATTGTAGATCAAAAATGGGAGTGAACTGTTTTGGGTAAAAATTAAGGATGTTAATATTGGTTTAATTTGTGTATTAGTGTGAAAGTAATGGTGCTATTATTCCTATAGATCCAAAAAGGAAGATGTCCACAGCACTGTAAGTGACCATCTGTTTATTAAAACATAACAGACAGGTAAATGTGCAATGTTTCTGGCTCAAATGCCCTTAATCATGCAAGACTTCACAGTACGCCTGTGACACATTTAAAGAGTTCACCAACCAATCATTTTACACCTTCAATTAACCATTTGTTATAATTACAAACACTAACATATTATATCACCCCCTAGTGGTTATGTGTAATATTACCATAACAATATATATATCGTTAAAAACAATTTAATTTCTCTGTTCACTTATTTACATATGATACAGCCTAGAGATTTTTTTTTATATAATAATAATTCAGATATCAGATAATATATGGCCTAAGAGATAATGTTGTAAACATGTTCAGAAAACTACAGAAAGGTCAAACGCCCTATTAAGGCCTTTGGGATGCATATAATCTAATCTATGTATCAAAAATGCCTCCTTTGCTTAAGAAGTTTCTCTCTATCACCTCCTGCTCTGGGAACATAAATATGATCAATGATTTGCCATCTTAACTGGTTAATCTGTTGACCAAACTCAAGGAAATGGCATGCTAAGGGTGCTTGTTTTTCACCTTTTCTGATGTTAGACCTATGCTGATTAAGGCGTTCCTCATTTTACGTGTTGTTTCACCTATGTAGATTCTGGCACACGGACACTTGATCAAATAAACCACAAATGTTGATTCACATGTGTAAAAAAATCTGATTTTTATCCTATTACCTTTCAAAGGGTGTGTTAAGTAATCCCCTTTAATAACAGAACTACAATGTGTGCAACCTAGGCACAGGAAACTGCCTATATTTTTCTTTGTGATATATCTAGTCTTATCCTTAATGCTAGAACCTAGATCCGTTCTTACCAACATGGCCTTTAAATTCCGGACTCTCTTATAGGCCATCATGGGAACCTCCTGTAGTGATTCCACTCCCTTATTACACTGCTTCAAAATCTGGCAATATTTTTTAATAATGTAAGAAACTCTATCACTATATGAATTGTATTGCGAGATAAACACTAATTTTTCTTTTTTATCCGTATTTGGCTTAGTGTTAACTGTCTCTTTTTGGTATATATTATTAATTTCCTTTAATAAATTTATAAATAAATAAAAAAAAATTTACCCATGTCCTGAAATCTCACTTTTTTCAAGTTATCCTCATTAACAATCCTATCAACTCTCATTACTTGACTGCATGGGAGGGAATTCTTAAGGTCTGGGTGATAAAAGCTGTCATATTTTAGGAGTGTATTTCTATCAGTATCCTTGGAGTATATGTCTATACATAGAACACCATTTTGTTTATACATCAAAGTAACAAGAAATGTGATTTTTTTTTTCTTCACTAAAATAAAGTGTAAACTCCAGACCATCAACTTCCATATTATACCGTTGAACAAACATTTTTAAGGAGTCCATGTCACCCCACTATATGCCAAAAGTATCGTCTATGAACCTCCACCAGGCGGCGCCAGATTGTAAAAACATAGGGTTGCAGCATACAAATTTTTCCTCTAAGTGGCTCATATATAAATTGGCATATGATGGGGCTACATTGGACCCCATAGCTGTTCCTCTTTTCTGGACATACCAAGTATCCACAAATAGAAAATAATTCTGATACAATATAACCCTAAGCAGTTGTTCAAAAAAATCAATTTTTCCAAATATTGGTTTTAAGTTGATACTTAATAACTTCAATCCCACTTTCGTGTTTTATTGAAGTTTATAAACTTTTCACATCAGGTGTGAAAAGTATATACTTCAAATTGGTTAACTCTATGGCTTTTAACTTTGTAATGAAATCAGTAGTATGTAATTTTCTCTACTAATGGTTGAAGCATTCTGTCTAAAAACACTATGGAGTGGCCTGGCAGGGGTTCTACATTTTTGTGGATCTTGGGTACTGTATAAAAGAAGGGTGTTTTAGGATGTTCTATATACAAGAAATCTTTGGGGGGGTTTATCTATTTACCCCTTCTTTTCTGCTATACACAAAATGTTGCCTATTTATTTTTTTATCTTAAAGACAGGGTTATAATCCAATTTCTCATGTCTGATTATCATTAAGTTGACTTAATATTTCCTCCACATAATATTCTTTATTAAAGGGACACTGAACCCAATTTTTTTCTTTCGTGATTCAGATAGAGCATGCAATTATAAGCAACTTTCTAATTTACTCCTATTATCAATTTTTATTTGTTCTCTTGCTATCTTTATTTGAAAAAGAAGGCATCTAAGCTAAGGAGCTAGACAATTTTAGGTTTAGACCCTGGACAAAACTTGTTTAATGGTGCTGTCCAATCAGCAAGGACAACCCAGGTTGTTCACCAAAAATGGGCCGGCATCTAAACTTACATTCTTGAAATTCAAATAAATATACCAAGAGAATGAAGAAAATTTGATAATAGGAGTAAATTAGAAAGTTGCTTAAAATTGCATGCTCTATCCGAACCATGAAAGAAAAAAATTGGGTTTAATGTCCCTTTAAGGACCACAGTAGCACCACCCTTATCGGCTCTTTTAATGATAACCTCTTTTTTTTCTTAATTAATCAATTGCTTTGAATTCATCTTTAGACAGATTAAACAGTTTATATACAGACTTTGCTGTGATCTCTTTTTACAAACCCTCTATTTCAGTTGTTACTAATTTAATATACCTAGCTATACTGCTATTGTGAATAGCAGAAGTAAATTAACTCTTTTCTCTTGTTAAGTGTATCCAGTCCACGAATCATCCATTACTTATGGGATATTAACTCCTCCCCAACAGGAAGTGCAAGAGGATTCACCCAGCAGAGCTGCTATATAGCTCCTCCCCTAACTGCCATTACCAGTCATTCTCTTGCACCCAACGAATAGATAGGATGTGTGAGAGGACTGTGGTGATTATACTTAGTTTCATACCTTCAATCAAAAGTTTGTTATTTTATAATAGCACCGGAGTGTGTTATTCCTTCTCTGGTAGAATTTGAAGAAGAATCTACCTGAGTTTTTCTATGATTTTAGCCGGAGTAGTTAAGATCATATTGCTGTTTCTCGGCCATCTGAGGAGAGGTAAACTTCAGATCAGGGGACAGCGGGCAGATTAATCTGCAAAGAGGTATGTAGCAGCTTATTATTTTCTGACAATGGAATTGATGAGAAAATTCTGCCATACCGATATAATGTAAACTCAGCCTTAAATGCAGTAGCAGCAACTGGTATCAGGCTGTCATGTATGTATATTTTACACTTCAGTATTCTGGGGAATGGCACTTCACTGGAATTATACTGTATGCATAAAACTTTAGCCTAATTTGCAGGGACTAGCAACAGGCTTTTTAATAACACTCAATTTATTAATGTTAAACGTTTTTTGCTGGCATGTAAAATCGTTTAATTTTCTGAGGTACTGGGTGAAAAAATGTTTTGGGCACTATTTTTTTCCACTTGGCAGTCGTTTTATTTAATTTATGACAGTTTACTGATCTCTCTCACTGTTATGTGTGAGGGGGAGGGGCCTTTTTTGGCGCTTTTGCTACGCATCAAAAAATTCAGTCAGAAGTTTATTGTCTTCCCTGCATGATCCGGTTCATCTCTACAGAACTCAGGGGTCTTCAAAACTTGTTTTGAGGGAGGTAATCACTCACAGCAGAGCTGTGAGATTGTAGTTGACTGTGATAAAAAAACGTTTATTTCTGTATTTTTTTTTCTGCTATCAGGGTTAGTTATCCTTTGCTAATGGGAGCAATCCTTTGCTAAAATTGTGTTTTTTACAAAGATTTGATGCTATAACTTTTCAGTTTATTAATTTTCAACTGTCATAACTTTTTCTGTGCTTCTTATAGGCACAGTACGTTTTCATATTATAGTAAATTAATTGAAAAGTATTTCCAAGTTGCTAGTTTATTTGCTAGTGTGTTAAACATGTCTGATTCAGAGGAAGATATCTGTGCTATATGTGCTAAAGCCAAAGTGGAGCCCAATAGAAATTTATGTACTAACTGTATTGATGCTACTTTAAATAAAAGTCAATCTGTACAAATTGAACATATTTCACCAAACAACGAGGGGAGAGTTATGCCGACTAACTCGCCTCACGTGTCAGTACCTGCATCTCCCGCTCGGGAGGTGCGTGATATTGTAGCGCCGAGTACATCTGGGCGGCCATTACAAATCACATTACAGGATATGGCTACTGTTATGACTGAAGTTTTGGCTAAATTACCAGAACTAAGAGGTAAGCGTGATCACTCTGGGGTGAGAACAGAGTGCGCTGATAATATTAGGTCCATGTCAGACACTGCGTCACAATTTGCAGAACATGAGGACGGAGAGCTTCATTCTGCGGGTGACGGTTCTGATCCAAACAAACTGGATTCAGATATTTCAAATTTTAAATTTAAGCTG
The DNA here is from genome assembly GCF_027579735.1 of Bombina bombina. Classification (NCBI taxonomy): domain Eukaryota; kingdom Metazoa; phylum Chordata; class Amphibia; order Anura; family Bombinatoridae; genus Bombina; species Bombina bombina. The sequence goes on from NC_069506.1 coordinate 256,611,014, forward strand.
GAAAACCTCCGTGTATTACTAGGGGAGGTGTTAGCGGCTCTGAATGATTGTAACACAGTTGCAATACTAGAGAAAATGTGTAGGTTGGATAAATATTTTGCGGTACCGGCAAGTACTGACGTTTTTCCTATACCTAAGAGACTTACTGAAATTGTTACTAAGGAGTGGGATAGACCCGGTGTGCCGTTCTCACCCCCTCCGATATTTAGAAAGATGTTTCCAATAGACGCCACCACACGGGACTTATGGCAAACGGTCCCTAAGGTGGAGGGAGCAGTTTCTACTTTAGCTAAGCGTACCACTATCCCGGTGGAGGATAGCTGTGCCTTTTCAGATCCAATGGATAAAAAGTTAGAGGGTTACCTTAAGAAAATGTTTGTTCAACAAGGTTTTATATTGCAACCTCTTGCATGCATTGCGCCTGTCACGGCTGCAGCAGCATTTTGGTTTGAGTCTCTGGAAGAGACACTTGAATCAGCTCCATTAGATGAGATTACACACAAGCTTAAAGCCCTTAAGTTAGCTAACTCATTTATTTCAGATGCCGTAGTACATTTAACTAAACTTACGGCTAAGAATTCCGGATTCGCCATTCAGGCACGCAGAGCACTGTGGCTAAAATCCTGGTCAGCTGACGTTACTTCTAAATCTAAATTGCTTAATATACCTTTCAAAGGGCAGACCTTATTCGGGCCCGGGTTGAAAGAAATTATCGCTGACATTACAGGAGGTAAAGGCCATGCCCTGCCTCAAGACAGAGCCAAACCTAAGGCTAGACAGTCTAATTTTCGTTCCTTTCGTAATTTCATAGCAGGAGCAGCATCAACTTCCTCTGCACCAAAACAGGAAGGAGCTGTTGCTCGCTACAGACAAGGCTGGAGACCTAACCAGTCCTGGAACAAGGGCAAGCAGGCCAGGTAACCTGCTGCTGCCCCTAAGACAGCATGAATCGAGGGCCCCCGATCCGGGAACGGATCTAGTGGGGGGCAGACTTTCTCTCTTCGCCCAGGCTTGGGCAAGAGATGTCCAGGATCCCTGGGCGTTAGAGATCATATCTCAGGGATACCTTCTAGACTTCAAATTCTCTCCCCCAAGAGGGAGATTTCATCTGTCAAGGTTGTCAACAAACCAAATAAAGAAAGAGGCGTTTCTACGCTGCGTACAAGATCTTTTATTAATGGGAGTGATCCATCCGGTTCCGCGGTCGGAACAAGGACAAGGGTTTTACTCAAATCTGTTTGTGGTTCCCAAAAAAGAGGGAACTTTCAGGCCAATCTTGGATTTAAAGATCCTAAACAAATTCCTAAGAGTTCCATCGTTCAAAATGGAAACTATTCGGACAATTTTACCCATGATCCAAAAGGGTCAGTACATGACCACAGTGGATTTAAAGGATGCTTACCTTCACATACCGATTCACAAAGATCATTACCGGTATCTAAGGTTTGCCTTTCTAGACAGGCATTACCAGTTTGTAGCTCTTCCATTCGGATTGGCTACGGCTCCGAGAATCTTCACAAAGGTTCTGGGTGCTCTTCTGGCGGTACTAAGACCGCGAGGAATTGCGGTAGCTCCGTACCTAGACGACATTCTGATACAAGCTTCAAGCTTTCAAACTGCCAAGTCTCATACAGAATTAGTACTGGCATTTCTAAGGTCGCATGGATGGAAGGTGAACGAAAAGAAGAGTTCTCTCTTTCCACTCACAAGAGTTCCCTTCTTGGGGACTCTTATAGATTCTGTAGAAATGAAGATTTACCTGACAGAAGACAGGTTAACAAAGCTTCAAAATGCATGCCGTGTCCTTCATTCCATTCAACACCCGTCAGTAGCTCAATGCATGGAGGTGATCGGCTTAATGGTAGCAGCAATGGACATAGTACCCTTTGCACGCCTACATCTCAGACCGCTGCAATTGTGCATGCTAAGTCAGTGGAATGGGGATTACTCAGACTTGTCCCCTACTCTGAATCTGGATCAAGAGACCAGAAATTCTCTTCTATGGTGGCTTTCTCGGCCACATCTGTCCAGGGGGATGCCATTCAGCAGGCCGGACTGGACAATTGTAACAACAGACACCAGCCTACTAGGTTGGGGCGCTGTCTGGAATTCTCTGAAGGCTCAGGGACAATGGAATCAGGAGGAGAGTCTCCTACCAATAAACATTTTGGAATTGAGAGCAGTTCTCAATGCCCTTCTGGCTTGGCCCCAGTTAACAACTCGGGGGTTCATCAGGTTTCAGTCGGACAACATCACGACTGTAGCTTACATCAACCATCAGGGAGGGACAAGAAGCTCCCTAGCAATGATGGAAGTATCAAAGATAATTCGCTGGGCAGAGTCTCACTCTTGCCACCTGTCAGCAATCCACATCCCGGGAGTGGAGAACTGGGAGGCGGATTTTTAAGTCGTCAGACTTTTCATCCGGGGGAGTGGGAACTTCATCTGGAGGTCTTTGCCCAAATACTTCGACGTTGGGGCAAATCAGAGATAGATCTCATGGCGTCTCGACAGAACGCCAAGCTTCCTCGTTACGGGTCTAGATCCAGGGATCCGGGAGCGGTTCTGATAGATGCTTTGACAGCACCTTGGACCTTCGGGATGGCTTATGTGTTTCCACCCTTCCCGATGCTTCCTCGATTGATTGCCAGAATCAAACAGGAGAGAGCATCAGTGATTCTAATAGCGCCTGCATGGCCACGCAGGACTTGGTATGCAGATCTAGTGGACATGTCATCCTGTCCACCTTGGTCGCTACCTCTGAAACAGGACCTTCTGATCCAGGGTCCCTTCAAACATCAAAATCTAATTTCTCTGAAGCTGACTGCTTGGAAATTGAACGCTTGATTTTATCAAAACGTGGTTTTTCTGAGTCAGTTATTGATACCTTAATACAGGCTAGGAAGCCTGTTACCAGAAAGATTTACCATAAGATATGGCGCAAATACTTATATTGGTGCGAATCCAAGAGTTACTCATGGAGTAAGGTTAGGATTCCGAGGATATTGTCTTTTCTACAAGAAGGTTTAGAAAAGGGTTTATCCGCTAGTTCCTTAAAGGGACAGATTTCAGCTCTGTCCATTCTTTTACACAAACGTCTGTCAGAAGTTCCGGACGTTCAAGCTTTTTGTCAGGCTTTAGCTAGGATCAAGCCTGTGTTTAAAACTGTTGCTCCACCATGGAGTTTGAACTTAGTTCTTAATGTTTTACAGGGGGTTCCGTTTGAACCCCTTCATTCCATTGATATCAAGTTGTTATCTTGGAAAGTTCTGTTTTTAATGGCGATTTCCTCGGCTCGAAGAGTCTCTGAGTTATCTGCCTTACATTGTGATTCTCCTTATCTGATTTTTCATTCAGACAAGGTAGTTCTGCGTACTAAACCTGGGTTCCTACCTAAGGTGGTCACTAACAGGAATATCAATCAAGAGATTGTGGTTCCATCTTTGTGTCCTAATCCTTCTTCGAAAAAGGAACGTCTGCTACACAATCTAGATGTAGTCCGTGCCCTGAAATTTTATCTACAGGCAACTAAGGATTTTCGACAAACGTCTTCCCTGTTTGTCGTTTATTCTGGTCAGAGGAGAGGTCAAAAAGCTTCGGCTACCTCTCTCTCCTTTTGGCTTCGTAGCATAATACGGTTAGCCTATGAGACTGCTGGACAGCAGCCTCCTGAAAGAATTACAGCACATTCTACTAGAGCTGTGGCTTCCACTTGGGCCTTTAAGAATGAGGCTTCTGTTGAACAGATTTGCAAGGCTGCAACTTGGTCTTCTCTTCATACTTTTTCCAAATTTTACAAATTTGACACTTTTGCTTCTTCGGAGGCTGTTTTTGGGAGAAAGGTTCTTCAGGCAGTGGTTCCTTCCGTATAAAGAGCCTGCCTGTCCCTCCCGTCATCCGTGTACTTTAGCTTTGGTATTGGTATCCCATAAGTAATGGATGATCCGTGGACTGGATACACTTAACAAGAGAAAACATAATTTATGCTTACCTGATAAATTTATTTCTCTTGTAGTGTATCCAGTCCACGGCCCGCCCTGTCACTTTAAGGCAGGTAATTTTTCCATTAAACTACAGTCACCACTGCACCCTATGGTTTTCCTTTCTCTGCATGTTTTCGGTCGAATGACTGGTAATGGCAGTTAGGGGAGGAGCTATATAGCAGCTCTGCTGGGTGAATCCTCTTGCACTTCCTGTTGGGGAGGAGTTAATATCCCATAAGTAATGGATGATCCGTGGACTGGATACACTACAAGAGAAATAAATTTATCAGGTAAGCATAAATTATGTTTTTTTTAAAATTAATTTTGTGACATATAAAGTTTCACTTCCTATCAATGGTGTTTGTATGATTTAACTTTTTGTACGTTTTCAATCTGCTTTGTGTCTGTGAAAAACACTTTAAGTTTGATATTCTTGAAAAACCTATGTCTTTTTTTTAATTAAAAAAGTAAATGTCCTTGTAAGCGAAGTGTGACAAGCCCTTCTCTAACAACTTGTTCTCACTATCGCTGAGTGTTTGACCCTAGATGTTAATTACTGTCGACTGCGCCCCCTCTTTCGATTTGTCCATCTCCGTGTGCACATTTGGTGCCCCTCTGTGGGTGTGATGTTTTCTCCCCCCACAGTGCTTCCTTCATCGCTTGACAAAAAAGCCGTACTGGCGGAGGTGTCTGACTAGGTTCCTCCCTCATTGTGACGTGTAGGGTGCCTATTGGTTTGACGTCTGGCTGACGCCTGTGGTTTCCTCCTCCGGTCCTCATGGAAACTAGAATGCAATTTGTAAACAATTCCTCTGATGTAATCCCCTTCATTACGGACAATTGTTAGCCTCTTACGCTCCTGTATATCATTCTGGAGCTGCAATATCTTTGTGTCAGTTTCACTGATGAATTTGGTTAACGCTTCAGACGATAGCGACTTAGTAAGTTCCTCCTTATAGCGTTTCATCTCTTGCTCTTGTACCTCTTGTATTCAACCGTCAATACCATCAAGTCGTATGAGCATTTGTTTAAAATGAATTCAAATTTTCTCGCAATATTCTTCATTATCCCTTAATAGCATGGGGCGTGTGTTCATTCTAAGCCCCCTAGGGATTCTCTTAACACGATTGTACTCGGACAGTGTTGTAACATGTAAGTCCCAAGCAACATTTTTGCTGCGTATATTTTCATACAGTCTCTCATAATTATCAACAGGTATAGCCCTCAGGAATTATCTAGCTCCTTTAGTGAGAGTAGTAATCCTGGCTGCCTCCATTTCAGAGTACATGAAGATCTTTGTCATTATACACTCATGTGGAGTAGTCGATACCTGGATTAGCTACCCAGCAGAGGTGGTATTGTGGTCAGTGCCAGGTTAATCTGAAATGTTCTTTGTGTAATATCTGTGTGTCCAGGAATGCTGTGATCTAAGACCCCCCTCCTCCCCCCCTTATGTTGGTAGATGGTACTTCCTGATACTGTGAGTTAAGGCTTGCTATGTATGGTTGGATGATCGTAAATTATAACAAGGGCGGGGGCCTTGACAAGACAAGGAAGAAGCTGAGTTTTAACTAAATGTAACAGAAACTTTAGTCAGAACCAGCCCTGGACACAAGCAGCTAACATCTAAAAGAGGTTCTCCACATATCTCAAGAACTTGGTAATAAGCTTAGATATCGAGTTATTTCATGTTTCTTTTTATTTTAAAGAATTAAACTTTGCATATATTTATGTTATTTTGAATGTTTTTATAATTTGGCACTGTGTAACCTGTATTGGTATTTTTGTTATTAAACATATAGATCAACTAATTCTGTCTTTGGGCTCTAATATCTGAATTCACACTATGAAGAGAAAAGGTTAAAGGCACGTTACCTAATTGTTAATTTGTGTGAGTTATTGGGGGTTTCCAAAACACCCCTTTTTACAAAGTTCTTGGTGGTGGCAGCAAGTGTTAAACTGGGGTTGTGTGGGCAGCATTTGGGGGTTAATTTGGTGTCCCTTTAAGTTTGTAGTGATAACGGTTTTAGGGAACCAGGGGCTTAGTGCTATTAACCCCTTCATGCCCACACCTCCCCATTTGTGACAGCTGAGAGGAAAGGCTTAATCCTCACAGTCTTGTTACCGTCTGTTTTCTGCGCTTTTTCCATATTGCAAAATTCCTATAGATCCAATATTAAGGAATAAATTAATTAATAATTTGTAAAATGGTTATCATAAAGTACATAATGGTTCCTTGATTCCACAGGTTTTCCTGTATAGGATGGGCTCTCTAATTGATCTAAGAGTTTGTTACAGGCTTGGATACTACTACGTTTACGTTTAATCTGCTAAGATTATAGGCTCCTCTAAGGTCCAATTTTGTGAAAACCGAGGCCCTACGCAATCTTTCTATTAATTCAGGGATTAGAGGGAGTGGATATCTGTTCTTCTTTGTGCGTTTATTCAATTCCCTGTAATCAATTATGGGTCTCAAAGACTCATCATTGTTGGTAACAAAAACATGCCCGCACCAGCTGGGGAAGTAAAAGGTCTTATGAACCCTTTTTTTAGATTGTCATCAATGTAAGACTTCAGATGTTCTAGTTTGGGCTTAGTCAGAGGATAAAGGTGCCCAAAAGGTATGGAAACACCTGGAAGCAAATCTATAGGGCAATCATATGCCCTGTGTGGGGGCAGAGATTCAGCTTCCTTTTTGTCAAAGACATCGGAGAATTCCCTATAGTGTGTGGGTAAACTTGTATCGGGTACAGATAGTAAGATTGAACTAGTGTTAGCAGTGTTCATGGTATGCAGTGCAGGGAAAGTGAGGGTAAGGCGTGACCAATCTATGTGTGGTTTATGTAAACATAACCATTTTATTCCTAAGATAACATCAAACATGGGGGAAGTGATAACATCTAAAGATATACCTTCTGTATGTCCTGTGTCTGTGGACAAATGCAATGGTGTAGTCTGATTGGTAAGAGGACCAGATGACAACAGATTACCATCAATGACCTTCACAGAGACAGGTATATGCTTAGTGTTCAAAGGAATTTTATTTCTCTTCACAAAATTCACATCTATGAAGTTCCCACAGGAACCTGTATCAATAATCGCTGTAGTCTTAATCTTGTAGCATTCCCACTGTAGAGAGATAGATAGGGTTATATATGAGGTAGTCAGTAATTTAGAAAAGAAATTGGTCTGGAAATCAAGTTTCTTACCGAGCTTCTGTTTAGCCAATAGGGGGCATTCCTTAACCTCATGCTTTGGAGAAGCGCAGTACAAGCATAGGTTTTGTGACTTTCTTCTATTCTTTTCTTGAGGGGATATTGGACCTTTAATGAAGCCAATTTCCATTGGTTGTGGAGGGTCCTTTACAGGAGAGGATGGAGGGATAGGACCTTTTTTTTGTGATACCCATTTTTTCTGAACGTCTCTCCCTTAGACGTCTGTCAATATTAATAGAAACATTATACAATTCCTCTAGTGTGTTTGGAATCCCAATTCGTGAAAGTTCATCTTTTAGCTCCTCAGACAAGCCAAGACGAAACTGATTTCTAAGTGAAATCTCGTTCCACATAGAATCTCTAGCTGAAATCTTGAATTGAGTAATATATGTCTCAAAAGGATTTTTATGCTGTTTTAAAGCACGAAGATTATTCTCTGCAGAGATTTGTTTATAGGGGTCGTCGTACAGGGCGGACATTTCAGAAAAAAAGGCATCCAGAGAACCAAGGATAGAGTCCTGCCTTTCATAGAAAGTATCCACCCAGGCCCTGGGCTCACCCCTAAGATATGAAATCACTGTAAGAACTCTTATCCTTTCTGAGGGATAGGTTTTTGGTTTTAAATCAAATAGTAGCATGCAGGAATTCCTAAACTCGCTGAAGTGGGAGCGATTACCAGAAAATTTCTCTGGGGAGACTAAGGGTTCAGGATGATGCTCTGATGGGTTAGGTTTAGTTGCAAGAACCTCTCTTAGACAGGCTTTAAGGGCCTGATTCTCCACTTGTAATTTGTGAAAGGAGTTAGCCAGTATATCCATTCTAATAAATCAAAAAGATGCACAAGCACCAAGGTAATCCACACTTGTGGGTATGAAACAAATTGTTTGCAGGTGTGCCAGCTATTAGACCTGCACCATGGTCCAAAGTATATAGTCCAATAGAATGATATAGCAGCACCACCAACTGTATTTAAAACATTATTACTTTATTGTGCCAATTAAAACAGTCAACGTTTCGGACCCATGTCCTTAGTCATGTCCTTAGACATGACTAAGGACATGGGTCTGAAACGTTGTCTGTTTTAATTGGCACAATAAAGTAATAATGTTTTAAATACAGTTGGTGGTGCTGCTATATCATTCTATTGCAGTATATCCATTCTGTCAGACAAACTTTGTATCTGGTTGGATATGGTGTTAGGATCCATTGTGCAAAAATATAAAAAAAAAAGAACTTACTAATGAGTAGTGTAAGAAAAAATAGATCACAGTAACTGGTTAACCTTCCTAATTAAGTGGCTGGTTTATTATGTAAGACTATATTCTAGCGTCAATATTCTCTACAACCTTTCTTAAGAAATGCACTTAGGAAATATTTGGTATGTGTCACAGAAGTAACCAGGTTATAATGAATGTAGGTTACTTCCGTGGCTTAATATTGCCGTTTAGATACACTGTGTACAAATTGGAATAATAAACAGATAGTAGCTAATGGCTTAATAACACCTGTGAAACTGAGAAATATTTTAGGTAAGGTATGTTGGAAAGTTACCTTTAGTCCCAAGGGCTGACCGCTGTTATAGCCTGTTACCTGTGATGTGGCTTGTAACAGGGAGTGAGGAGCTGTAGCCGACTTGTAGCTGTGAGAGGTGATGCCTGAAGCGTTGCAGCCCTTACCCGGTATGAATGGTAGTGAGAGAGTCGCAGGCAGAGGTCCGCAGCTGATGACGTCACCGGAGCTGCTGCCGATGTCAGGTGTCCGTGTAAGAGTAACGCAAAGCAGCACTTGAGAGGGTTACCTTCGTTCAGCAAGGTGGGTGCTGAAGCTTGCAGCGGAGTACAACGAGTGAACATACAAGGCAAATATCACAGGAGTTGGAGATCCACAATATAGGATGTGTTTCTGTTGAAAAAGAGAGCAACAATAGGCTGACAGTTTAGTTACGTAAGTAGTAGCTTCAATAAACCAGCAATGGATGCAGAGAGGAAGTGACCTTTATAGGGAGCAAATGATGAGCTTAAAGGAACAGTACAGGAAGTTAGTGAAAATCAGATCCAATTCCTTACACCTGATGAACTCAAGTGATAATAGAACCAATATCCTCACACTCAGATCAATCTCCTAAACCTCAACGGAAGGCAATAGCACGCACCTGGACACCAGTCCACAAATTTGCAAAAGCCAAGGATCAGAGAACCCGACTTGAAACCATTGTGGTAAAACTCCTGTTATGTACGCTATGCAGAATAATTCCCAATCAGGGGGACTCTCTTTGAACTTTTTTTTTCTCAATATTAGTTTTATTGAAATATAACAATTAACAATATGACAGAAATTCTCAGCAAATAATTGTGCCTCCAGAGTGTCTAAAATTGCTTTCACATCTTATCTACAGCTTTACAATGATAAAACTTGGTTCATGGTCATTTCCAGAGCTTTCATTCAGTCTCTGGTTTCATCTATGGAATTGGTGCATGAGATCGAAGTCCATAATCAGTCCATTTTTAGAGATTAGGAGCCTGTCTTGGCTCAATCAAATAATAAGTGCAACAGACAAATACTTTAGGTATACATCATTCACAGGAATTGAATATATACATTACTCATGTGTACACATCCCCATATAAGTTTCTCAATATAGAGGCCCAACATAGTCAACTACAAGGTCCCCCAGCCTATTTGCTCTTATCGTCCGGGTGGGTGGTTGAATTTTGGTCTAACTATTTACTTTGATCCTTTTCCTTTTTATCAACCTTTGCTAGATAGTATGTTTCCCAATAAAACATTTCAGCATAACAGTCTAACTTATCAATTGTGTAATAAAAATATCTTTCTAGTTTCAGATTAGTGTTCATCTGAGTGACCCACATATTTAGGGTCAAGGTAGATTCTGACTTCCATAGTCTTGGTACTATTTGTTTGGCACTACAAATAGCTATTTGTAAAAGGGCAGCATGTTGTCTAGAGGGTAGTTTGGGTATGGCATGAAACAGATAAGTCAGAGGATCTAAATTAAATTCAAACCCCAATATTTCCTGTATAGTGTTGTGTATGTCTTGCCAAAACTTCTCCACTTTTGGACACGTCCACCATAAGTGATATGGTGTTCCTTTCTCTGTAAATTTAAGCCAGCATCTATCAGAGGCTTGTGGAAAAATATATTTAAAGCGCTGTGGTGTGAGGTACCATCTAAGTAAAAACTTATATTTGGTTTCTTGGAGTTAATCCGCATGGGCAGCTCTACTTTTTTTTATAAAATATGGTGATCCATTCTTCTTCATCAAATGTGTATGGTAATTCTTTATGCCATGAGGCAATTGTGGTGATTTGCATGATTGTGAGTGGTGTAAACAGTAAAGAGTTGATATAGCATGTGATGGTGCGGAATTTAAACTGTATCGTTTTTCAAATGGTGTATGGTCCCTAGGGATCAGGTCTTTATGTTTATGGGTGTCATAGAAATGTTTCCTAAACCATTGTGAAAACTGAGGAATGTCTTGCGATGTAAAATGGTGTCTGGGGAGTAGTTTGTCTCCTTCAATTACAATATAAAGTGGTAGTAGGTTTTAAAGGTTAATCAGTGTTGCAGGTGTCAGTGGAAGTCCTATCGGGAAGTCCGGGTTTGAGAAGATGGTCATGAGCGGTGAGGGGGTTGAGGATAGATGAGGATATTTTCGTATTAAGCCATTCCATATCTCTAATGTTTCTTTGATTATTGGATAGTCTTTGATAGCATTTGGGTGATTGGATAGTGGTTGCCAGCACAATGTGCTCAACTGAGGGGTCCCTGTGATGGCGTGTTCAAGGTTTACCCACAATCTATGGTTCTCTACTGTATATGTGCACCAGTCTAGGATTCTACTTAGAAATACAGAGGCCTGTATTTAGCCATATCTGGAACCCCAATCCGCCATTCTGTTTTGAGAGGTATAGTGTAGCTCTAGCTATCCGAGGCAGTTTCTTTTTCCAGATATATGCATTAATCATATTTTGTAGTTTAGGTATATATGGATCTTGGAGTGGGATGGGGAGGGTCTGGAACACATAAAGAAACTTGGGGAGTAGGGTCATCTTAACTAAGCCAATTCGTCCTATCCATGAGATATGTTTATTTAACCAATCGGAGGTCTCTCTACTTAGGGTGTGCAAGAGGGAATTGTAATTGAGTTCTACTAATTGATGAGGGCAAGCGGATATGTATATCCCTAAATATTTCAAGGACCCTTTCTGGAATAATTATGCAGTCTGTTGTTGTAGATGTAGCATCTCTCCTTCCGGAAGATTAAGTGGGAGAATTTCAGATTTGTTTAAATTGATAGAGTAATTAGATACTTTTCCGTATTCCGTGAGCACTGCCTGTGCCACGGAGAGAGATAATCTGGGGGAAGTCAGTGTAAATAATAAGTCGTCCGCATAGAGAGCTAGCTTGTGATGAGAGTCATTTAGTTTAAGTCCCTGCACGTCAGGGTCTCGCCGAAGCACTGTTGCTAAAACCTCCATTGATAACACAAATAAAAGGGGTGACAGAGGACAGCCCTGTTGGGTTCCATTTGAAATTTTGAAAGGGGTAGATAGAATTCCGTTTGCTTTTATTCTGGCTGTGGGGGGTGAATATAGTGCAAAGTCAGTTTAAGGAAAGTCCAGTCTAATCTGTCAAAGGCTTTTTCTGCGTGAGTTGAAAGTAAAACAAAAGGAAGATTATGTAATTTCGCATACTGGAGAAGATGAAGAACATTCACCGTATTATCCTTCGCCTCTCTCCGCGGCACAAAACCCACTTGGTCCGGGTGTATAAGTAGAGGGAGAAAGTTATTTAACCTATTGGCTAAAACCTTAGAGTAAATTTTTAAATCTATATTTAGAAGAGATATAGGCCTGTAGTTGGATATACTGGTCGGATCCTTATTTGGTTTAGGGATCACTGTCACAGTGGCTTCTAGCATTGAGAAGGGCAAAGTGGTGCCCTGATCTATGTAATTAAAAAATTGCAAGGAGGTGGGGGATTAAAATGTGTTTGAATTTCTTATAATAACTACCAGTAAAGCCGTCAGGGCTGGGACTTTTACCAGATTTTAATGAGTCTATAGCTGTTTCAGTTTCTTTGGCCGTAAATGGTTGTTCAAGTTGGTCAGTATGGTTCTGTGATAAAGTAGGAATAGTTACGTCTTGTAGATATGTTTCCTCCTATGTGTTCAGCTTCGTCTCTGTTAGGGGAAAGGTTATACAACTTAGTGTAGAAGCTACGAAAACTTGCTACAATCCCGATAGAATCTGCTATTACTTTGTTACGTGGGTTTAGTATTTGTGAGGTGTAATTAGCTGTTTGTTTAACTTTTAAAGCTCTTGCCAGTAGCCTACCTTGTTTATTACCCTCTATAAAGTATTTTTGCTGCAGTTTAAAAGCCTAAGCTTAGGCTTCACTGTGGAGAAGGACTCTCATCTTATCAGTTACTTGGTCTAGATTAGTTTTGGTTAGTGTGTCTCTTATGGAATAACTTGTGTTTCCTATCCCAGTAGGCCAGTTGGGCCATCAGATCATTATAGACTATTCTATTCTCTTTGGTTTGTGTGGATTTTTGTTTGATAAGCTCTCCACGTATAAAACATTTGTGTGTCTCCCACAAAATTAATGGATTTATTTCTGGAGTGTCGTTAATCTGGAAAAATTCCGTCAAGAGACGGTCTATCTGGTCTGTAAAAAATTTGTTTTTTAGTAAAGTATCGTCAAGTCGCCATTGGAATGGTCTCAGTGGGGTGAGTGCCCAGGTTATTTTGCAAAGTACTGCCGAATGATCTGACCAGACGATTGGAAGAATCCTAGCGTCTGATAAGAGGGACATTGTGACATGATCTACTAAAATGTAATCTATACGGGTGTGCGTCTGGTTCGGTGCTGAAAAATAAGTGTAATCTCTAACTGCAGGAAAAAGCTGTCGCCATGCATCATGTACTCCCAGTAATACCATATCATCATGTATAGATTTAAGAGCTTTTTTTAGAAAAGTGTGAGTGACTAATAGAATTATCAGGGTAGGGTTAAGGGGAACATTTAAGTCTCCTATAACTAATAGGCCTTTTGCGAAGGATAAGATAGAATTAGTGACTTTACAGAAAAAAGAAGCTTGTAGTGTGTTAGGAGCATAGATATTCACCAGTGTTACTAGTCTTCCTAATAGGAGTCCGGTGATCGCGAGATATCTCCCCTCATCATCATTATCTATCCGTTGTGTCTGAAAAGGCGTGGATTTGTGTATCATTATGCTAACCCTGCACACTTTTTTAGAGCTATAGCTACTATGATGGTGTGTAGGATATGTTGTAGCGAAAAAGGAAGGTTCCTTCCCTGATATAAAGTGAGTTTCTTGTAGAAACAGAATATCAATGAGTTTGTGGTTAATGTCCTTAAAGGCCATTCATCGTTTATGAGGATCATTAAACCCTTTAATGTTCAGTGTAAGGAATTGTAAAGACTTTCCCATAACTCTGTTATTTATGCATCATAGATGGGGTCTCGTCTTTATAAGTCAGTTGTAGATGTGTGTTTGTCGTGGGGTTATGTACATTGACCATGAGCTTGTCACTATACTCCTCAAATGAACTGTACCTTAAATAGTATTCTATTGGAAGGCAATTTCTGTCAACAATATAAAAACAATGAACAAACATAAAAAACAAAAACAACATTAACGTCATGTCGCATAAAAAGGATAACCTGGGGAGAATCATCTATCTCTCCTTTAAACAGTGCATTGAAAAACATTAAACATGGGTTACATATTTAGAACCATTTTTACCTATATAAGGAACAATGATCTATTATTGGACTGTGATTAACAATGAAAGGGATTATCTGTTACATGAAAAGACCTATAAAATATCTAAAGGCATATCAGGCATTTTGGAACACTGGTACTTTAACAATTGATATCATGTTCAGAGTGTCACGTTTGCTCCTCTAAAGGGATTGTAGGCTGTGTCTTTGGTTTTTTAACTGGGGCTGTTTGCCAAGGGGCTCTTGGAGGTCGAGGTAATGCAGCTTGTCCCGAAAGGGGGTTGTTCATCTGATGTGTGTAGCCCTTTCGGTGGTGACACACCGAGGGAAGTGCAGAAAGAGTGAGATTCCATTATCGATTTGCAGATTCATTTCTCACCCTGGTGTGTCACAATAAGGGAGCAGGGAAAACCCCAACGGTAAAGGATTCCTTTTTCTCTAAGAATCGTAGTAAGAGGCTGAAATTATTTCCTCCTCTGCAATGTGCGAGGTGCCAGATCTTTGTAGACTTGAATCCTGCAGTTCTGATATGTGATGTCTTTCTGTTGTCTGGCTGCAAAGATTTCCTCTTTTGTTTTGAAGTCCTTTAATTTTATAATTACATCTCTTGGTGGTGCTTGATCTGGAGGCTTTGGCCTCAGGGCTCTGTGTGCTCTATCCATGGTGGTATCATGCAATGTAGACGGGCCTAATAGATGTGAGAATAGGCCTGCTAGAAACTCAGAGAGTGTGTTGGGAAGAATGGCTTCAGAAATTCCTCTGATTCGTAGATTCTGTCTTCTTTCCCTATTTTCCAGATCCTCAATTTTATCTTGAAGTTGGAGAATCTGTGAGTCATGCATGTTAGCTGTTGTTTGTAGAGTAGATATTTCTGACTGATTAAAGTCATTATCTTCTTCCAAAGCTTCTACCCTATGACCAATCTCGGTGACTGCTTTTCTAAGGCCAGCAATTTCTTCTTTGATGCACTGATGTACTTGAGTTACCAAGTTATTGAAATCTTGTTTGGATGGCTTAGAGCGTAGCAGTGCTGTAGATATTTGAGTGGTATCCGTCAACTCAGCCTCTTCATCTTCCGAAGACGAGGAAACCGGTTTCTGGGACCTGGGAACTGACTGCTTAGAGATTGGGGTTTGATCAGGTAGTTTAAAGAATGCATTCACCGTTTGATGTGGTGCAGCAGGGGCCTTATTTGATTTGTCCGTTTTATTCAGCTTTCCAGTAGACATCTAGTGATCTAGTAATTATGTAGCTATAACCGCTTATTAATATGTTGCCCAGTAGGTATAAAGTGCTTCTGGCTATAGATAGTAGGAACTGTGGTCATAGGCCTCAATGTTTCTATCAGCTGCAGTACATGTTTCATTTTATAGACAGCTTATATGCAGGGCCCCAAAAACAAGTGTTGTGATACAAGCATCCAGTTCTTATACGTACTGTTCCCACAGAGGTGTGATATATATAAACCGGAACATCTGTAACATAATTCAAGGCTTTTATATAGCAGGCGAGTGGAGGCCTTCTTTTTATTGTAATGTTCCGTGATTACCTGCCCTTTCCTGTTAATTATGCCATTTCAGGCCATGGGTATCTGTGCCCTCAGCTAATGGTGCTTTAACCTGCACCGTTCCCCTTCATAGGTGTCTTTTATAATGTGCTTCGCTTGCATGTGCTGCGCGGCTTGTAGCTTACATACAGCCTGTCAGGGCTTCAAAAATTCAAAAAGGCGGTTAGGTAGGCCCCGTTACGGAGCAGTAGTAGAGAGTCTATATTCCAAAGTTCCATTTTGAACTATCCCCTTTCAGGTAAGTATTATACTCTGAGCGATATGTTACCCACTAGCAGCTTATAGATCTGCAGTTTGTGCCGCCTGTACTCACGGTTATCCACTGTAGGCTTTTAGTCAGCGTGTGGCGTGTAGTGCGCTGTTCATGTACAGCTTGTCAGGGCTTCAAGATGGCGGTCATTGTAGTAGGCCCCGGTCAGGAGCGACACCAATAACTAATGGTCTAGAGCTTCAAAGATCTCCCAATCTCTCACATTCTGGTGAGGTGAAGTTCATGTGCTTGCTGTGTTAGTTTGGCTATGGATTTAGACCCCAATAACAAGATCCGGAGAATTAGACCTCGGAGCTCACCTAAGGTGTGGCCATCCCTCACAGATGCCGGCTCCGCCCCCTCTTTGAACTTTTTTGAGTGTGCAGGTTCAAACGATCTGTTTTGGAATGACAGATCTGAATTCTACTACTAATTTTACCAATTTTTTTCTGATTACCTAGGATCTATATTATTAACGAGATATCCACCAATGTTTTTGCTTAAACCTATATTTTGTTCAAATTCAGTCATGTTTGCCCGAAGACTGTTACTTTTTTCTTATGTTTGAATACAGTTTCTGGGTTCTGACCGATTATGGCCCCAGTTATGTGTTTGACTGTTATGGTTATTTGTTTTTCTAATGACTAATAATTGTTTTTCCATTTCAAGAATATGTAAGTTTTGTATATGTGAGATCTATATTATACGATTGCTGAAGTACATGGTTGAGTGTTCTGTAGGGGCGCAAGGGAGGGGGCCCGGCCTTCAAGAAAGGGGTAAGTTTAGTTATCTGCTTCAATTGAGCTCCTCACTAATGTATAAGAAATGATGATAAATGTAATTTCCCATAATGTAAGAGGTCTGCACTCCAATATCAAGAGACGCAAGGGAAAAGATACTTATAAATCTTTGAATGCCCACATAGTTTTAATGCAGGAAACTCATTTCACAAAAGTTAAAACACCCAAGTATTGGGATAAAAATTATCCTACACAATTTCATGCCACTTGTCAATCTAAGAAGTGTGGGGTTTCAATACTAATACATGCAAACCTTCATTTTAAAGAAGATGAAATAATTGCAGATAAGGCAGGAAGGTATATCATAGTTAAGGGTAGAATTCACGACACACATGTGATAATAGGAAATATATATGCCCCTAATGAATCTCAAGATAGGGACATTTTTAACCAATTGGAAAAAATCTGCCTTTCAATCTGGTAGCAAACTGAGGTAGATAAATCAATGGTCCCGCAATTGTTGTCATCTCGAAACTCCAAAAAACTTCTTCACAATTTTATTCTAGATCATAATCTGGTTGATAGTTGGAGATATCAAAATCCAAAAGTCAGAGATTACACATTTTACTATACAAGACACAAGGTATATTCTAGGATAGATTATATTCTAGTAAACCAGGTTATGTCCCCCTTGATACTGGCCTCTAATATTTTACCAACAAGCTGGTCACATCACAACATTATGTTGACAAAATTGTCAGGTCTAATTGACCCCTCTAGAAGTAGGAGTTGGACACTGAATCCAACGCTGTTTAGAGATAAACTGTTCACACAGATCCTACAAACAGAAATAAACCAATTCTTAGAGACTAATCATAACTCAGTATCTAACCCCATCCATATTTGGGGTGCATTTAAAGCATTTACAAGGGGTATACTGATAAAAGAATCCAATAAGCAGAATAGGAATTATTTGCAATAAATTCAACAACTTAAACAAGAGATTGCGTCTCTTCAATCTCAACATTAACTGAATCATGACAGTGGAACTCTTAACTTATTAAATGATAGGAAATCCTCCCTTGATAAGCTTTTAACATCAGAAGCTGCTAGATCATTAAGACTTATTGATACACAATATTCTATACAAGCTAACAAACCTAATAAAATGCTGGCCCATAAATTGAAGGAAATTTCTAGAGTAACCTCAGTGCCACAGATTCAGAAACCCGAAGGGCAAATATTTAATCATCCTCAGGTCATTGCGGATACATTTGCTAATTATTACCAAAAGCTCTATGCTCTTCCTACTAACAACAATTCTTCCCACATAGACATAGGGGGATATCTATCAAGCCATCAACTTTGTTGCATTCGACGGCACCAATATGCTCGCCTAACATTGTGGCCGTGGACCTGAATACGATCTCCATATTAATAAAAAAAAGCCGGCAAAAAGCCACGCACCAAGTACGGGGCGATGAGCATCGGACTGTTAACTAACAGTCATCAATCTCGCTGCTATTCGGCTTTTTACCAACTTTATTTATACCGTCACTAAACCCTGCCACTATACTAAAATGTTTAACCCCTATCCCGCCGCTCCCGGCCCCAACGCAACTAAATAAAAGTATTAACCCCTATTCCTCCGCTCCCGGACCCTCCCGCGACTAAATAAAAGTATTAACCCCTGTTCCTCCGCTCCTGGACCCATCCGCAACTAAATAAAAGTATTAACCCCTATTCCGCCACTCCTGGACCCCGCCACAACTAAATAAATGTATTAACCCATATTCTGCCAAATAAAGTACTAACCCCTAAACCCCTGGCCTCCCACATCACTACCACTAATTAAACCTATTAACGCCTAAACCGCCAGCCCCCCAGATCGCCATAAACTAAATTAAGCTATTAACCCCTAAACCTAACAACCCGCTAACTTTACATTAAAATTACAACATCCCTATCTTATAATAAATTAAAACTTACCTGTAGAATTAAATTAAACTATATTAAACTATTAATTAACCTACTCTAACTATTATACTAAAATTACATTAAACTACCAATTAAATTAACTATATTACATATTAAAAACAACCAACACTGCTCAAATTTCTTTAAATCAAACACTAAGTTACAAAAACAAACAAACCACAGTTTCAAAAATAAAAAAAGAATTACTCCTAATCTAATAACCCTATCAAAATAAAAAAGCTCCCCCAAAATAAAATAAAAACCTAGCCTACAATAAACTACCAATGGCCCTTAAAAGGGCCTTTTGCGGGGCATTGCCCCAAAGAAATCAGGTTTTACCTGTAAAAAAAATACAAACACCCCCCAACAGTAAAACCCACCACCCAACCAACCAAACCCCCCCAAATAAAAACCATATCTAAAAAAACTAAGTTCCCCATTGCCCTAAAAAAGGGCATTTGCCCTTTTCAGGGCAATGGGGAGCTTAGGTTTTTTAGATAGGGTTTTTATTCGGGGGGTTGGTTGGTTTGGTGGTGGGTTTTACTGTTGGGGGTTGTTTGTATTTATTTTTACAGGTAAAAGAGCGGATTTATTTGGGGCAATGCCCAGCAAAAGGACCTTTTTAAGAGCCATTGGTAATTTTATTGTAGGTTAGGGTTTTTTCTTATTTTGGGGGGGCTTTTTTATTTTCATAGGGCTATTAGATTAGGTGTAATTCTTTTTTATTTTTGATACTGTGGTTTGTTTGTTTTTGTAACTTAGTGTTTGTTTGTTTTTTGTAACTTAGTGTTTGCTTTTGTAACTTAGTAATTTTTAATTGCAGATTTAAATAATTTGAGTAGGGTTAGGTTTTTTTAATATGTAATATAGTTAATTTAATTGGTAATTTGCATACAAAGAGAGAAGCGCTCTACCAGGAACGAACAACAGCTCAGTGGCTTGTTCTATGGCGATTTACCACCCGGAAGCAGCCTCTTTTAGACCAGTGTGCTTTTCACAGAAGAAAACTTTCCTGAAGTATATCAGTCTGATCCCGCCAAGTAAGGTCAGTCCAGCCCCGAAATACCAGGCAATTCTCCTCTGAACAAGGAACATGACAACCCCAGACGATCGTTTCGGCCTCCTATGGGCCTCGTCAGTGAGGTGCAGCCACATTCCTCTAAGCACACTGGGCAAGGAGTCCACGTCTGGTTTCCCCCATCACCCATAGGGAGAATTCCCCAGGGTCATAATAATTTGCATACAAAGAGAGAAGCGCTCTACCAGGAACGAACAACAGCTCAGTGGCTTGTTCTATGGCGATTTACCACCCGGAAGCAGCCTCTTTTAGACCAGTGTGCTTTTCACAGAAGAAAACTTTCCTGAAGTATATCAGGCTGCTTCTAGGGTGGCAACTAGCCATAGAACAAGCTATTATGCTATTGTTCGTTCCCAGGTTGAGCGCTTCTCTCTTTTTATTTATGCAAATTATGACACTTGGGGAAGTCTCCCTAAGTGTGATGCGGTAATCCAGACGTGGACCCGTTGCTCAGTGTGCCTAGAGGGATATGGCTGCACCTCACTGACGAGGCCCACAATAGGCCGAAACGTACGTCTGGGGTTTTGCTGTTTCTCTTGTTCAGAGAGGGATTGCCTGGTATTTCGGGGCTGGACTGCACTGTTAAGTCAGGATCAGACTGATATGCTACAGGAAAGTTCTTCTCTGTGAAAGGCACATATTGAGCAAAAAGAGGCTGCTTCTAGGGTGGCAACTAGCCATAGAACAAGCTATTATGCTATTGTTCGTTCCCAGGTTGAGCGCTTCTCTCTTTTTATTTATGCAAATTATGACACTTGGGGAAGTCTCCCTAAGTGTGATGCGGTAATCCAGACGTGGACCCGTTGCTCAGTGTGCCTAGAGGGATATGGCTGCACCTCACTGACGAGGCCCACAATAGGCCGAAACGTACGTCTGGGGTTTTGCTGTTTCTCTTGTTCAGAGAGGGATTGCCTGGTATTTCGGGGCTGGACTGCACTGTTAAGTCAGGATCAGACTGATATGCTACAGGAAAGTTCTTCTCTGTGAAAGGCACATATTGAGCAAAAAGAGGCTGCTTCTAGGGTGGCAACTAGCCATAGAACAAGCTATTATGCTATTGTTCGTTCCCAGGTTGAGCGCTTCTCTCTTTTTATTTATGCAAATTATGACACTTGGGGAAGTCTCCCTAAGTGTGATGCGGTAATCCAGACGTGGACCCGTTGCTCAGTGTGCCTAGAGGGATATGGCTGCACCTCACTGACGAGGCCCACAATAGGCCGAAACGTACGTCTGGGGTTTTGCTGTTTCTCTTGTTCAGAGAGGGATTGCCTGGTATTTCGGGGCTGGACTGCACTGTTAAGTCAGGATCAGACTGATATGCTACAGGAAAGTTCTTCTCTGTGAAAGGCACATATTGAGCAAAAAGAGGCTGCTTCTAGGGTGGCAACTAGCCATAGAACAAGCTATTATGCTATTGTTCGTTCCCAGGTTGAGCGCTTCTCTCTTTTTATTTAATTTAATTGGTAGTTTAATGTAATTTTAGTATAATAGTTAGGGTAGGTTAAATAATAGTTTAATTTAATTCTACAGGTAAGTTTTAATTTATTATAAGATAGGGATGTTGTAATTTTAATGTAAAGTTAGCGGGTTGTTAGGTTTAGGGGTTAATAGGTTAATTTAGTTTATGGCGATATAGGGGGGCTGGCGGTTTAGGGATTAATAGGTTTAGTTAGTGGTAGTGATGTGGGAGGCTAGGGGTTTAGGGGTTAATACATTTATTTTGTTGCGGTAGGGTCTGGGAGCGGCAGGATAGGGGTTAATACATTTTATTTAGGTTGCAGCGATGTTGGGGCGGCAGATTAGGGGTGTTTAGACTCGGGGCATATGTTAGGGTGTTAGGTATAAACGTAACTGATTTTCTACCATAAAAATCAATGGGATATTTGGCAGCATCGAACATAAGCTTTCGCTGCTTTCAGACTACCATTGATTCCTATGGCATCCACGGCTTCCAGGGTGGTGGATTGAAAACCAGGTACGCTGGGCCGGAATAGCCGCGAGTGTACCGGTTAACTATTTGATAACTTTTAAAAAGTGTCAAATAGTGCCGAATGTGTATTCAGAACATCTGTAATCACGTAAGCATCGATCTGTGTCGGATTGAGACCGGCGGATCGTATGTTACATCACAGATTTCAACTGTTGCCGGTCTGTAGGCTTTGATAACTAGGTTGAATCAAGCTCGCCACAATTACGCTGCGGAATTCCAGCGTATTTGCGGTTGACGGCTTGATAAATATCCCCCATAGAGAAGTTTGAATTCTTACGGAATTGTAATTTGCCCAGAATTGATACAGATGATCTGGACAAACTAAACTCACATATAACTATCCAAGAAGTAAAACAAGCAATACGTAACCTTAAAATTAACAAGGCACTTGGTCCGGATGGATACTCCGGCATATTTTACAAAACCTTTCTGAACGAAGTTAGTCCTATTTTAACTACTATATTTAACTATATTCTGGAAGGTGGAGTCATTCCTCCAGAACTATTAAAAGCTCATATTTCTGTTTTACCGAAACCTGGTAAGAGTAAACAACATTGCAAAAATTATAGGCCTATTTCTTTAATTAATTTGGATAGCAAGTTATTTATCTAGGCTAAATGACATATTGCCCAAACTTGTGCATCCGGACCAGGTGGGATTTATTCGAAACCGAGAGGCCCCTGATAACGTAAGAATTTTTTTTTATTAATGTTTTATACCAACAATGTATCATGAACAAAAGTAAAACATAATAGGGAAAAAGCAATAAAAGGAAAGTAGGGGAAATAAAACAATACAATGTTAGTGTCTGACAGGCCCAATAAGTGTACAAATACAACAGAAAAAATACATCAACATTGCAAATTTATCGATTAGATGGTTAGATGGTTAACCTAAACTTTCTAAGTTTGATATATTAATTTTATGTGGGACTCTCTCCAGGTCTCAGCTATTGTAGCGTGGAAAAGCAAAGATAGGGAACGCAATACATGTAGATCCTGATCAATGTTGTCGGAGATGAGATTTGTCCATTTTTGGGCTAAATTTGCTAGGTTGGATCCTCCCTTATGTGAGGCCAGATATAAATACCATGTGGAGATAGAAAAATGGCCTGCTTTGGCCAAAACTGGCCAATTATCAAGTTTACCCCATGACCATTTCCAAGAAAATTTACTTACTGGCTGCAGAACATAGTGTCTGGCTTGCAGATATGCAAAAAAAATTGTGATTATTTAGATCAAATTCTTGTTTCAACTCTTCAAAGGATTTAATATTTTCTGCCGCTAAGTTGATAAGCTGTGAAACCAAGTAAAGACCTTTCCTATGCCAGTTCTGCAGTAACAGGGACTGTGTACCCTCTTGGTACTCTGGATTCCCTAGGAAAGTTTGGAATCTAGGAATATTAGTATTTAACTCAACTCGTGCTCCAATCTTACTCCAGGCCTGGATTGTTTTATATGATTTCACCTGTTTGGGGATTGAATTAAAGGGAACGTGGATCACAGATACAGGAGAAAATGGGTAAATCATATTAAATTCTAATCCGTTGTCTGTAAAATGATCTGACTCTGTGATCCAGTCGACTGCAATACGACTGAGAAAGACTAGATTATAAAGGTGGGGATCAGTAAGGGCAAAGCCAGCACATTGTTTAGGGAGAGACAATTTATGAAGGGATATTCTAGTTTTTTTTGCCTGCCAGATAAAGCACTGAACTGCAATGTTGCATTTTGTCGTAAGATTTCAACAAAATGGGGAGATTCTGTAATATGTAAAGAATTTTGGGCAGGAGCACCATTTTAAAAAGAGCAATGCGACCTGATATTGAAAGGGGAAGAATCTGCCAGTTTCTCATATAAGTGGTAATTTGTAGAAGAATTGGAGGAACATTCAAGGCATACCAGTCTTGGGGGTCAGCCGACACATTAACCTGAGATATCTGAGTGAGTTAGAGACTGTCTTGAAAGGATTATCTACCAGAGATTTTTTTTTTCTTAGCCAGAGTAGTTCAGACTTCAGCTTATTCACTTTATAGCCTGAGAATTGGACGAATAATTCAAATATGTTCATGAACTTTGGGATATTTAAGGAGGTGTTGGACATATAGATTAGTAAGTCATC
Organism: Bombina bombina; assembly: GCF_027579735.1. Taxonomy (NCBI): domain Eukaryota; kingdom Metazoa; phylum Chordata; class Amphibia; order Anura; family Bombinatoridae; genus Bombina; species Bombina bombina. The sequence goes on from NC_069506.1 coordinate 256,634,707, forward strand.
CGCATATAAAGCCAGCTTCACCTCTTTGTTCTGAATTTTTATACCTTCAATCTGTTGCCTGATTTTGATGGCTAGGGGTTCAATTGCAAGATCGAACAATAACGGGAATAGCAGGCAGCCTTGCCGAGTACCTTTTTCCAGTCTGAGTGCATATATTTTTAATTAGTTTGGGGAAGTTATTACTAAACCCAAACTGGTATAATGTATCCAGCAAGTGGTTATGATGCATGCAGTCAAACGTTTTTCGGCATCAATCGCTAGGACTGCGGTATCAGGATAATCTTTTAACAAGCTGCTATCAACATTTTTAAAATAATGAGTAAAAGTAATTGTCTAATTTTGGAAGTCGAGCTGCGATTAAGAAGAAACCCAGCCTGATCTATATGAATAATCTCTGGTAGCCCTTCTTAAAGTCTCTTAGCCAGAATGGAGGTAAATAGCTTGTAGTCGGTTTTTAGAAGGGCAATAGGCCTATAAGATTCTCTTTTACAAGGATCTTTACCCGCCTTAAGTATGAGAATTGTCTGAGATGCTGTGAAGTTAACGGAGATTGGAGAATTCTCAATATAGTAGTAGTAGTGGTCTCTGGTAATGAATTTAGATCCACGGCCACAGGTAAATGTTTTGACATCAGATTTAGATTAAATTGTAACTCAAGATTTGTGGTTTATCTAATCAATTGTAACATCTGTTGTAAACAATATGTAGGTAGGACGACTACGCTCCTTAAGGACAGGGTTAGGGAGCATTTGCTCTCTATTAAACATGATCCTCCCTCCACTCCAGTAGCCAAACATTTTGTTGAACATTTCATTTCTTTAGGCATTCCTATCAATGATACCAACTTAAGTACTATGTTCAGCTTTCAAGGCATTGATCATGCCCCTTATGATATTAGAGGGGGCGACAGGGTAGCCATGTTAAATAGAAAAGAAGCCTTTTGGATTTTTAATTTATCAACTGGAGCACCAAATGGCATTAATAAAATTACTGATCTTAGATATTTTGTAGATTAAGTTGTTTTTACAAACTATATACATATATGGTTTCTATATTTTTTCTATATCTTAATATATTAAGGTATATCAACATCTTAATCGTTGCATTAACATAGTCTGTCTCTTTAGAAAATCCACCAATTGTCCAAGATTTTGCTCCTCCTATAGTTCCCTATATGTAGTAGTAGCACCTTCAGTTCTGCTAGCTTTGTGCCAACTTTTAGCTTTATTTTAGTATTAGTTTAGATATTAAATTACTATTTAAGTAGGCATAAGGAAGATAGTCACTGAGCACACGACACTGTTTTCACCAGTAATAGCTATTTTAAGACTCACAGCATTTTTTATTCTATTCACAAGTGCTCAACAGCACTAGTTTCATTTGATACTTGTCACCTTTAATCCAACATTCAACATTGTTCACATTCACACAGAATAAAAAATAAGAAATAAAAAATTAAAAATTAAAAAAAACAAAACTTAAAATTAAAATTATGATAAAACCATAATTAAAATTAAAATGTAATAATTAAGACACAGCACTAAAATCTTTAGAATCTTTATGAGCAAGGTACTTTGTATTCTTGTGTACATGTATATTCATATAAGAAACATGGGTTCACCTTATTGCCCATATAAGTTACTCACTTACTTTTTGTTTCTCACAAAGTTGTATTTATTGCCTCTTATTTTTCAACTTTCAATGTTATTTTTAACATTTTATGTAATTTAATACCATAATAGCTTAGTCGGAGAAAGAGAGATTACAATATCATAAAATCATAAAAGCTTATAGATCTTTTCCTTTTTAGTCAGATATCTTAGATATTTGCTATTTGCTGCATGCAAATAATTTTGGTACAAAGACAGTTCATATGTAAACCTTTAACATTCTACAGTCTTGTGTGATTTTAGCAAAATTACCTCACAATTCCTCTGAGAGTCCGCTGTGCATTGACATAACAATAATATTAGATTTTTATTTTCATTTTTCAGCTTATTATAATATACATTTACTTTTATAGCACTTGTTTATTCAGTCTGCCTACGGAGCAATTCCTGTATAACATCTGCTGAATAGGGAACAGACCGTTTCAGCAATATGTTTTTATGGTGTTTAGTCTTTTGCATTGTATTTTTAAAGTGACTTATATTGATACAAGATTCATACACATTGAATACTTTAAATCCAATCATGACTTACACTTAAAACTTACACTTAATCTTTTTAAAGGGTTTTGTTTTAGCCCAGTAACAATCTGTTCCCATAAACAGCAGTAACTGCCCCTTTAATTGTAATGAACAGGTGCTCTCATTGTGACGTAGGCAGGTAAGCTTTTTTAAGTTGTTTGTTGTATTTACAAGTTAAGTCCCTGACGAAGTGCCTCCGGGCAGAAAACGCGTCGGACGTTTGTTATTGTTCTCAGTGTACCCCTGAGTCTGTTTAACACCCTGTGAATGTTTCTACAATAAAGTCTTTTTTACCTGCACGAAGCCCTGCGCTTGTATTCAGTCCTATTACGGGTAATCTTTATTGCTATTTAATCTTTCAACAAGCTGCTATCAACATTTTTAAAATAATGAGTAAAAGTAATTGTCTAATTTTGGAAGTCGAGCTGTGATTAAGAAGAAACCCAGCCTGATCTATATGAATAATCTCCGGTAGCCCTTCTTAAAGTCTCTTAGCCAGAATGGAGGTAAATAGCTTGTAGTCGGTTTTTAGAAGGGCAATAGGCCTATAAGATTCTCTTTTACAAGGATCTTTACCCGCCTTAAGTATGAGAATTGTCTGAGATGCTGTGAAGTTAACGTAGATTTGAGAATTCTCAATATAGTAGTAGTTAAAAGGTTTAGTTAAGTGAGGGGTAAGTATCGAGGCCAGATTTTTATAAAATTTGTTTGGCAGCGCATCCGGACCTGGGGCTTTATCCAAGTTTAGTGACTGGATGGCTTGGTTTACTTCCAATTCTGAGATCAGGGAATTTAATTTAAGATTATATTCAGAACTACTGCTTGGAAGAGCAGTGTCCTCCCAGAATTTAACGCGTGCTGCCATTCCCGAAGAAGAGGAAGAGTAGATTGTTTTCTGATAGTGATAGAAAGATTCAGACATTTCTTTAGGTGAAGTGAGTAGTTTCTCTTTATCCTGTATAGATTCAATTATCAATGATTGTCTGTGGTTTTTTTACTAGCTTGGACAATAGTTTGCCCGATTTTATTGCCATATTTATATAGTCTTGCTTGGTATTTTAATTCTGCGTGTGATGTGTGGGAAGTTAAAAATCGCGTTCTCTCTTTGCCCTGATATATCGTCTCCAATTATCATTCGAAGGAGAGCTTAAGTATCTATTATAAGCGTTAGTTACAGCTGCAGTTACCTCTCTTTCTTTTAGTCTAGAATCCCGCTTAACTTTGGCCATATAAGCAAAGATTTCTCCTCTTAACACTGCTTTCGCAGTCTCCCATATAGTCGAGAAGCTGGGAACTGATCCAATATTGAGTTGAAAATATTCATCCAGTTGAATTTTTAGCCAGTTTCTAAATTTTAGACTTTTGTTCAGGTATTTTGGATAAAAAAAAATGCGTACGCAGGCGTTATCACCTGGAATGTGGGGGCATTGAGGGAGGGGCGAGAAAAAGCCCAGCTTTTATCATTTTGCCACAGATTGGGGAGCGTTCCCTTCTTCTTGAGGAAGTATCAATAGAAAAGTCTTGAAAAAGCAAGATTTTAGTTTAGTTGTAAAGGACAGGTTGATTTTTGCGATAATATTGTAAAAATAACATTTTGTCCTGAAAGTTCAGGAACCTTGCAATAATCGGTCTAGGCTTAGCAAGGTTTCCGGGGCTGTCCATAAGTCTCCCCAATCTGTGGACTCTTTCAATGACAAAAAGTGTCTGGGATGGATTAATATTTAACAGTTGAGGCAATGTGTGGGTCATGAATTTCATGAGATCTTCTTGCTGGTTGGATTCTGGACATCCAATGATTTTAAGATTATTCCTTCTTGACCTGATTTCAAGGTCATCTAATTTAGCCTGAATTTTGGATTACTCACTCTGGTTACCCTCAATCTTTGGAATATAAGAATTTGTCACATCTTCCAAATCTGAGATTCTTTGTTCTGCTTCCTGAAGCCGCTTAGAAAATTGCCTAACCTCTGCTGTTAACGATAAGATATCCTACTTAATTTCATTTTTTAAGAAATCAAATTTGGGAGATATAGCTTCTAATATACTAGAGACTAGAGATTGTGGTTCCTGAGTAGTCATAAGATTTTGAGTTTTTGTTGAGGTAGTTTCAGGGTGGACTTCTGCCAGGATCTCTGTGGAATTCTTGTTCCTGTGATCCCTGTGTTTAGTTGCCATGCCTGGATTAGTTTTAAGAGTGAAGGATGGTGAAGTGATATACTTGTCCATGAGGATAGTGCAATTATAAAAACTGTGACAGAGCAGGAGGCTCCAAGTGCAGTTAGAACAAAAAAAAGTGAAGTGAGAAAAAAAAAAAAGCACGGGACGTGAGGAGAAGGAAGAGGAGAAAAAAAAAGAAAGGGGAAAGGGTCGTTTATCTATCACACAGTGAAAGAAAAGTGATTACGTGGTACAGTGAAAAGATTAGACCAGAATATGGCATTTAATAGGATTTAAGCAGCCATAGGATCCTGGAGCAAGAGCTAAGCAAGTGTAGTTGTTAAGTAGAGTTCATAGAGCTTATCAGCTCTAGGCTACCACATTAAATTTCTTTTTGCCAGAATCAACCTTGGGAAGGAATAACCTTTAGCTAAGACATGCAAAATATAGCAGACTAAACCACACATTATCCCTAGTCTAGTGTAGCCATCATCAAGTACAGGTATTGAGTGTAGAATTAAAGCTTAAGTTTTTAAGTTTAGTAACAAATTGTAAGTAGGTTCCTCCAGAGATTTCCTCTAATAAATATCCGTCGTATACTAGCAATAACCCAAGTGTTTGAAAATTACTCCTGATTTCCCAGGAGACTTGCAAAAATATTCCTAAAATAATATATTTGCCAAATAACTGATGGTGCCTCACATCTAAGAGATATATTAGTATCACAGGAACAAGTTCCTGTGTATAACTAATGCTAACTACAGTATTAGACACCAAAAAATAGCAATTGGGAATCCAGACAAGTTACAATATTATCTTAAGGGGGCCTTAAAAGCTATAGGCTCTCTCTGAACCAGGACAGCCACTTGCCTAATAGCCACCTAATAGTAAATACCTCTCTCCTTGAGTCCTTATAATGTTTGCCCCAATTGTTTATTTGTAACGCCTAAGTCTACAATCAACAAATAAATATGCTTCAAGCAACTAAATTAGAACAAACTGGTGTGGCTACATTGTTACCTACAGTAATATGCCTCACACTTTTTTGGCTTATAACTGGACAGTGAAATTGTATGTTCAGCCAGGGACCTCAAGAATACTTTATAAGTTAGAGCAATCAGCTGCTCACAAACCCCCTAAATAACACAAAATTACTATTATGACAGGTTGTCAGCAAAGGAAACAGGCAAACCAAGTTCTTAAAGAAAATAGACAAGCAAATTAGAGAAATAAAAAAAACATTAGAATTATCCTGGGTGCATGCATAAGTTAGGTTGAGTCAGTGAAGCTCAAATAGGGCAGCTTTTATATGCCAGAGATTTTGATATATATTACAGAAAAAGATTGCGTTTGTTTAAGTTGTACTGGCTCGTTTGCAGGAACAGGGAGCAAAAAAACTGGACCGACAGAGCGTCCTATGAAGTGGGGATTATGCTCGGCCCCAATATGGTCAAATACAGTCAGCTACTTCAGATTAAGCTCTTCTGCAGAGTGATAAGATCCACAACCACAGTATACCCCTTTATAACAATATAAGTAAGACTTTTTGTAGAGGGTATTATAGGCAGAGCCAGTCCACCAGCTACCTCACACTCACCCCTCCAGCATTGAGGTTCATCAATACAGGCCCTTAACGTCACTCTGTACGGCTCAACTAAGTGCAAGATCCCTCTGCTGTGGTTATGCCTTTACACTGCAGTCACCATCGATCCAGCGCAGCCTCCAGGGAATAGAAGACCACATAGGAGCCGAGTGTGTTGCACCATGCGAGGAAGCTGGGCTGCCTGCCCCGTCGATATCCAGGTACGCCTGTCAGCTACTGCCACTCTCAAGGTTTCAGGCTCAGCGATATTGTCAGCTATCTCCCCCTCGCAGCACCAGTGGGGCGGGAGTAACTGAGAGCACGGACAGCGTTGCTATTGCCACCAGCCTTGGCATGCGTACATGGCTGTCAACTCCCCACACGTAGCAACCGTGGGTGGGGAGGACGGCAAAAAAGGTAATACTTTCAGATACTGCCAAAGTGGTAGAAAAGTTAATTGCCGGGTTGTTTTGAAGCGCCAAACCTGAGACAGGAAGCGTAGTGGGGTGAGTGTGGGTTGGATTGCATTACTTGCCAGCAAGTTGTTACTGACAATTAAGGCTATCTACCCCCTCACGCAGCTTTGGTGGGAGGGGGGACCGCCGTGGGTGTTCTGTAAATCTTAGGAGAGCTTTGAACACGAGATGTCCTATGTATTACTCCAGGTAAAAAGAGTTCTTTAAAGCGCATTTGGTGTTATGCACTATGGGAGTCCAATGGATTAGCTGCAGAGGATAGAAGCTTGCACTGCACGACCTATGCACAGGCTCCTCCTCCGGAACTCCAGGGCATGTCAGAACATCAAGAAAAATTATAGATTTAATAGACTTTTCAGCAAAGCAGGGAGTGCCTTCTCTGTTCCTTTCGTTGGACGCAGAGAAGGCATTCGATAGAGTGAACTGGGGTTACCTAGATTCGGTACTGGAGACTACGGAATTTTCAGGTAATTTTTGTGCAGCAATCTCATCAATTTATTCTTGCCATCCGCATTTATTAAAATAGCAGGTTACAAATCTAAGCCTATAAGCATTCTTAATGCAACTAGGCAGGGATGCCAATTATCGCCATTACTGTTCGCTTTATGTATTGAGCCTCTAGCGGCCCATATTCGGCAAAATGTAGATATCTCAGGAATCAAAATAAATACACATGAACATAAAATTAGTCTTTATTCGTGGATGATGTTATTCTTTCGGTCACTTAACCCATGATTTCCCTTCCCTTAATATACTCTACCATTAGCAAATTTGCGAAAATTTCAGGATACAAAATAAATAATGATAAATGTAAAGCAATTAGCATAAACCTCCCACAACATACTAAAAAATTATTAGAACTGAATATCGACTTCAAGTGGACAGATAAGGGTGTGAGATATTTGGGCATCACCATTCCTAATAATTTGGAACTACTACATAATCTCAATTATTCACCCCTATTTACACAAATCAAAAACGTGTTATCTAGATGGAGAAAGCTTAATATTTCCCTATATGGTAGACTGATTACAATCAAGATGACAGTTTTGCCCAAGATTCTGTATTTGTTTCGCTAATTTCCCGTAAATGTCCCCACCTCAATTCTACAGAAAATCCAAAATGACCTGATAGCATTCATTTGGAAGAACCAAAGGGCTAGAATCAACAAAAAAACTCTTACTCAACATAGGAAGGGAGGCGGGATGGGTCCCCCCGATTTGCTTGCCTACTACTATGCTGCCAGAATAGCACAATCTTCCCTTTGGCATAATCAGTCAGATAATATTCAATGGATCCAAATTGAATCAGATATGATGATGATTTATCCTATATATAAATTGCTTTGGTCTGCCAAAATTTATAGACCTCCTAATTTTGAGATCATTTGTCACTATTTCACACACCCTGTCATTGTGGGAAACCCTGACAGTTAAATATTCTTTGATTCCGAGAGGTTCGAGAGTGACTCCCCTGATAACTTTATCCACTGATTATGATCATGTCCTTCAAGAGAAATGGGCTAACAAAGACTTTCAGTATATCGTATAGCAGATACTCTTATAGGTAATAAGTTGCTGACATTTAACCAATATTCTGAATTTAATAATCTGGAACAATCAAGTTTGTTTCATTATCTTTAACTAAGGGCTAGAGCAGGGGTGTCCAAACTTTGCTCTCCAGAGGTTTTGGAACTACATTTCCGATGATGCTCAGCCAGCATTTTATCTAGCTGAGCATCATGGGAAATGTAGTTCCAAAACCTCTGGAGAGCAAAGTTTGGACACCCCTGGGCTAGAGTAACTGCGGTTATGGGAATTAATAAGATGGGTATTAACACTTTTCTAGAGCATATATGTTTGACATCATGATGCTCAAGAGGTCATATTTCTAATTTATATACACAGTTTAACATCCCTTCTAAATTAAGTAAACTACCTTTTATGTTGAAGTGGGAATCTGACTTAAATTTTTACTGGTCAGCAGAAAAATGGTGTGATACTTTGAGGTCGGGTTCTTCTTTTTCAGTTTGTGCCCATTTAAAAGAAAATTTTATCAAAGTAGCTTACCGATGGTACTTTTACCCCCTAGAATACATAATAACGATCGTACTAACACTAATTGTTTACAAGGTTGCGCTGAGGTACATATCCTCATATTTGGTGGTACTGTTGTCATGTATCTAATACAGGGGTCAGCAACTTTCGGCTCCCAGATGTTTTGGAACTACATTTCCCACGATGCTGAGGCACTCTTTAGGCTATCTGAGCATCATGGGAAATGTAGTTACAAAACACCTGGGAGCCGAAGGTTGCTGACCCCTGATCTAATATATGGTCTCAAACTTCAGCTCTTTTGAGCAAATTACTAGATAGACAAATTAGTCTAATTCCTACTCAGGCACTTTTACACAAGCCACTCCCAGGCCTAAACTCTAGAGCAAATAAACTGGTTGCAATAATTTGCACTATAGCTAAATTAAGTATAGCAAGATACTGGAAAACTATAATTCTAACATTTCTGATAATTGAGAGTAAGATTGATTTCTATTACCGGATGAGTAGTGCCTCCGCAGATTTATTGGACACAAAAGATCAATTCTTCTCTATTTTGGAGCCTTGGATCATGTATATTGAAAATAGGAATAGACGACAAGTTAATGATGTAGACAGTTAGGTATAGCTAATGTGTTCAGGGCGGGCAGCGGCTCCTGCCTCCTCCGCTCCTGCCCAGCTTGTCTGGGTGGGTCATTTCCCACTTCCTTTTCCCCTTCCTTTGGATTGAATCCCCCTTTTCCTGAGGCAGGGGCTAAACCCTTAAGCTAGACCACTATATAATACAATAGGGATCGCATATACTAGTCACATACAGGCTGCCCCCCTCCCCTTGGCGGGGATCTTTTTATTTTTTATTTTATTTTTCTTGTAATTGCTGTTCGGCTATTATGTGATATGTCTGGAATATATAAATATTGTCTTCAAAAGAAATAGAAAGTTAAAACTGTACAGAATGCATATTTAATGGTGATGATATTTCTTGAATTTTTGTTATATAAGACTTTCTTTGTATTTGGAAAACTCAATAAAAAAATGTTTTCAACGAAACGGATGCGATCGAGCACAAATAAAATTTGCGCTCCATGAATTAGCGAACTGTAAGACAGCGTAAAGTGTATGGGTTAAAAAAAGTGGCACCTAAAACAACATAAATACGTGAAAATAAAGTATTATACTCATATATGTACTTTCTGATAAAAAAAAATATTTAATATAAGGGTTAAATTGTATATGGGCTATAATATATATAAATATATATGTGTATAAAATCATCCAATTTCCATGCACTCACTCCCTAAGCCTTCGCTCATCTGTTGCCTGGGTGGCAATATGCAAAAGTAACTCCAATAAAGAGGGCACTCACAGGACTTCACAGTAGTAGAAACAATCTTTATTTCATATAATTCATCATAAAAGTGTCAGTCGACGTTTCGGCTATAAATCTAGCCTTTTTTCAAGACAAATCTAAAAACATAATATGCATACAACAATTAATACATGATCATTTGAAAACAAACAAAAGAAAAAATAAACCACCTTAATTATACATTGTGACCAATAATCCTATATACAGCAGCACCTTGCGACAATCCCTTGTGATAAAAATTGAGAAATTGAACCATACATCCATTATATACAAAGTTTTTTAACCTAAATCTATTAGGGCAATTTTCTGTATTTCAATACTATATAGTATCCAATATATATGTCAATCATGGCAATAAGTAATTTAACTTTGTTGCGAATGTCCACACGCCATTATTAGTACAGGTATACCTCACTTTACAGCGCTTCACTTTACAGCGCTTCGCTAATACAGCGCTTTGTGGAGCTGAAGTTCAGCCTCCAAGGATTTTGAAACAGTGCTGTAATCATCGTGAGATTGCGAGAAAAGTAACTGGCACCATTTTATTATGCTTAGTTCACTCTGTTTACAGCATTGCAGTGCAATCTGTGTCTCAGTGCTATAGTCTGGCAAATTGTACTACAGTAATTGTCACTATTTTACAGGTACAGTATTTATTGAATACTAATTGAATACTGTGCTGTGCTAGTGTTAAACTAAACATAGCACTATTGCACCCCTAATATAAGTTAGTTCTAACATGTTTTCAAGTCTTTAAAAACACTGGCAAGTGAAAAGAAAGCTAAAACTGCCTTGTTTCACTTTAAGGCGGTTTTCACTTTACAGCGGGGCTCCGATCCCTAACCCACTGTATGAGTGGGGTATACCTGTATATCAAAGCTTAGTAAGAAATTTAAATACAATCTGTATGTCATTGGGCTGACAAGCATTATTGCTTACTGCTTGATGTTGTTAGGATTTTTTTTATATGCAAAGGCCAAATTAAACCATGTTTTTGCTCCACTACTGTGTTAACTAGCAGCATTTACAGAGCAATGCAACCAAATAAGTATTCACAAACATCTTAAATGCACTGTAAAAAACACTCAATTAGCGGCAGCAAAACATTATCGGTTTAAAGTATAGTAGACATACCTGAATCAGTGTAACAACAACTCGGCGTTTCAAAGCGACATTCCGTGACAATATGAGAACATGTACCTGACAACACCTTTTTAGACCCACCCGCTATTGTGTGATTGGGCCAAACGTCATGCATGTCATGAGTGTGGGGTGTAACTAGAACAGCAATCTGACAGCAGATTAAACAAGGAAGCATCTATCTTTGTCAGTAATCCGAAAATTATTGGCTTTAATCAGTGTCCAATTGTAACATAGCGGATGTTATCCAACAGTATATATGTCAGCTGTATAAATGCCTCATATTAAATCTTACGGGATATGCAAAAAATTGTGGTAACTCCAAATCATCACAAGTTTCCAACATGCTAATAGAGAACCTAGCGAGCATACAGCACGTTGTATTAAAGGGACAATAATTTCAATGCAGTACTATCCCCAAACTACAGCCAATTTGATACCAGCGAAGAGCTTAAAACGCTGTATAAACATATGTGCCTGTCAGGGTGCCAAGAATCAGACTGAGACGAGAAGTGCAAAAATAATCACACCTTCATTAATAACAAAAAATAATAAAAAGTCCACAAGTCAAACAACAAGCCAGGATTCAAAGCCAGAGCTGGTTGTCAGACGAGCCGAGTCAGGAGCGAAAGCGAGTAGTCAGACGAGCCAGAATCAGGAACAAGGAGAACAGCAGAGTCAGGAACAAGCCAGGGATCAGGAACTAGGAGGGACATCAGACAGCCAGGTAATACACAGGAATTGGAACTCACAAACAGGTCTGAGACAGCGCAAGGGCAAAGCATACTGAACAGAAGCCCTTTAAATAATAAGTGATGACATCACAATTCTGAAACTGCAACCTGTCTCACATGGATGATGTACACCAGTCTGGCCATAAGAGGGCATGCAGGAAATGGGCAGCATCACACACTGCACCAGACTCAGCAAGAAAAGTGAGTAAAATGGCTGCCAGCAGCACATGGCAAACAAAGCAGGGAAAAAACTCTGACAGTACCCTCCCATCAACGACCCCTCCCCCGCGGGAAGACAAAAGGCTTATTGGGGAAACAGCATGGAAGGCACGGAGGAGGGCGGGAGCATGAACATTAAAGGAGGGAACCCATCAACGCTCCTCCGGACCGTAGCCCCTCCAGTGAACCAAATACTGTACACGGCCCCTGGACATACAAGAGTCAATAATGCTGCTGACCTCATATTCTTCATGGTTGTCAACAGAGATAGGACGGGGACGAGGCAACACAGTGGTAGATATGGTAGGGAGATATGAAAAACATTGGAGATGCGCATTGCAGGAGGAAGGTCAAGAGCGTAGGCCACAGGATTGACCCGTCAGAGTATTCAAAAAGGACCAACATAACGGGGAGCCAGTTTATTGGAAGGCACACGAAGGTTCAAGTTGCGGGAGGACAGCCAAACCCTCTCACCAACCTGGTAGGAAGGCGCGGACAGACGCCTACGATCAACCTGAAACTTTTGGCGCTGCATAGAACGATGAAGGCAATCCTGAATCTGCACCCACGTGGAACAGAATTGCCGGAGATGCTTCTCCAGAGCCGGAATACCTTGAGACATGAATTAATCGGGCAACAAGGATGGTTGAAACCCATAATTCGCCATGAACGGGGATAATTGGGAGGAAGCATTAATAGCACTATTACGAGCAAACTCTGCCCAAGGTAACAGTTCAGACCAATTATTGTGGTGATCTGAGACATAGCAACGGAGGAACTGTTCCAGAGTTTGATTAGACCATTCCGCAGCCCCATTGGATTGAGGGTGATATGCTGAGGAGAAGGAAAGCTGGATCCCCATTTGAGCACAAAAGGAATGCCAAAATCTGGATACAAACTGCCTACCCCGGTCCGACACTATCTCCTTGGGTAACCCATGTAAACGGAAGACCTCCCGGGCAGAAAATGAAGCAAGCTCCTGAGCGGTAGGCAGCTTCTTCAAGGGAATGCAATGTAACATTTTAGAAAAAAAAACGGTCAACCACCATAAGGATAACAGTATTGCCATTGGAAACAGGGAGCTCGACAATGAAGTCCATGGAAAGATGTGTCCAAGGACGCTCACCAATAACAATAGGTTGAAGAAGACCCACAGGAAGACGTTGAGGAGTCTTATTCTGTGCACAAACTGAGCGGGAGGCAACATACGCAGTAACATCAGAATGAAGTCCTGGCCACCAGAATTGTTGAGTGACAGACCAAATCATTTGGTTCTTGCCCGGGTGACCTGCGGCTTTAGGATAGTGGTAAGTGTGCAAAAGTTTAGTTCGAAGATTCTCAGGAACAAAACACTTACCACTAGGATTCTCAGGAGGTGCATTGGTTTGTGCAGCCAGGATCTCCTCCCCCAAGGGAGAAGTCAAATTAGTACGTATGATAGCCAAAATATGGTCATGAGGTATAACGGGAGTAGGTACAGACTCCTCCTTGAACAGAGGCAAAAATTGTTGAGAGAGGGCATCAGCCCTAACATTCTTACTGCCAGGCAGGTAGGAGACCACATAATTAAACTGAGACAAAAATAGCGCCCATCTGGCCTGTCGGGCGACAAATATTTTGCTTCGGATAGATAAGTTAAAATCTTGTGGTCAGTAAGAATGAGCATTGGTATGCTAGTACCCTCGAGAAGATGCCTCCATTCCTTGAGTGCCAAAATTATGGCCAGTAATTCCCTGTCGCCAATTTCATAATTGCACTCCGCTGGAGATAATTTCTTAGAGAAGAAACCACACGGATGCAAGGAACTGTCAGGTGTAGGACGTTGAGACAGGAGGGCACCTACTCCAGTCTCAGACGCATCCACCTCAAGAACAAAAATCAGTACAGGGTTAGGATGAGCCAGAACTGGAGTGGCAGCAAAGGCGGTCTAAAGACTATCAAAGGTCTTAATGGCAGTAGTTGACCAATGGAGTGGATCATTCTCTTTATGGGTCATGTCTGTGATAGGTTGTACCAAGGAAGAAAAGTTTTTAATAAACTTTCTATAGTGATTGGCAAAACCCAAAAAACGTTCAATAGACCGAAGACCAACTGGAGGCCACTGCAGAACTGCAGACAACTTGTCAGGATCCATGGAGAACCCTGCAATGGAGATAACATAACCTAGGAAGGTTACTTGAGTCTGATGGAACTCACATTTCTCAAGTTTACAAAACAGGCCGTTCTCACGTAGTCTCTGAAGAACCCGTGTAACATCAGAACGATGAGCTTCAAGTGTGGGTGAGTGTATAAGGATGTTGTCTAAGTACACCACAACACACTGTTGCAACATATCTCGTAGGACATCATTAATAAATTCCTGGAAAACAGCAGGAGCATTACATAGGCCAAAGGGCATTACAAGATATTCATAATGCCCGCTCCTGGTGTTAAATGCTGTTTTCCATTTGTGGCCCTCCTTGAACCTAACGAGATTGTACGCTCCTCTCAAATCAAGTTTAGAAAAGACTGTAGCTCCCTTGAGGTGGTCAAAGAGTTCCGTAATAAGCGGAATAGGATAAGCATTCTTAATGGTAAGACGATTAAAACCCCTATAATCGATGCATGGTCTTAACTCGCCACCCTTTTTCTTCACAAAGAAGAAGCCAGCCCCTGCAGGAGAGCAGGATTTGCGGATGATCCCCCGCAACAGAGCATTGGTCACATACTCCTCCATAGCACCATTTTCCGCAACAGACAGAGGGTAAACCCGGCACCGAGGAGGAATGGCTCCAGGTTAAAGGTCTATGGCACAATCGTAAGACCGGTGAGGAGGCAACGTACCGGCACGCACCTTGTCAACGTCTATGAACTCTCGGTATTCCTCTGGCAAATGAGATACCGAAGAAGTGCACAAGACTTTAACTGGTTTCCGAAGACAAGTGGAAAATAAATTGCGGAGACCATGACAAAATTTCGGACCTGCGCCAGTCAAGACTGGGATTGTGCTTTTGGAGCCAGAGATAACCCAGAACAACTGGAAAATGCAGACAGTTTATCACATGGAACTTGAGGGTTTCAAAATGGAGAGCCCCAACAGCCATGGATAACGGAGCGGTTTCGTATGTAACGAGTGCGGGTTGAAGGGGCCTGCCATAAATGGCCTCAATAGCAAGTGGAACGGACCGAGGCAAAATAGGAATGGAGTGCTTTGATACAAAAGCACTGTCAATATAATAGCCTGCAGCACCGGAGTCAACAAGAGCCTGGGTGACTATGGAGGAGTCCACCCAGGAAAGGACAACCGTGACCAAAGGTTTCTCCTTTAGTGGTTCCAGGGACGAGGATAAACCACCCAAGGTCTGCCCCCGACAGGACCTTAGGTGCGAGCGTTTCCCAGCCATGTAGGACCAGACTTTAAAAGGTGGCCCTGTAACCCACAATAGAGTCAGAGTCCCTCCCTCCTCCTAAAGGCCCTCTCTGCCACGGAGAGACGCATGCATTCCAACTGAATCGGCTCAGCAGTAGCTGGTGACTCGGGACCAGGAGGCAAGGGAGGAGAGGGAGGCATGGGAAACGAACACCTAGGAGACAACGGAACAGGAGGCTTCCGCAAGCGCTCCTTGAAAGAGGGCCTCTCTCTGAGTCTGATGTCAATTAGGATAAAAAAAGACACCAATGCCTCGAGATCCTCTGGTAAATCTCTGGCAACAACTTCGTCTTTAATCGCATCAGAGAGCCCATGAAAGAAGGCGGCAACAAGGACTTCATTGTTCCAACATACCTCTGCGGCAAGCGTACGGAACTCAATGGCATACTGAGCAACAGATCTTGTTCCTTGCTGAATGGACATGAATCATTTAGCTGCAGAGGAGGATCGAGCCGGAACATCAAAGCCGGAACATCAAATTTTAATTTTAAAACACAGGTTTATTAGTCTCCCACAAGGCATTAGCCCAGGCAAGAGCTGTGTCAGAGAGTAACGAGATGAGAAATGCTACCTTAGCTCTGTCAGTGGGAAACGCCTGAGGTAACATCTCAAAGTAATTGCCCACATGGTACAAAAACCCTCTGCACTGAATAGGATCGCCTCCATATCGCTGTGATAGATGGGCAGAACTGGACATGCTCCTGGTAGGACTAGGTGCAGCAGCGGAAACAGGAGCAGCCATAACTTGCGGCACACTTTGGTCCAAATGTGCAGTGCGATACAACAGGGTTTGCAGGGCTAGTGCAAATTGATCCAAGCCAGGGGCGAAACTACAGGGGGTGCAGAGGTCGCAGGTGTGACTGGGCCCCTGAGGGTGGGGGCCCAGCTTTAAATTTTTTTTTTTTTATAAAAAACATTAACCTACCACTGCCTGCACTGATATCATGTGAGTGTGACATGACTACAGGGGTTAGTGTTTCTGTTTTACCCATTAGTGTTTATGTTGTGTGTATATGTGTGTATGTATGTATGTGACTGTGTGTGTATTTATGCATGCATGTATGTGTGTATGTTTGTAGAACCTGCAAATTACAGACCTTGTAACTACAGCATGGGGGGGGGGCAGGGGGTAAACAGTGTCACTATACAGTACCACTATATACAGTATGGGGGGGTGGACCATGTCACTGACTACTGTGGTCACTTTATAAAGTACTGGGCGGGTAGGGTCAGGCCAGCTCTCTCACCGGAAGATTACAGACTGTGTCACTAACTTACTATATACAGTACTGGGGGGTTAAATAGTGTCACTAGATATATATATATATATATATATATATATACAGTAATAGGGGGTCAGACCATCTCACAGACTGTGGGCACAGGGTACCTCCTTTTGCAGACATGTAATCTGATTCACATTTTTTTCTGTGTTAAATGTAAAAAAATAAATAAAAAAATGATATGTATTAAATTCACATTTTTTTGGAGGGGGAAGGGGTGGTGGGGGGGCCCCTTCTTAGATTCTTGCACCTGGGCCCTGTGGTTTCTAGTTACGCCTCTGATCCAAGCGGTGATCCTGTTCATCCATCCTGGAAATGATGGTAGGTAAAGGTGGATTATTAGCACCATCAGGATTCATGGCCCTTGCGTAATGTCAGGTTGCCAAGAATCAGACTGAGACGAGAAGTGCAAAAATAATCACACCTTTATTAATAACAAAAAATAATAAAAAGTCTACAAGTCAAACAACAAGCCAGGATTCAAAGCCAGAGCTGGTAGTCAGACGAGCCGAGTCAGGAGCCAAAGTGAATAGTCAGACGAGCTGAGTCAGGAGCCAAAGCGAGTAGTCAAACAAGCCGGCATCAGGAACAACGAGAACAGCAGAGTCAGGAACAAGCCAGGGATCAATAACCAGGAGGGACGTCAGACAGCCAGGTAATACACAGGAACTGGAACTCACAAACAGGTCTGAGACAACGCAAGGGCAAAGCATACTGAACAGAGGTCCTTTATTTAAATAATAAGTGATGACATCACAATTCTGAGACTTCAACCTGTCTCATATGGATGATGTACACCAGTCTGGCCAAAAGAGGGCATGCAGGAAATGAGCAGCATCACACACTCTGCACCAGACTCAGCAAGAGAGGTGTTTAAAATGGCTGCCAGCAGCACATGGCAAACAAAGCAGGGAAAAAACCCTGACAGTGCCAAACAAGATATGTAAAATACACCCAACCATACGATGTAGAGCATGATTGGATGGAAGCCAGAAATCTAGATGGACATGAAAAATAAAAAGTAAAAAAATCAAGACTTTAAACCAGTCATGCATATACTCAATCAATACCGAAAAAATGCACTAACTAGATAAACCCAGTGATTAAGGATATACTTTAGGGATGACATATAAATCTCAATGAAACAGGGCATAATCTAAATGTGTATTAAGACCTCTAGGGGTCATAGTACCCAATCGATGAATCCACTGTGCTTCCCTCTTTAGGAGCTCCTCATCTCTATTCCCCCCCCCCCTCTTAAGAGGAGGAATTCTGTCTATGAGCATGGTTTTCAACATTGCGACAGTGTGACCATGTTCCAAAAAATGCCTGGCTACAGGCTGTTCACTATGACAATTATTTATTGCTTTGCGTATAGCCATTTTATGATTGGCCAGCCTCTCACAGAAAGAAGTACATGTCCTACCGACATAAACCTTGCCACATGGGCAAATGATCATATAAATGACAAAATCAGAGGTACATGTGAGCCTATGTCTAATAAAGAATATTTGATGTGTATGTGGATGATAGAAGGTATTGCCAATTTGTAATGTATTACATGTCACGCAGTTATCACGCTTAAAGCATCCTGGTTTAGCTCTAGGAAACCAGGTATGTTGAGGGGAACGAGTGTCATGTTTGACAAGCATCGTACCAATACTCCTCCCTCATTTGTACACCATGCGGGGGGTTTATAGTTTTTAAAAGGCAAGGTGGGTTCATCAGCAATTAACGGCCAGTTCTTGGCAAGAACCTTTTTAATGATATTACTGTATGGAGTATAAGTGGTGATAAAATTAAATGATTTATTAGGACTCCTATGGGTATTAGTTTTATTAATGATCTGTTCCTGATCCAGATGCAAAATTCCTGACCATATTTTATCAATATCAGATCCTTTATACCCTCTGGCAATACATTTATTTCTCATTATGTTAAATTGCTGAATTCTATCTTCCTCAGTAGTATTATTGCGAATCACCCGCAATAGTTGTGATTTCACTATCCCTAATGTAAACTGGGGAGGGTGGTAACTTTAATAAGTTAACAGTCGGCTAGATTTAGAGTTTTGTCGGTAACGACCCGAAAATCTAACGCCGGCTTTTTTCTGGCCGCACCATAAAAATAACTCTGGTATTGAGAGTCCACATAAAGGCTCCAAAAAAGTAGCGTAGAGCATATTTAACGCAGCTTCAACTCTCGATACCAGAGTTGCTTACGGACGCGGCCAGCCTCAAAAACGTGCTCGTGCACGATTCCCCCATAGAAAACAATGGGGCTGTTTGAGCTGAAAAAAAACCTAACACCTGCAAAAAAGCTGCGTTCAGCTCCTAACGCAGCCCCATTGTTGTCTATGGGGAAACACTTCCTACGTCTGCACCTAACACCCTAACATGTACCCCGAGTCTAAACACCCCTAGCCTTACACTTATTAACCCCTAATCTGCCGCCCCCGCTATCGCTGACCCCTGCATATTATTTTTAACCCCTAATCTGCCGCTCCGTAAACCGCCGCTACTTACATTATCCTTATGTACCCCTAATCTGCTGCCCCTAACACCGCCGACCCCTATATTATATTTATTAACCCCTAATCTGCACCCCACAACGTCGCCTCCACCGGCCTACACTTATTAACCCCTAATCTGCCGACCGGACCTGAGCGCTACTATAATAAAGTTATTAACCCCTAATCCGCCTCACTAACCCTATAATAAATAGTATTAACCCCTAATCTGCCCTCCCTAACATCGCCGACACCTAACTTCAAACATTAACCCCTAATCTGCCGACTGGAGCTCACCGCTATTCTAATAAATGTATTAACCCCTAAAGCTAAGTCTAACCCTAACACTAACACCCCCCTAAATTAAATATAATTTACATCTAACGAAATTAATTATCTCTTATTAAATAAATTATTCCTATTTAAAGCTAAATACTTACCTGTAAAATAAATCCTAATATAGCTACAATATAAATTATAATTATATTATAGCTATTTTAGGATTAATATTTATTTTACATTTAACTTTGTAATTATTTTAACCAGGTACAATAGCTATTAAATAGTTAAGAACTATTTAATAACTATAATAGTTAAAATAATTACAAATTTACCTGTAAAATAAATCCTAACCTAAGTTACAATTAAACCTAACACTACACTATCATTAAATTAATTAAATAAAATATCTACAATTATCTACAATTAAACCTAACACTACACTATCAATAAATAAATTAAATACAATACCTACAAATAACTACAATGAAATAAACTAACTAAAGTACAAAAAATAAAAAAGAACTAAGTTACAAAAAATAAAAAAATATTTACAAACATAAGGAAAATCTTTCAACAATTTTAAACTAATTACACCTACTCTAAGCCCCCTAATAAAATAACAAAGCCCCCCAAAATAAAAAATGCCCTACCCTATTCTAAATTACTAAAGTTCAAAGCTCTTTTACCTTACCAGCCCTGAACAGGGCCCTTTGCGGGGCATGCCCCAAGAAATTCAGCTCTTTTGCCTGTAAAAAAAAACATACAATACCCCCCCCCAACATTACAACCCACCACCCACATACCCCTAATCTAACCCAAACCCCCCTTAAATAAACCTAACACTAAGCCCCTGAAGATCATCCTACCTTGTCTTCACCTCACCGGGTATCACCGATCCGTCCTGGCTCCGATATCTTCATCCAACCCAAGCGGGGGCTAGACATCCACTGAAGAAGTCCAGAAGAGGGTCCAAAGTCTTCATCCTATCCGGGAAGAAGAGTAGATCCGGACCGGCAACCATCATCTTCCAAGCGGCATCTTCTATCTTCATCCGATGAGGACCGGCTCCATCCTGAAGACCTCCACCGCGGACCCATCTTCATCCGGTGACGTCCAACTGAAGAATGACGGTTCCTTTAAGGGACGTCATCCAAGATGGCGTCCCTCGAATTCCGATTGGCTGATAGGATTATATCCTCCAATCAGCCAATCGGAATTCGAGGGACGCCATCTTGGATGACGTCCCTTAAAGGAACCGTCATTCTTCAGTTGGACGTCGCCGGATGAAGATGGGTCCGCGGTGGAGGTCTTCAGGATGGAGCCGGTCCTCATCGGATGAAGATAGAAGATGCCGCTTGGAAGATGATGGTTGCTGGTCCGGATCTACTCTTCTTCCCGGATAGGATGAAGACTTTGGACCCTCTTCTGGACTTCTTCAGTGGATGTCTAGCCCCCGCTTGGGTTGGATGAAGATATCGGAGCCAGGACGGATCGGTGATACCCGGTGAGGTGAAGACAAGGTAGGATGATCTTCAGGGGCTTAGTGTTAGGTTTATTTAAGGGGGGTTTGGGTTAGATTAGGGGTATGTGGGTGGTGAGTTGTAATTTCGGGGGGGATATTGTATGTTTTTTTTTTACAGGCAAAAGAGCTGAACTTCTTGGGGCATGCCCCGCAAAGGGCCCTGTTCAGGGCTGGTAAGGTAAAAGAGCTTTGAACTTTAGTAATTTAGAATAGGGTAGGGCATTTTTTATTTTGGGGGGCTTTGTTATTTTATTAGGGGGCTTAGAGTAGGTGTAATTAGTTTAAAATTGTTGTAAGATTTTCCTTATGTTTGTAAATATTTTTTTATTTTTTGTAACTTAGTTCTTTTTTATTTTTTGTACTTTAGTTAGTTTATTTCATTGTAGTTATTTGTAGGTATTGTATTTAATTTATTTATTGATAGTGTAGTGTTAGGTTTAATTGTAGGTAATTGTAGGTATTGTATTTAATTAATTTATTGATAGTGTAGTGTTAGGTTTAATTGTAACTTAGGTTAGGATTTATTTTACAGGTAAATTTGTAATTATTTTAACTATTTTAGCTATTAAATAGTTCTTAACTATTTAATAGCTATTGTACCTGGTTAAAATAAATACAAAGTTACCTGTAAAATAAATATTAATCCTAAAATAGCTATAATATAATTATAATTTATGTTGTAGCTATATTAGGATTTATTTTACAGGTAAGTATTTAGCTTTAAATAGGAATAATTTATTTAATAAGAGTGAATTAATTTCGTTAGATGTAAATTATATTTAACTTAGGGGGGTGTTAGTGTTAGGGTTAGACTTAGCTTTAGGGGTTAATACATTTATTAGAATAGCGGCGAGATTCGGTCGGCAGATTAGGGGTTAATAATTGAAGTTAGGTGTCGGCGATGTTAGGGAGGGCAGGTTAGGGGTTAATAAATATAATATAGGGGTCGGTGGTGTTAGGGGCAGCAGATTAGGGGTACATAGCTATAATGTAGCTGGCGGCTCTTTGCGGTCGGCAGATTAGGGGTTAATTATTGTAGGTAGGTGGCGGCGACGTTGTGGGGGGCAGGTTAGGGGTTAATAAATATAATATAGGGGTCGGCGATGTTAGGGCAGCAGATTAGGGGTACATAAGGATAACATAGGTGGCGGTCGGCAGATTAGGGGTTAAAAAAATTTAATCGAGTTGCGGCGATGTGGGGGGACCTCAGTTTAGGGGTACATAGGTAGTTTATGGGTGTTAGTGTACTTTAGAGTACAGTAGTTAAGAGCTTTATAAACCGGCGTTAGCCCAGAAAGCTCTTAACTACTGACTTTTTTCCTGCGGCTGGAGTTTTGTCGTTAGATTTCTAACGCTCACTTCAGACACGACTCTAAATACCGGAGTTAGAAAAATCCCATTGAAAAGATAGGATACGCAATTTACGTAAGGGGATCTGCGGTATGGAAAAGTCGCGGCTGAAAAGTGAGCGTTAGACCCTATTTTGAGTGACTCCAAATACCGGAGGTAGCCTAAAACCAGCGTTAGGAGCCTCTAACGCTGGTTTTCACGGCTACCGCCAAACTCTAAATCTAGGCCAGTGTGTTCCTATCAGTGGGTTTGGAAAAAATTTTAGTATTCAACTTACACATGCCATTACTTTGGGTTTTATATATACAAAGGTCCAGGAAATTGATTGAAGTACAGCTGTATCCAAGTTTAAACTTAACATTGGATTCCCTGCTATTCAAATCTGCATACCAAAAAAGTAGTTCTGATTCATTGCCAGCCCAAACCACAAACAAGTCGTCTATGTACCGACGATATAATAGAATATTGGAATTGAGTTTGTCAAACACATAAAGATCCTCAAACCATGACATAAAAAGATTGGCATATGCAGGGGCCATGGGTGACCCCATGGCCGTACCCACCAATTGAAGATAATATGTGTCTTCAAATCTGAAATAGTTATGTGTTAGACAAATATGTAACAGCTCAATAACAAACTCATTTGGAGGACCAGAATACTCTGTATCAGCTACAAGGTTATCACGTACAGCTTTTAACCCTAGATGGTGTGAAATTATGGTATATAAACTAGCCACATCAAGTGTGGCCAGGTCAGGATGACATGTTGTGGAAAAGTTTCACTATTTAATCTCTTAATTAATTCTATTGAATCAAGGAGGAAAGCTTTAGTTTTTTCAAATTGTGCAATGCTTTGATAAACAATCGGGCGACCAGGAGGTCTTATAGGGCCTTTATGTATTTTCGGTATTGTATAGATAAAAGGGTATATGGGGTGATCATTAACCAAAAATTTAAAGATGGTATCATCTATGTGGCCCATAGAAAGAGCCATGAGAAGGAATTTATCCAATGCAGTTTTATATGCATGTGTAGGATTAATAGTGAGTACAGCATATGTGTTACAATCACTTAATTGTGATAATAGTTCTTCTCTATAGTAAGTTTTGTCAAGAACTACAACTGCCCCACCCTTATCAGCCGAACATATAATAATAGAATTATCATTTTTAAGAGTATTGAGAGCTTGCCATTCTAGTTGACTCATGTTGTTATAATGTGCCTCTTTAGCACTATTGTGTTTAATTTCTCTAGCACATAACGACATATAGCTCTCATCCTATTGGCTGATGTGAAAATGTCAGCCAATAGGAATTTCAAGGTATCCTAATAAATATGGGGTACCTTAAATTTAATCTTCAGTGTGCGGTGGAGGATCGCATGAAGAGGAACCTCAACACCGCCGAGGAGCACCACTGCCAGGAATCACCGCCAAGGACCACATCTGGAAACACTGCTCCGCATCTTCGTTCTGTGCCGCCTTTGCTGTGGATTAATATGATGGACCCGTCTGGAAGAAGATCTTCAGGACCTGTGAGTATCTATTTGGGGCTTTAGTGTTATTTTTTAACTTAGGTTTTTTTTGGGCACATTGCAAAAGAGCTAAATGCCCTTTTAAGGGCAGTTCAAAAGCGCTTAATACCCTTTTAAGGGCAATGCCCATACAAATGCCCAAAGGGTAATTTAAGTTTATTTAGTGTTATTTTTTTTTATTTTGGGGGATTTGATGGGTGGGGGTTTTTATTGTTAGAGGGTCTTAGTTTGTTTAATTCTTAAAAGAGCTGTTAAACTTAGGGCAATGCCCTACAAAAAGCTGTATTAAGGGCTATTGGTTGTTTAGCATTAGATTAGGGGGTGTTTTTATTTTGGGGAGGCTTTTTTATTTTCACAGGGATTAGGTTTTTTTTTTTTATTGTAGCTTTTTTTTGTAAACTTAGATTTTTAAAATATTTTATAATTTTAGGAATTTTTTTAGTTTTTGTAAATTTAGATATTTTTTTTTAAAATAAATTAGATTTACAATTTTAAAATTAAAATTTAATTACAGTTAATTTATGGGGGTGTTAGGTTAGGGGGGATAGTTATTAGAAAAAATAGTTTGCATTCTGGGTGAGGGTTTGCGGCTTAGAGGTTAATTGTTTAAATTAGAATTTTGTGTTGTGGGTTGCTTGCGGTTTAAAATTGAATAATTAAATTAGTTTATTTATATTTTATTTTAAAGGCGGATAAGTAGTTAATTTTTAAATTATATATAGCGATCTGTGTATTTGGTGGTTTAGTGGTTAATGCGTGTATTAGGTAAATTGCTATGTGAGGGGTTCTCGGATTAGGGGGTTATTAATTTTATTTTTACTTGCGATATTTTGGGGATGGCGGACATAGTGATAAAGAAGTGTTAAGTTTATTATTGGGGGCGGCTCAGACTACACATTATTTATACAGTTACAATGCATAGTGACTGTATAAATAATGTAGACACTGACACTATAATAATAGTCATTTGTAATATATGTATAATGTACATACTAAAGTGTATGTATAAGTGTCAGTTTGTACATAATTGATATAAATGCTTATTTTTTTCAGTGTCTACATTGATACAGTAACTCTGCATTGTTACGTTATAAATTATGTGTGGGCGGAGTTACGGAAATTGACGATTGCAACTTCTGAAAATATTTAACGAGTATAGGAATTAACATATATGTCACTGTCAATCAAACACTGCACATTTGTGGAAAGTCACGCCTCTCGCTCGCGGCAAATCGCATGTGTCGCTCGCGACTAGCCATGCCCCTTCCTCGCGCCATTTAGATATTTAAAAATATTAAGGTTTAATATTATCTGATGCAGTTAGGAAAAAGCAGTCTGTGAGGAGAGTTTCTGTAGAGAGAGATCAGTTACTTTAATAGCAGAAGATCGTATTTAGTTAAACTTTTTAGCATTATTAGTTATTCCAACCAAAAAGCTTTTTTAAAAGCTAAAGCTAAACCTTCTGTTTTTTATATTTAACAGCTTTTTTCAAAGCTTTAGTGGTGACAAAAAAACAAAGGACATTTCACATTATAAGCTTTTTTAGAAAGCTAAAGAAAAGGAAGATAATGTTATAAAGTTTTTTTAAGAGCTAATGTACTTAAAAAAAATACGGCTAGATTACGAGTTTGGCGTTAGCCTTAAAAAGCAGCGTTAAGAGGTCCTAACACTGCTTTTTAACGCCCGCTGGTATTACGAGCCTTGTAGTACCAGGTGTACCGCTCACCTTTTTTGGCCAGACTCGGAAATACCGCAAATCCACTTACGTCAATTGCGTATCCTATTTTTTCAATGGGACTTGCATAGCGCCGGTATTACGAGTCTGACCAAAAGTGAGCGGTAAACCCTCTCCTGTCAAGCCTGGTACCGCATTTAAAAGTCAGTAGTTAAGAGTTTTACAATACAACGCTGTAGCATAAAATTCTAAAAAGTACACTAACACCCATAAACTACCATTTAACCCCTAAAGCGAGGCCCCCCCCCCCACATTGCAAACACTAAAATAAATGTTTTAATCCCTAATCTGCCGAACCGGACATCGTCGCCACTATAATAAATATATTAACCCCTAAACCGCCACACTCCTGCATCGCAAACATTAGTTAAATATTATTAACCCCTAATCTGCCGGCCCTAACATCGTTGCCACCTACCTACATTTATTAACCCCTAATCTGCCGCCCCCAACGTCGCCGCCACTATAATAAAGTTATTAACCCCTAAACCTAACCCTAACACCCCATAACTTAAATATAATTAAAATAAATATAAATAAAATTACTACAATTAACTAAATTATTCCTATTTAAAACTAAATACTTACCTATAAAATAAACCCTAAGCTAGCTACAATATAACTAATAGTTATAAACATTGTAGCTATCTTAGGGTTTATTTTTATTTTATAGGCAACTTTGTATTTATTTTAACTAGGTACAATAGTTATTAAATAGTTATTAACTATTTAATAACTACCTAGTTAGTTAAAATAAAGACAAATTTACCTGTAAAATAAAACCTAACCTAAGTTACAATTACACCTAACACTACACTATAATTAAATAAATTAAATACAATTAGTTACAATTAAATAAAATGATCTAAAGTACAAAAAACCCCCACTAAATTACAGAAAATAATAAAATAATTACAAGATTTTTAAACTAATTACACCTAATCTAGGCATCTTCTATCTTCATCCATCAGGCGCGGAGTGGGTCCATCTTCTTGACATCCGACGCACAGCATCCTTCTCGGCCGACGACTACCCGACGAATGAAGGTTCCAATCAGCCAATAGAATGCCAGCTCAATCCTATTGGCTGATTGGATCCTACCTTGATTCCTACCTTAATTTTCCTACCTTAATTCCGATTGGCTGATAGAATTCTATTAGGTGTAATTAGTTTCAAAATTTTTTAATTATTTTATTATTTTCTGTAATTTAGTGGGGGGTTTTTGTACTTTAGATAATTTTATTTAATTGTAATTAATTGTATTTAATTTATTTAATTTATTTATAGTGTAGTGTTAGGTGTAATTGTAACTTAGGTTAGGTTTTATTTTACAGGTAAATTTGTATTTATTTTAACTAGGCAGTTATTAAATAGTTAATAACTATTTAATAACTATTGTACCTAGATAAAATAAATTCAAAGTTGCCTGTAAAATAAAAATAAACCCTAAGATAGATACAATGTAACTATTAGTTATATTGTAGCTATCTTAGGGTTTATTTTATAGGCAAGTATTTAGTTTTAAATAGGAATAATTTAGTTTATTGTAGTCATTTTATTTAGATTTATTTAAATTATATTTAAGTTAGGGAGGGTTAGGGTTAGACTTAGGTTTAGGGGTTAATAACTTTATTATAGTTGTGGCGACGTTGTGGGCGGCATATTAGGGGTTAATAAATGTAGTTAGGTTGTGGCGACATTGGGGGCGGCAGATTAGGGGTTAATAAATATAATGTAGGGTTCGGCGATGTTGGGGGCAGCAGATTAAGGGTTCATAAGTATAATGTAGGTGGCGGCGGTGTCCGAAGTGGCAGATTAGGGGTTAATAATATAATGCGGGTGTCAGCGATGTCGGGGGCGGCAGATTAGGGGTTAATAAGTGTAAGATTAGGGGTGTTTAGACTCGGGGTTCATGTTAGCGTGTTAGGTGTAGACATAAATGTATTTTCCCCATAGGAATCAATGGGGTTGCGTTAGGAGCTTTACGCTGCTTTTTTGCAGGTGTTAGGTTTTTTTTCAGCCGGCTCTACCCCATTGATTCCTATGGGGAAATCGTGCACGAGCACATTCAACCAGCTTACCGCTAACGTAAGCAGCGCTGGTATTGAGGTGAGATGTGGAGCAAAATTTTGCTCTTCGCTCACTTTTTTGCGGCTAACGCCGGGTTTGTAAAAACCTATAATACCAGCGCTGTCTAAGTGAGCAGCGAGCATAAACTGCTCGTTAGCACCGCACCCCTGTTAAAGCCAAACTCGTAATCTAGGCGATAGTTTTTTTGCTACATAAGTAGCACAGTAAAATATAAAATATATTAATATATATATAATAATATAAAGTATACTCTTTATTAATAAGGTATACTATTTTTTTTATAAAAAAATAAATAAATTAAGTTTTATTTCTTTCAAAAATAGTTTTAAATTCAACTATAGTTAAGAAAGACATAGAAAATAGGGGTTGCTACATCTGTAGATTATATATATAGAGAGAGATTTCTATAATTATTTAAAAATATATATATATTAAGGACAGTAGTCTGTCCAAATAAATCCATCAATTTTAAGTTTAGATTACATATATATTTCATAAATCTGCAAAGACTCCATTGTGAGTTAAAAGATTCTGATGCTTTTGAGTTTTAAAAAATGGCCATTTTATGTCCAAAAAATAGTGATGTTGATAAAATCAATGAGGAAGTTCTGAGTTTGTTAGAAGGTAAAACCTCAAATCAGATTCCATTGATGATGAATCACAGGAAGATAGGGATAATTACCCAGTTGAGTTTTTAAATAAATTGGCTCTTTCTGGAATGCCAGTTCATAAACGCAATTAACTAAATCTTAGGTAGTATTATTATGCTTTTGCATAATCTTAACACCAAAAGAGGACTTTGTAATGGCACCAGATTGGTTGTAAAAGCATTGTGTGAAAATTGAATTATTGCATAAGTATTAACAGGTTCAGCTGAAGGGCAAAATGTTTTTATTCCCCAAATAGACTTAGCCCCAAGTAATACAGAACTTCCTTTTGTATTACGAAGAAGACAATTCCCAGTTAAATTAGCATTCGCTAAGATCATTAACAAAGCTCAGGGACAAACTTTAGAAAGAGTTGGCATCTATTTGCCAGAGCCAGTTTTTAGCCATGGACAGTTATATGTAGCTTTTGCACGGGTAAAAAGCTCTGGAGTTGTAAAAGTTAAGGTCATAGACGGACAAGGGAAATTAGTAACTGTAAGTGATGCCTGTTTTACTAAAAATGTATATAAAGAAATATACTTAAAGTAGACATAATTTAAAGAGAAGACATTTTGTATTTATTTAGGACAGTAGTTTGTCCAATTAGAATTTGGCTATATCTGTAGTTTATTATATCGAAAATATTTTTGATATATTTAAGACAGTAGTCCATTAAAATTACAGTATTGCTACACCTGTAGCTTAAATATTTATCTAAAAGCAGAGTTACAAAATAGGTTGTTTCTACATCTGTAGCTTAAAAAATAATTAGACTGCCCTCTGGGCAGGCTTATCGACTAGTATCTATTAAAACAAATAGATAAACTACTATTTAAAGCTGCTACAGTTTACCTCTGTTGGCTTAAAATATCTGTAGTCATGGTGCCTGGTTGATGTGAGGTAGACAGTTTACATTTGTTAGGTCCCAGCAGTATGTAGTATGCATTTCTGTTATGTAGGGCTGAAGCCTTGAATTAAAAATAATCAACCATGTGTAATCACCACATGTGACTAGATCAAAGCCTTAAATTAAAATTTATCAAGGTTATTTGTTATCTATATCCATGTCTGAGGAAGGGATACACATACTAATGAAAATAAAATGGATCCTGCTACAGAAATATAATATTTGCGTTATCTTATAATCTTCACAATAGCAATTCTCTGCTCTGCTACTAAGAAAATAAAATTCCATACATCACTCATACTCATGTCTATTCCAGTCCATTAGAAGAGATGCATAAAGAGGTTTGCATGGCTTACCTGATGCAATTTGAGTCCTTTAGAAAACAAGTTTTCACATGGCTTTGGAAAGTGTAAACTCCACTAATACTTTAAGAGAATTTGATAGCTGTATTCAAATCCATAAGAAATTACATTTAAAACAGGTTTTAAATGATTTTTAGACATTTCTAATTCAAGAGCCTTGACCTTTTCACTTTTTAAAACAGAATATCTTGGGTTTAAATGTCTTTTTCCCCAGTGCTAAAGATTCTGCACATTTACAATAAAAAGTTTAAAATATACCTCATATCACATATTTATTAATGATTGTAATTAAGTGTTCTTTATAGTTAAGTGGTCCACCGGGATACCAGGACTTTTCCTGGCGGGCTGGTGGGAGGCTGTCCCCGTAGTTACAAATCTTTAGTCAGGGAGGTCAGGGAGCGAGCCTTGTGCGCATGCGTAGTGCATTCCTTCAAGGCTGCTCCACTCCTGATGAGGGTGTAGGGGGGTGACAGCGGGGCTGGGGGTGGAGGCAGTGCTGGGAAGGTGCTGGGGCCGATCTTCAAGCATTTCCAGGGCTGGTCTAACAGATTTTTCTTTTATCCTGTATTTGTAATATCAGATTGTTGATTAATGATTGCAATGAAGTATTCTGTAAGTGAAAATTCCCATGAAAAAAAAACTTGAGAAGCTTGAGGAAAGAGTTTCTTTTAGTTAAAATATATATAAAAAATGATTTTCCTTTATCCCATATTTGTATTTGGCCTAGGATGCCAAAATGTGTGTATTGGATCTGGAGTACTATTGAAATTGATAACATAAAAAGCATGTGAGTTGAATATGAAGTTTCCATAAAGTAAACTGTAATGGACTGAAATGGGGTTATTGACAGGGATAGGCAAGGTGTCCATACATGGACACTGGTGTCCGTGACTGGTCCTTGCAGTGTCCGCCACTCGTTTTGCGGTAGGGAAGCAGGAGTAGGACAGATGAATGCTTGTCCTGGCACCACCTTGATGCACACAGCGCCACGTTTCACGGGGTTGGGGCCACACCCATATGACGCCGCTCAGTAGCGGGAAATTGAGTGAGAGGGAAGAAGCAAGCTGCCTGCAGTGCAGCCTGTGTCAGCTACCAGTGATTTGTGACCCGTCCCGGTTTCTTGATCTGTGTGGCAGCATGGTGCTGATGTCTCTGTGTAGAAGACTGCTGCCTACTCTGACAAACCTTACCTTACCAAGTAAGTAACCAACCATGATGATCATGCGATTAACATCAAGGTGGGTGGGTTTGGTCAGGAGTTGCAGACTCTCAATACAAAAAAATAAAATAAAAGGTAAGAATTTTAACAACATTTTATACCAGTATTGTCAGGATTCAGCTTAGGCTCCTCCCCCTTTTCCTTTAAATGGATTCCAACAACTGCAAACAAGTGCTTACTAATTTGTTTAGTCAGTCTAACCTTGAGCTGAGCCAGAGCAGGACGGATGTACTGAATCTACAGGGAGTGCAGAATTATTAGGCAAATGAGTATTTTGACCACATCATCCTCTTTATGCATGTTGTCTTACTCCAAGCTGTATAGGCTCGAAAGCCTACTACCAATTAAGCATATTAGGTGATGTGCATCTCTGTAATGAGAAGGGGTGTGGTCTAATGACATCAACACCCTATATCAGGTGTGCATAATTATTAGGCAACTTCCTTTCCTTTGGCAAAATGGGTCAAAAGAAGGACTTGACAGGCTCAGAAAAGTCAAAAATAGTGAGATATCTTGCAGAGGGATGCAGCACTCTTAAAATTGCAAAGCTTCTGAAGCGTGATCATCGAACAATCAAGCGTTTCATTCAAAATAGTCAACAGGGTCGCAAGAAGCGTGTGGAAAAACCAAGGCGCAAAATAACTGCCCATGAACTGAGAAAAGTCAAGCGTGCAGCTGCCAAGATGCCACTTGCCACCAGTTTGGCCATATTTCAGAGCTGCAACATCACTGGAGTGCCCAAAAGCACAAGGTATGCAATACTCAGAGACATGGCCAAGGTAAGAAAGGCTGAAAGACGACGACCACTGAACAAGACACACAATCTGAAACGTCAAGACTGGGCCAAGAAATATCTCAAGACTGATTTTTCTAAGGTTTTATGGACTGATGAAATGAGAGTGAGTCTTGATGGGCCAGATGGATGGGCCCGTGGCTGGATTGGTAAAGGGCAGAGAGCTCCAGTCCGACTCAGACGCCAGCAAGGTGGAGGTGGAGTACTGGTTTGGGCTGGTATCATCAAAGATGAGCTTGTGGGGCCTTTTCGGGTTGAGGATGGAGTCAAGCTCAACTCCCAGTCCTACTGCCAGTTTCTGGAAGACACCTTCTTCAAGCAGTGGTACAGGAAGAAGTCTGCATCCTTCAAGAAAAACATGATTTTCATGCAGGACAATGCTCCATCAAACGCGTCCAAGTACTCCACAGCGTGGCTGGCAAGAAAGGGTATAAAAGAAGAAAATCTAATGACATGGCCTCCTTGTTCACCTGATCTGAACCCCATTGAGAACCTGTGGTCCATCATCAAATGTGAGATTTACAAGGAGGGAAAACAGTACACCTCTCTGAACAGTGTCTGGGAGGCTGTGGTTGCTGCTGCACGCAATGTTGATGGTGAACAGATCAAAACACTGACAGAATCCATGGATGGCAGGCTTTTGAGTGTCCTTGCAAAGAAAGGTGGCTATATTGGTCACTGATTTGTTTTTGTTTTGTTTTTGAATGTCAGAAATGTATATTTGTGAATGTTGAGATGTTATATTGGTTTCACTGGTAAAAATAAATAATTGAAATGGGTATATATTTGTTTTTTGTTAAGTTGCCTAATAATTTATGCACAGTAATAGTCACCTGCACATACAGATATCCCCCTAAAATAGCTATAACTAAAAACAAACTAAAAACTACTTCCAAAACTATTCAGCTTTGATAT
Source organism: Bombina bombina (assembly GCF_027579735.1). Taxonomy (NCBI): domain Eukaryota; kingdom Metazoa; phylum Chordata; class Amphibia; order Anura; family Bombinatoridae; genus Bombina; species Bombina bombina. Next base: position 256,667,184 of record NC_069506.1, read on the forward strand.
TAATGAGTATTTTGGGTTCATTGAGAACATGGTTGTTGTTCAATAATAAAATTAATCCTCAAAAATACAACTTGCCTAATAATTCTGCACTCCCTGTATCGTCAGAGGGATTACAACTGCACTGTTCCCAAAGGAGCTAATCTATTCAACTCAGGATTTAATTCATCCTCACTACAAAGAACCCCTTGTCATCTCTACGGACACAAGGAGCTGTGACTACTATCCCTACTCCAGCCTGTTAATTATCTAAGAATAGTTCCGCTGTGAACGACCTCCTTCTTCTCCACTGCCTGTACCGGATTCCAAAAAGTATGCTGTGTCACCAGCAGACCCTTGAAGTCTCACCGCATCGCAGTCTCATCAGTGCACTCCAAACCTGCCCGTAAGGGGATTACATAACCGCAGATTGCAACAGTTGCTAAAGGGGTCAGCTGTTTGCAGCGCGGTCGGACTCTGTGTGCTCAGTAGCTGTTTGTATCGGGAGCTGAGTCGGACCTCTGTGAAGCCTGTAACTGCAGATAAGTAATCATTCGGCTTCTATCATTTTGCGGATTTCACTCCGTCCTCCAACTATACCCAGTGCTGCTCGCACACAAAGAAACAACCATACCGCCCTCACATAAAGTAGGTGATTACCGCACCTCTATCTCTTACCAGCCAAATTTAAAAGGGGCTTGTCTCTGAACCTAGTACCTGACATACTCACTCAAGCTACCTAGATCAGGAGCGCAACTTCTGATAACTTACCTCGAACAGTCCACCTTGTTCAACAGTCAGCAGTATAAGCTGATTTGTTGCTGTATGAACTCTCTCTCATAAAATCACACACTGCCTTACTCTGTATTCCTCATACCCTCAAAGAATACAGTGGCTTCAGTGATACAAACTATAGTATCAGATCTACAGCTGTGTTCTATCCTACCTGAGTCATTACAAGTATACCATAAGCAGTCTTTATATACATTTTATTTTATTTATTTATTTATTTTAATATTTTTTATTGAGGTAAAGTTATGGCGGACAAACATAGTATTACAGCGTTATATAGGTACATTCCAAGTTAACAGAATTTATCATTAGAGTTACATATTAGAATTACATATGTAAAAAAAAACAATGTCTGCTATTTTCACGACATTGAGCCAATAATATTTACAGCTGCTGTAAGAAGACAATTCAACAGTACGCCAATACAAATTTTAAACCTTCTTATCTGTCTGAAGAGGCCGCTCTTGGACCTTATACCATGTGTAATAACTGACGCTTATAGAAGGTTACCTTAACTGTAAGAAACCTCTCATGGGTCTCATTGCCTGAACCTCTTATTTTAATTTTATTTTGCTCTATGTTTATAACGAATGGGGAATAAAGAACTTTCATTCTGAAAGTATTGGTTTACTTGGGGGATTCAGTATGTAGGAGCCCTTCTTGAGGTTTACTATAAACCACATTTCTCTATCGTAAAAGAGAAAAAAAAAAAGAAAAGGGAGAGTATAAATATGCACACATATTTAGGCTGGGCTTGCGGGTATATCTATTAAATGGTTGCATAATGCAATATGGTAGCTAGTAGTTTGTACCTATAATGCACATTGTATTTTGTGAGCTTAAAAGGAGCAATGATAGAGTAGATAACCTTAACTAGTAATTATATTGTTGGAGCAGCTTATAACTTCTGAATGAAGATTGTTAATGAGCCAGACGTCTCAATAATAGAATTAGGTGCAATATACCTTCTTAAAGAGTAGTTGCCCAATCAAAATTAGCTGGAAACATCAAAATACAGCAATACTGAGGTGAAATTACTACTTCTGAATGGATATATCTATACAGGGTTATCATGCGAGTAAATGGGAGTTAAGTACTCATCTCTTATATCTAACAAATAACTAGTATGAATGGGAAGAAAAACAACAAGACACCGAGACTTGCATATGTAAATGGAAACCAGTAGGTCATTACTTTAAGTCTTACTCCAGTAAAAGAAAAAAAAACAATGTAAATCTGGAGAGGTACAATCAATAATATATATATATAAATATATATATAGATAGATAGATAGATAGATAGATATAAAGGAATATTTCTTTCCATCTTGTGCTTTCAAATGGTTATTAACTAGAAGTCTAGATCAAGCGAAATTCCCAAGGTTAGGCTAATGGATACACCTATGAAGTAGTTGCATAATTCAATACGGTAGTTAGTAGTTTGCATCAAATATGCACATTGTATTTAGTGAGCTTAGATGGAACAGTGATATAATAGATACCCATAACTAGTAATTATATTATTAGAGCAGCTTAGAACTTCTAAATTGGGATTGTTAGTGAACCAGCTTATTTCTCCTACATTGGTGTATCCGGTCCACGGCTTCATCCTTACTTGTGGGATATTCTCAATCCCTACAGGAAGTGGCAAAGAGAGCACACAGCAGAGCTGTCCATATAGCTCCCCTCAGGCCCCGCCCCCCCAGTCATTCTCTTTGCCGCTCTAACTAGTAGCATCTTCACGGGGGTGGTAAACAGTATGTGGTGTTAGTTGTAGTTTTTTATTTCTTCTATCAAAATGAAGATCTTTCTGACGGAGATCAGGAAGTTAAAACTTTTAAACACTTGTCGAGTTCTTCAAGCCATTCCTCAACCCTCCATAGCTCAGTGCATGGAGGTAATAGGACTAATGGTGGCGGCAATGGACGTGGTTCCATTTGCTCGAATTCATTTAAGACCACTGCAACTGTGCATGCTCAAACAGTGGAATGGGGATTATGCAGATTTGTCTCCCCAAATACAAATGGACCAGGAAACCAGAGAGTCACTCCTCTGGTGGTTGTCTCAGGATCACCTGTCTCAGGGAATGAGTTTCCGCAGACCGGAGTGGATCATTGTCACGACCGACGCCAGCCTCTTAGGCTGGGGTGCGGTCTGGGAGTCCCTGAAAGCTCAGGGTCTTTGGTCTCGGGAAGAATCTCTTCTCCCGATAAACATTTTGGAATTGAGAGCGATATTCAATGCGCTCCAGGCATGGCCTCAACTAGCGGAGGCCAAATTCATCAGATTTCAGTCGGACAACATGACGACTGTAGCGTACATCAATCATCAGGGAGGAACAAAGAGTTCCCTGGCGATGAGGGAGGTAACCAAGATCATCAAATGGGCAGAGGATCACTCCTGCCATCTATCAGCAATTCACATCCCAGGAGTGGACAACTGGGAAGCGGATTATCTGAGTCGTCAGACTTTCCATCCGGGGGAGTGGGAACTTCACCCGGAGGTTTTTGCCCAGTTAACTCAACTATGGGGCCTTTCAGATCTGGATCTGATGGCGTCACGTCAGAACTCCAAAGTTCCACGTTACGGGTCCAGGTCCAGGGATCCCAAGGCGACATTGGTAGATGCCTTAGTGGCGCCTTGGTCGTTCAATCTAGCTTATGTCTTTCCACCGTTTCCTCTTCTCCCCCAGCTAATAGCCAGGATCAAACAGGAGAAGGCTTCGGTAATTCTAATAGCTCCTGCGTGGCCACGCAGGACTTGTTATGCAGACCGGGTGAATATGTCATCGATTCCACCATGGAAGCTACCTTTGAGGCAGGACCTTCTAATCCAAGGTCCATTCGAACATCCAAACCTAGTTTCTCTGCAACTGACTGCTTGGAGATTGAACGCTTGATTCTAGCTAAGCGTGGGTTTTCGGAATCAGTTATAGATACTCTGATTCAGGCTAGAAAGCCTGTCACCAGGAAATATCTTTGCTGGTGCGATTCCAAGGGTTACTCATGGAGTAAGATTAGGATTCCAAAGATACTATCTTTTCTCCAAGAAGGATTGGAGAACGGTCTATCAGCTAGTTCCTTAAAAGGACAGATATCTGCTTTGTCTGTTTTGTTGCACAAGCGTCTGGCAGCCGTGCCAGATGTTCAGGCGTTTGTACAGGCTTTAGTCAGAATCAAGCCTGTCTACAGACCTGTGGCTCCTCCATGGAGTCTAAATTTAGTTCTTTCAGTTCTTCAAGGGGTTCCGTTTGAACCTCTACATTCCATAGATATTAAGTTACTAACTTGGAAAGTTTTGTTTTTGGTTGCTATTTCTTCTGCTAGAAGAGTTTCTGAATTGTCTGCTTTGCAGTGTAATTCACCCTATCTGGTGTTTCATACAGATAAGGTCGTTTTACGTACCAAACCTGGTTTTCTTCTAAAAGTGGTTTCCAATAAGAATATTAACCAGGAAATAGTTGTTCCTTCTCTGTGTCCTAATCCAGTTTCTAACAAGGAACGTCTGTTACACAATCTTGATGTGGTTCGTGCTTTGAAGTTTTATCTAAAAGCAACTAAAGACTTCAGACAAACATCGTCCTTGTTTGTCGTCTATTCTGGCAAGAGGAGAGGTCAAAAGGCGACTGCGACCTCTCTGTCTTTCTGGCTGAAAAGCATCATCCGGTTGGCTTATGAGACTGCTGGAAGGCAGCCTCCTGAACGAATTACAGCTCACTCTACTAGAGCTGTGGCTTCCACATGGGCTTTTAAGAATGAGGTTTCTGTTGAACAGATCTGTAAGGCAGCGACTTGGTCTTCACTGCATACATTTGCCAAATTTTACAAATTCGATACTTTTGCTTCTTCGGAGGCTATTTTTGGGAGAAAGGTTTTACAAGCAGTGGTGCCTTCCGTTTAGGTTACCTGACTTGTTCCCTCCCTTCATCTGTGTCCTAAAGCTTTGGTATTGGTTCCCACAAGTAAGGATGAAGTCGTGGACCGGATACACCAATGTAGGAGAAAACAGAATTTATGTTTACCTGATAAATTTCTTTCTCCTACGGTGTATCCGGTCCACGGCCCACCCTGATATTTGGTCAGGTTTAAATTTTATTTTTGTAAACTACAGTCACCACTGCACACTATGGTTCTCCTTTTTCTCCTAACCGTCGGTCGAATGACTGGGGGGGCGGAGCCTGAGGGGAGCTATATGGACAGCTCTGCTGTGTGCTCTCTTTGCCACTTCCTGTAGGGATTGAGAATGTCCCACAAGTAAGGATGAAGCCGTGGACCGGATACACCGTAGGAGAAAGAAATTTATCAGGTAAACATAAATTCTGTTTTTTAGATGGCGCTAGGATCATGCCATCCCGGCCGCAGACAGCAAGACCTCACTGCACCATAACAACAAGGAATACATACATTGCCCTGCTAAAGTTAGCTGGTAACATAAAGAAAACAAGTATTAGTGAGGTAATATTACTGCTTCTAAGTGGGTAAAACAATACATGGGTATCATGGGAGTTAAGTGCTCATCTCTGATATTAAACAAATGTCTGACACAAATAAAAAGAGAAACAACAAGAAATAGGGAATTGCATATATATATTTAAAAAAAACAACAAAAAAAAAACCCGTAGGTCATTACTTTAGCTCTTGATCCAATAAAGAAAAAACAGTGTAAGTCTGGATAAGTGTATTCAAATATATGTATACCTAGCTATAAACATTGTCTTTTATCTTGTGCTTTCAAGTGGTTATTAGCTAGAGGTCCATAGGAAGCAAAATTCTCAAACATATGATAGAAAGTCTGCTGGGCTTAAAGTTTTCAAAGAGACAGTGAGGTTCACTGTTCGCCTCCTTAGTCCGTACTTATGTAGTGAGCTAACCTACACCAGTCCTAAACACAGCAATGTGGGACTTGGGGCATATGGGGCCGCAATAGCAGCTTGAACAAACTTGCCTGTATGTCTGAATACCGCTCCTCATGACAAGCAGTCGTGCACTGAAGGCCCCTAGCATGGTATCTTTTAATTTGTGCAAAGCCGTAGCTAGATTGTGTACCGCATTAGGCATTTGCCATACTCCTTGTGATGCCTGCCTAGAGACCTGGATGACTGTCAGAGGGACATTGTGTGGGACCTCTTGCTTATTCTGGGTAGAGTGACTCAGTAACATCATGCCTGCTGAACACGGGTCATTAGCATGTTGGGCTGATGTGGTTAGAGTGATCCCGATCAGGTTTACGGTGTCCACCGGTATAAATGCATTCTCCCGGAGGCGTCTATCTATTGGAGGTGTGTCAGTCTGCCACTGCTCCGGGGTGTTACTTTCAGTAATAGGCTTCAGGCTAGGCGTCCCCATATTCGCACTGACCATGTTGCTCTGCTGGATTGTGCCACCGCCATTACTCCAGGCTGCATCCACTACGCACTCAAGCCTTGCAAAGTGTTTATCCAGTATTTTAGTTATCTGCTCAAGCAGAGCAGCTCCCCCAAGCTCCATCCGGTATAGTTGATAAATGAATCCCCGCTGAAAATGGAGAAAGTTAGTATTCTGTGTATATTATTGCAGCAACTGGTGAGGTAGTGCTGCTCCGTAACGACAGGCCCGAAAAGGGTACCCGCCGGGGGGGGGGGGTCTAGGTGATGGTAACAGTCCTCAACGTAGCTTTAGAGCCCGGGTGTATTTATAAGATTCTGCAGCCACGAGGTTGTAAAGATGGCCACCTCTTATGCAGAGTGAAAGTAGAGCTCTGGTCCTAGTTCAGAGGAGTAGCATCAGCGATTAAGTTTGGCTTTCGCCAACAGCTAGATAAGAGTCCAGGTTATACTCAAGGGGTTTTTCAAGGTTCAAGTCCAAGTTAAATGATATGTAAAGTTGCATAGAATATAGTCAGGACAAGAGCAACAAGGATATGCGACCATTCTCGTGCTCTCCAGTCTCCGCCCCCTATACATTTTATTTTAAACTTGTTTGATTAGATGACTAATTTGCACTTGTGGAACTAGATCAGGGGCATCCAATGTATGGCTCATTTGACAGCAAAGTGCTCCTGACTTATAGAAACATAAAATGTGTTGGCAGATAGGAACCATTCGGCCCATCTAGTCTGCCCAATTTTCTGAATACTTCCATTAGTTCCTGACCTTATCTTATATCTAGCATAGCCTTATGCCTATCCCATGCATGTTTAAACTCTCACTGTCTCTACCTCTTCTGCTGGATGGCTATTCCACCATGAATCTTCTACCTTCTTGGTAAAGAGAGTGTTTTTTGATGTTTTTAATTTGAAATGGACCTTAGTGTCCATTTACTAAGGTCTGTACTTTGGAAAATGTCTGCCACAGCCTTGGTCCGTGCTTATCCTTGGATATTGAATGCAGCTACTAGTATCAACTGATTTACTTCAAAGTTTGTATCCTTTTGTAGTGTGAAATAGAACTTAACCAGACCGTAAACAACTTGAGCTTTTTATATAAAATGTTTACTTATGCATAATGAAACAACTTTGCAATATATTTTTGTTATTTATTTTGCTGCTTTTTCATGTAAAATCAAATCTGAAATCAAAGCAAAGTTTAATTCTCAGAACTTGAAATGCACCCTGCTGATTTCTCATGGCTAACTCTGCTACATATATATATATATATATATATATATATATATATACTAACTATATGACAATGGCTAGCCTTGTTGTTTGTGGACAGGCACCTGCAAATAAGGCAAAGGATGGGTGGTGTTTGGCTACTGATAAACAATTGCAGTAAAAAGAATGTTCATTTGTTTAAAAATAGTTGATGTGTTAGTCTATAGCAACACAACAGAAATGTCTTGTAATTTACAAGGTGTTTCTTATCCATTTAATCAAGATGGTTGATCAAACGCACTCATGCTTCTTCTTTTTCAACTCTGTTCCCAATGTTTTGTTGTGCTTTTGGTTAACAGTGTCTTCCAATTCTTTAGCACTTCAATATTCCACATATGATTGTTTGCAAACATTTGTCGGTATTACAGGCTGATGATAAACTTGTTGGATTGGTTGAAGATGGTTTGAGATGTTTTTATAGAAGAAATAGGAATATTGGCAACTAGGGGGGGTAGTTATCAACGCGTCTATTTTACCTGTCTGCGCCGGCCCAATACGCCCGCCTAAGCTCGCCTCACATCGCCGCCGCAGACCTGCAAAAATTTGCCTAAGTTATCAAAAAAGCTGTCAAAAAGCCACGCACCAAGTACGGGGGGATGAGCAGCGGATTGTGAGAGTTATCACTCATCCGATCTCGCTGCTCTTCGGCTTTTTTACAGCTTTCTTGCTAGCCTGTCACTAAGCACCCACACTAAACTACACTGTTCTACCCCCTATACCGGCGCCCCCGGAGCCCCCGGCAACTCAATAAAGTTAGTACCCCCTAAACCGCCGCTCCCGGAGCCCACCGCCACTATAATAAATATGTTAACCCCTAAACCGCCGCTCCCGGATGCCACCGCAAGCTACTCTATACATATTAACCCCTAAACCACCGCTCCCTGACCCCGCCGCAACTATAATAAATGTATTAACCCCTAAACCGCCGCTCCCGGACCCTGCCGCAACCTATATTAAATTTATTAACCCCTAATCTGCCCCCCTACACCGTCGCCACCTATAATACATTTATTAACCCCTATCCTGCCCCCCACTACACCACCGACACTGTAATAAAATTATTAACCCCTAAACCTAAGTCTAACACTAACCCTAACACCCCCCTAACTTAAATATTAATTAAATAAATCTAAATAATATTTCTATTATGAACTAAATTAATCCTATTTAAAACTAAATACTTACCTATAAAATAAACCCTAATATAGCTACAATATAAATAATAATTATATTGTAGCTATGTTAGGATTTATTTTTATTTTACAGGTAACTTTCAATTTATTTTAACTAGGTACAATAGCTATTAAATAGTTATTAACTATTTAATAGCTTACCTAGCTAAAATAAAGAGAAATTTACATGTAAAATAAAAACTAACCTAAGTTACAATTACACCTAACACTACACTATCATTAAATAAATTATTCCTATTTAAAACTAAATACTTACCTGTAAAATAAACCCTAAGATAGCTACAATGTAATTAATAATTACATTGTAGCTATCTTAGGATTTATATTTATTTTACAGGCAACTTTGTATTTATTTTAGCTAGTTAGAATAGTTATTAAATAGTTATTAACTATTTAATAACTCCCTAGCTAAAAGAAATACAAAATTACCTGTAAAATAAATCCTAACCTAAGTTACAATTAAACCTAACACTACACTATCATTAAATAAATTAAATAAATTAAATAAATTAAATACAAATAACTACAATTAAATACAATTACATAAACTAACTAAAGTACAAAAAATAAAAAAGCTAAGTTACAAAAAATAAAAAAATAGGTTACAGACATTTAAAAAATATTACAACAATTTTAAGCTAATTACACCTAATCTAAGCCCCTAATAAAATAACAAAGCCCCCCAAAATAAAAAAATTCCCTACCCTATTCTACATTAAAAAAGTTCAAAGATCTTTTACCTTACCAGCCCTTAAAAGGGCCTTTTGTGGGGCATGCCCCCAAAGAATTTAGCTCTTTTGCCTGTAAAAGAAAAATACAAACCCCCCCAACATTAAAACCCACCACCCACATACCCCTAATCTAACCCAAACCCCCCTTAAAATAACCTAACACTAATCCCCTGAAGATCATCCTACCTTTAGTCGTCTTCACTCAGCCGAGCCACCGATGGAACTGTAGAGGAGATCCGGAGCGGCAGAAGTGATCCTCCAAGGGGTGCTGAAGAAATCTTCCATCCGATGAAGTGATCCTCCAGGCGGCGCTGAAGAAGTCTTCTATCCGGGCGATGTCATCTTCCAAGCAGCGCTGAAGAAGTATTCTATCCGGGCGATGTCATCTTCCAAGCGGGGTCTTCAATCTTCAATCTTCATCCCGCCGACGCGGAACATCCTTCTTTCCCGACAGACTACCGACGAATGAAGGCTCCTTTAAGGGACGTCATCCAAGATGGCGTCCCTTCAATTCCGATTGGCTGATAGGATTCTATCAGCCAATCGGAATTAAGGTACGAAAAATCTGATTGGCTGATTGAATCAGCCAATCAGATTGAAGTTCAATCCGATTGGCTGATCCAATCAGCCAATCAGATTGAGCTCGCATTCTATTGGCTGATCCGATCAGCCAATAGAATGCGAGCTCAATCTGATTGGCTGATTCAATCAGCCAATCAGATTTTTCCTACCTTAATTCCAATTGGCTGATAGAATCCTATCAGCCAATCGGAATTGAAGGGACGCCATATTGGATGACGTCCCTTAAAGGAGCCTTCATTCGTCGGTAGCCATCGGGAAAGAAGGATGTTCCGCGTAGACGGGATGAAGATTGAAGACCCCGCTTGGAAGATGACATCGCCCGGATAGAAGACTTCTTCAGCGCCGCCTGGAGGATCACTTCATCGGATGGAAGATTTCTTCAGCGCCCCTTGGAGGATCACTTCTGCCGCTCCGGATCTCCTCTTCAGTTCCATCGGTGGCTTGGCTGAGTGAAGACGACTAAAGGTAGGATGATCTTCAGGGGATTAGTGTTAGGTTATTTTAAGGGGGGTTTGGGTTAGATTAGGGGTATGTGGGTGGTGGGTTTTAATGTTGGGGGGGTTGTATTTTTCTTTTACAGGCAAAAGAGCTGAATTCTTTGGGACATGCCCCACAAAAAGGCCCTTTTTAGGGCTGGTAAGGTAAAAGAGCTTTGAACTTTTTTAATGTAGAATAGGGTAGGGATTTTTTTTATTTTGGGGGGCTTTGTTATTTTATTAGGGGGCTTAGATTAGGTGTAATTAGCTTAAAATTGAAAAAATACCAATTGGCGAATAGGTAATAGCATGCGCCTAATGTGTTTCTGGTGTAAAAATAAATATAAAAAAGATGATGATGTGAAGGGTGTGTAAGATAAAATGGGAATGTGCTATGAGAATGGATTAAATACTCATATTGATTGTGAAAGAATATTATGAAGTGATGTGGATGAGGTTTGCTAGAACAATAATATGTGATGTGTAAGAGAATATAAGAGATAATACCAATGTAATAGGTGTAAAATTCAAAAGCTACGGTGATTAAATCAATTCACATAAAAAGAAAAAATATATGGGAAAACAAAAAACAAGAAGATATAATAAATAAATATACTTGTAATCAAACAATTGTTTATATAGAAAAAATAGCTTATCGTGATACGAGTCCCGTAAAATGAAGTGCTGAAGAGTGATGCCAACAAGTATCAATGTCTCTGAAACAGGGTTTTTTGAAATCCTTATCGCAGTGGAGATGTTTGGAGCCGGAAGGATTCACGGTACAGCAGGCAGCTGGTCTTTGATATGTCTGATCAAAACACAGTCTCTAGAAATGGTAAAAAGAAAGACAGCGCCTCATAGTGCAAGTGGGTTCCAACAGTAATGGATCACAGTGAGAGAATAACAAGTGGTAATATACTCACAAGGATATTGGCACCTTTGTTGAAAGAGGTGCAAATGAGCAGACTGACATTTAAATCAGCAGTCAGTACGCTGGAGCCAAATGGATTCAAGTTTCCTGGATGGGCCGCTGTGGACTCTCCTCCGTGAGTGAAAGCAGGATCCTCTGGTGTTGTGCTGTATAAGCAAACAGCAAGCGGTTGGTCTCTGCGTATAGTAAACGCTAGAGACAGGAGTGTTTGAAAGGGCAGCCCTCCAGATAGTCGGAGAAATAGTGCTGTCTAAAAATGACAGATAAAACTAGGCAGGCAGAATAAAAAGCAAGTAATGCTGTAGTAAATAAAGTTAAAAACACTTTATTATGAGAGCTTAGGATGCGTTTCTCGGCCACAAGCTCCTGGCCGTTTCATCAGGTAATGATAGTGTAGTGTTAGGTTTAATTGTAACTTAGGTTAGGATTTATTTTACAGGTAATTTTGTATTTCTTTTAGCTAGGTAGTTATTAAATAGTTAATAACTATTTAATAACTATTCTAACTAGCTAAAATAAATACAAAGTTACCTGTAAAATAAATATAAATCCTAAAATAGCTACAATGTAATTATTAATTATATTGTAGCTATCTTAGGGTTTATTTTACAGGTAAGTATTTAGTTTTAAATAGGAATAATTTATTAAAGTATAGTGTAGTGTTAGGTGTAATTGTAACTTAGGTTAGTTTTTATTTTACAGGTACATTTCTCTTTATTTTAGCTAGGTAAGCTATTAAATAGTTAATAACTATTTAATAGCTATTGTACCTAGTTAAAATAAATTGAAAGTTACCTGTAAAATAAAAATAAATCCTAACATAGCTACAATATAATTATTATTTATATTTTAGCTATATTAGGGTTTATTTTATAGGTAAGTATTTAGTTTTAAATAGGATTAATTTAGTTCATAATAGAAATATTATTTAGATTTATTTAATTAATTAATATTTAAGTTAGGGGGGTGTTAGGGTTAGTGTTAGACTTAGGATTAGGGGTTAATAATTTTATTACAGTGGCGGCGGTGTAGTGGGGGGCAGGATAGGGGTTAATAAATGTATTATAGGTGGCGACGGTGTAGGGGGGCAGATTAGGGGTTAATAAATTTAATATAGGTTGCGGCAGGGTCCGGGAGCGGCGGTTTAGGGGTTAATACATTTATTATAGTTGCGGCGGGGTCAGGGAGCGGCGGTTTAGGGGTTAACATGTTTATTATAGCTTGCGGTGGGCTCCGGGAGCGGCGGTTTAGGGGTTAACATGTTTATTATAGTGGCGGTGGGCTCCAGGAGCGGCGGTTTAGGGGGTACTAACTTTATTTAGTTGCGGCGGGTACATGTTAGGGTGTTAGGTGTAGACATCTCCCATAGGAATCAATGGGATGTCTGTCAGCAGCGAACTTGTACTTTCGCTATGGTCAGACTCCCATTGATTCCTATGGGATCCGCCGCCTCCAGGGCGGCGGATTGAAAACCAGGTACGCTGGGCCGTAAAAGTGCCGAGCGTACCTGCCAGTTTTTTGATAACTAGCAAAAGTGGTCAGATTGTGCTGCACTTGTGTGCGGAACATCTGGAGTGACGTAAGAATCGATTTGTGTCGGACTGAGTCCGGCGGATCGAAGCTTATGTCACAAAATTCTACTTTTGCCGGTCTCTAGCCTTTGATAACTAAGGCGAATCAGCCTCGCCACAAATACGCTGTGGAATTCCAGCGTATTTGAGGTTGACGGCTTGATAACTAGGCCCCTATGTGTCCTCTTCTCAGTTACCCACTTTAGGTTCTGAAGAATCATTGTGGCTAGCTCACAGAGGTATATATTTCCAACATATATACACATAAATAAACATGTATACATATATATATATGTGCATACCACCTGCCTGATTATCCTCTCCTTCATTGTTAAAGCAGCTTGCACGGACATGCGCCATGCGCATTTCAAGGTAGCAAATTTCGACGTTCTCATACACTCACACAACACTCTTACTAGCATACGTCATAATCGCCCAACGGCCATGCATGTCCTCGATCACACACACACATATATATATATATATAACATATAGGCACACCTATATACAGGTAGCCCTCAGTTTACACCGGGATTAGGTTCCAGGAGGAATGGTTGTAAATCAAAACCGTTGTAAATTGAAACCCAGTTTATAATGTAAGTCAATGGGAAGTGAGGGAGTTAGGTTCTAGGCCCCTCTCAAAATTGTCATAAGTAACACCTAATACATTATTTTTAAAGTTTTGAAATGAAGACTTTAAATGCTAAACAGCATTATAAACCTAACAATATAGATTGTATCATCATCAAACTAAGTTTAATGAACAAAAACATTTGCTAACAGCACCTAATTAAATAATTACACAACAGACTGCATCATCATCAAACTAAGTTTAATAAACAAAAACGTTTTTTTACTTGCATTTTTCTGCAATCAGTTCTCTGCATTGTTAGATAATATTGGGTCTGCACCTATTCTATGCATTTCAGTCTACAGTGATTAAGCAGTTAGGCACCTTCATCTGAAGCTGCTGGACAGGAAGATAATAGGGAAGTGGCTTCTAAAACTTGTTGCTCCATAGCTAATGTCTGCTCTGTGTACACAGATCAATTTCAGGCTGTTGCATACCTTTGCTGCAAAACAAGCGGACAGCTCCACCTACTGGCTATTTTAATTAGTGCACTTTGCTTTCCAAAGCTCTTCAATAGCAGTCACATGACTGAAAAAAAGGTTGTTATTCTGAAACGGCGCAAATTGAACCGGCGTAAACCAAGGGCCACCTGTACACCACAAACAAAAAGATTGACTCACTGAAGGCTCAAATGATGGTTAATATTTTTTTTATTAAGCTATGTACATACACTTTATTGCGGTGGTATGGAACCAAACCCGCAATGTCTCTGAGATATGCCTGGATATAAGTTTAAAAAATGCAATACAGCCTGTTAAACGTTATATGATTCTATGAAACCGTCAAAATTTTCTACCTTGAAATGTGCATGCTTGTGTCCCTGGACGCTGCTTTAGCAATAAAGGAGAGCATAATCAGGCAGTCCGTCAGAATTTGCTACCAAACAATCAGATAGATTACGAGTTTTTTGCGTTTCGAGTCAAATAGCATCGTTATGGCCCATTATGCTTTATTTTCCCTAACGCTGCTATTACAAGTCTTGTTGGTATAAAAAGTCCTTTTTCAATGGGACTCCCATAGCGACGGTATTACGAGTTTGCATGGGAGGCCAAACAGTGAGTGGTACACTATATAACCACAAGATCCGTACCGCCAACACCCATAAACTACCTATTAACCCCTAAACCGAGGCTCTCCCGCATCGCAAACACTATAATAAAGTTATTAACCCCTAATCTGCCGCTCCGGACATCGCCGCCACTATTAAACCTATTAACCCCTAAACCGCCCCTCCCGCTTCGCAAACACTATTTAAATATAATTAACCCCTAATCTGCCATCCGCCCACACTGCCACTATAATAAATAGTATGAAGAGGATGCTCCGTGCTGATTTCTTCAGGATGGACCCGCTCTGCGCCGGATCAATGAAGATAGAAGATGCCGTCTGGATGAATACTTCTTGCCACCTGGATGAGGACTTCGCCGGCTGGACGAAGATAGAAGAGGCCGCCCGGATGAAGGCTTCTTGCCGCATGGATGAGGACTTCGCAGGCTGGATGGATCCTTCAAGCGGGACTTCAAGAACTTAAGTGGATCGTCGGGGGTTAGTGTGCCTGGGAGGCCAAACAGTGAGTGGTGCACTCTATAACCACAAGATCCGTACCGCCATCTGAAGTCAGTAGTTATGAGTTTTACGTTACAAAGCTGCACCATAAAACTCATAACTAAAGTGCTAAAAAGTACACTAACACCCATAAACTACCTATTAACCCCTAAACCGAGGCTCTCCCGCATCGCAAACACTATAATAAAGTTATTAACCCCTAATCTGCCACTCCGGACATCGCCGCCACTATTAAAACCTATTAACCCCTAAACTGCCCCTCCTGCATCGCAAACACTATTTAAATATAATTAACCCCTAATCTGCCGTCCGCCCACACTGCCACTATAATAAATAGCATGAAGAGGATGCTCCGTGCTGATGTATTCAGGATGGACCCGCTCCGTGCCGGATGAATGAAGATAGAAGATGCCGTCTGGATGAATACTTCTTGCCACCTGGATGAGGACTTCGCCGGCTGGATGAAGATAGAAGAGGCCGCCCAGATGAAGACTTCTTGCCGCATGGATGATCCTTCAAGCGGGACTTCAAGAACTGTAAGTGGATCGTCGGGGTTAGTGTTAAGTTTTGTATTTTTTTTTACAGGTAAAAGAGCTGATATCTTTGGGGCAATGCCCCACAAAGGCTCTTTTAAGGGCCATTGGTAGTTTATTGTAGGCTAGGGTTTTTTTTATTTTGGGGGGGCTTTTTTATTTTGATAGGGCTATTAGATTAGGTATAATTCTTTTTTATTTTTGATAATTTGTTTATTATTTTTTGTAATTTAGTTATTTTTATTTTTAGTAATTTTTGCGTTAATTTTTTTTGTAATGTTAGGTTTTAGTGTAAGACAGGTTAGGTTTTATTTCACAGGTAAGTTTGTATTTATTTTAACTAGGTAGTTAGTAAATAGTCAATAACTATTTACTAACTAGTCTACCTAGTTAAAATAAATACAAACTTACCTGTGAAATAAAAATAAAACCAAAGCTAGCTACAATATATATTATTTTACCGGTAAGTATGTATTTAGTTTTAAATAGGTATTATTTAGTTAATAATTGTAAATTTAGTGTAGCTATATTTTAATTATGTTAAAGTTAGGGGGTGTTAGGGTTAGGGTTACGTTAGGGTCAGGGTTACGTTAGGGTTAGTGTTAGGTTTAGGGGTTAATGGATTTATGTAGTGGTAGTGATGTGGGAGGCCAGAGGTTAATAACTTTAGTATAGTGGCGGCGACATCGGGGGCGGCAGATTATGGGTTAATAACTGTACGTAGGTGGCGGCGATATCGGGGGCGGCAGATTAGTGGTTATTTACTGTATGTAGATGGCGGCGATATCGGGGGCGGCAGATCAGTGACGTGCAGTCATAGGAGGCAGCGCCTCACCTGTCCTCTGTGTGTAATTACACTTTTTTGTAATAATTTGTAAAAAAAATATATATATATATTTTTTATTTAATTTTTTATTTTTTTTATTTTTTTGTTTGTATACCATACCCCCCCAACACCCCACCACTTCCCCACTGTTCGAAAGTGCAAAAGTATATATTTTTTTTATTATAATTCAATATACTCATCCATATTGCGCAAGGAAGGAGAGGCGCTGAGCCGTTCAGCTGCCTTCCCTTTGCGCAATATGGATGTCTGAGGGTATTTTTTCATATGGGACCCGCAGAGACTGCCACCCAGTGGTTAAGTCTCTAAGTTTGCGGCCCATATTGCTCCCAAGAGGCTGCTCTCTAAACGCCTCCGGAGCCCAGCCAATTGCCCAGCCAATCAGAGTGCACTGCTCATGAGTGACGTCATCGAAGTCACTCTGGACGTCGGGCGAGAAGACAGAGAGTAGAAAGAGACCAGGCAGGCTAGACTAGACTACTAGACTGAGAGAGGCAGCGGTGCAATGGGCGCATATAGTGAGACAGTGAGTGACAACCCGGGTGTGGAGAGTGGACTGTAGTGTCGTGAGGTGAATCAGCAGCTGAGCTGATCTTCAGTTCTTGCTCTTGGTAAGGACCTTGTTTGCTTTGGTTTCGTATGTGGTCATCATGGTGCAGATTGCACTGCCCTTTAAAGAACAAGTTGTCTTATAGACCTCCCTTATAATTACTGCGTGTCTTTCCACAAAGTGCTGCTTTGAAGGCAGAATGTAAATTGCTTAATTGTGCAGATAACTGAGTTTTTAGTTGATTTACATTCTGCCCTCATAGCAGCACTTTGTGGAAAGACACGCAGTAATAAGCTTGTTTTGATTCACATACAGTGCGAGGGAGAATGCAGTTATACTTCACGTGGTGGTTACTAGCAGCTCAATGATTTACAGATTCCGGTATGCAAATTTTTTTTTCAACTTTTTTTTTTTCCAACCTCCCCTGTCTCTCTCCCCCCTCCCCTGTCTCTCTCCCCCTCCCCTGTCTCTCTCCCCTCTGTCTCTCTCTCTCTCTCTCTCTCTCTCTCCCCTCTGTCTCTCTCTCTCCCCTCTGTTTCTCTGTCTCTCTCTCTCTCCCCTCTGTCTCTCTCTCTCCCCTCTGTCTCTCTCTCTCTCCTCTGTCTCTCTCTCCCCCCTCTGTCTCTCTCTCTCCCCTCTGTGTCTCTCTCTCTCTCTCTCTCTCCTCTGTCTCTCTCTCTCTCTCTCCCCCCTCTGTCTCTCTCTCCCCTCTGTCTCTCTCTCTCTCTCCCCTCTGTGTCTCTCTCTCTCTCCCCTCTGTCTCTCTCTCCCCTCTGTCTCTCTCTCCCCTCTGTCTCTCTCTCCCCTCTGTCTGTCTCTCTCTCTCCCCTCTGTTTCTCTCTCTCTCCCCCCCCTCTGTCTCTCTCTCCCCTCTGTTTCTCTCTCTCTCCCCCCCTCTGTCTCTCTCTCCCCTCTGTCTCTCTCTCTCTCCCCTCTGTCTCTCTCTCTCTCTCTCCCCCCTCTGTCTCTCTCTCTCTCCCCCCTCTGTCTCTCTCTCTCTCCCCTCTGTCTCTCTCTCCTCTGTCTCTCTCTCTCCCCTCTGTCTGTGTCTCTCTCTCCCCTCTGTCTGTGTCTCTCTCTCCCCTCTGTCTGTGTGTGTCTCTCTCTCTCTCTCTCCCTCCCCCTCTGTCTCTCCCTTTCTCCCTCCCCCTCTGTCTCTCCCTTTCTCCCACCCCCTCTGTCTCTCCCTTTCTCCCCTCTGTGTCTCTCTTTCTCTCTCCCCCTCTGTCTCTCTCTCTCTCTCTTTCTCTCTCTCTCTTTTTCTGTCTCTCTCTCTCTCCTTCTCTCTCTCCCTGTCTCTCCCAACCCCTCTGTCTCTCTCCTTACGTGTCTCATTCTCCCCCATGGTCTCTTTCTCTGTCTCTCTACCCTCTGTCTCTCTCCCCTCTGTCTCTTTGTCTCTCTCTCTTCCCCTCTGTCTATCTCTCTCTCCCTGTCTCTCCCACCCCCTCTGTCCAATTTACATCTAATATCTAATTTCCTTCATTCTCTTGATATCCTTTGTTGAAAATCATATCTAAATATGCTCAGTAGCTGCTGATTGGTGGCTGCACAATAGATACCTCATGTGATTGGCTCACCCATGTACATTGCTATTTCTTCAACAAAGGATATCTAAAGAATGAAGGCATATCCTAGCCAGTGCCTCACCTGCCTCTGACCTCATTGCACGTCACTGCGGCAGATTAGGGGTTAATAACTTATGTAGGTGGCGGCGATGTCAGGGGCAGCAGATTAGGGGTGTTTAGACTCAGGGTTTATGTTAGGGTGTTAGGTTTAAACGTAACTTTTTATTTCCCCATAGACAGCAATGGGGCTGCGTTATGGAGCTTTTCATTCCGCGATCGCATGTGTTAGGCTTTTTTTGCCGGCTCTCCCCATTGATGTCTATGGGGAAATTGTGCACAAGCACATCAAAGCAGCGCTTGATTTCGGTGCGGTATGGAGCTCAACGCCACCATATTGCCCGCACAAGCCTGCTTTTTTAAAACTTGTAATAGTAGCGCTATAGGGAGGTGAAATAACGCCGCTTTTGTGGCGGTCGTTAAAATCCCTATAGCTCTCAAAACTTGTAATCTAGATGAATGTGTGCATGCTTTTAATTATGTAATCGAATTCCACACATTTTTTTAAATATATTTGGAGTTTGATTACGTAAATTGTGCGCATGCGCACATTGAGGTAGCAAATTTCGATAAGGGAGCAAAATCCAACAGAACACTGGCACCGGGTTGAGGAGACATAAAGTTGGCGTCCCTGTAATAGAGCTGTGTTACGCTAGACCGTGTTTCTCCCAGCATCTCCCTTCATTTAAAGGGTGAGCGATAACAAGCATATGAGATTAGCACACTACTGTATCTTTGAGGCTGCAATTATAGTGGTGGAGGGGTTAATTGGGAGCTGACTGATTAACTTTGTTATTGGATATATATATATATATATATATATATATATGGTTAGGAAAGGAGTATCAGGCGCTGTGACGCCAAGGTTCGAGTATTATATAGGATGAGTCCTAAAGATACGATTGATATGTCTAAATAGATCAATAAATAGCACTTAGCCTATTTGGCATATATAGTGTTATGACTGCAGCTATATCCCTGGGCTTGGTATAGTGGAATACCCAGCTCCACTATACCTTGCATTAGTACAGAAGCGAGAAGGGGATGGGAAGCGTCGTCACAAATCGATCAGTTTTGGTTCATAAATCAGAAAAACAATTCATCTATATGTGGTAAAACATCAGTAAGAGTCACTTAAAATAAAAGTTATAGTAATAATAATAATAATTTATACACAATTGTGCAAGTCTCTGTGGTTAAGAAAAAAACGTAACTTCACAGCAAGGAAAATTGATAGTAGACAGTTCCAATGAATGAAGTGTCTACTTACAAACATCTACCTCAATCAATATGAGGTAAGTAGAGTGTAATCCAGGATAGCCTTAATGTAGCACAGCAACTATATCCGCTGCCAGATCTGTAGTGTAGTTGCAGTATAGTGCCTTTAGTGCTTCCTGCAGTATGGTATGGAGCATGAAACTTCCCTCCAATCGAAAATGGTATAAACTGAAACAGAATAATAGTGCAATACTGTCTGTTTAATAGAAAACGGTGCTTCAACCCCACACAGTGCTCAAACGATGTTATGCTCACATTTATTACCCACATTAATGTATATGTAATATATGTAGGCAGTGGTGGAATAGAGTCCTGATAAATGTATTAACCTTCTGTGTACAGCAGAAAGAGTTTGTTATCTGTTTCCGGTTGAAGCTTTCATTAAAAGCTCAAATTTGTAGCCGTATAAATAAATAGTAAATAGATACATAAAATGCAAACAATCTGTTAAAGGGACACTAAACCCAATTTCTTTCATGTAATTAGCAAGAGTCCATGAGCTAGTGACGTATGGGATATACATTCCTACCAGGAGAGGCAAAGTTTCCCAAACCTCAAAATGCCTACAAATACACCCCTCACCACACCCACAAATCAGTTTTACAAACTTTGCCTCCTATGGAGGTGGTGAAGTAAGTTTGTGCTAGATTCTACGTTGATATGCGCTCCGCAGCAGGTTGGAGCCCGGTTTTCCTCTCAGCGTGCAGTGAATGTCAGAGGGATGTGAAGAGAGTATTGCCTATTTGAATTCAATGATCTCCTTCTACGGGGTCTATTTCATAGGTTCTCTGTTATCGGTCGTAGAGATTCATCTCTTACCTCCCTTTTCAGATCGACGATATACTCTTAAATATATACCATTACCTCTGCTGATCTTCGTTTCAGTACTGGTTTGGCTTTCTACAACATGTAGAGGAGTTTCCTGGGGTAAGTAAGTCTTATTTTCTGTGACACTCTAAGCTATGGTTGGGCACTTTTTTATAAAGTTCTAAATATATGTATTCAAACATTTATTTGCCTTGACTCAGGATGTTCAACATTCCTTATTTCAGACAGTCAGTTTCATATTTGGGATAATGCATTTGAATCAATCATTTTTTTCTTACCTTAAAATTTGACTTTTTCCCTGTGGGCTGTTAGGCTCGCGGGGGCTGAAAATGCTTCATTTTATTGCGTCATTCTTGGCGCTGACTTTTTTGGCGCAAATTTTTTTTCTGTTTCCGGCGTCATACGTGTCGCCGGAAGTTGCGTCATTTTTGACGTTCTTTTGCGCCAAAAGTGTCGGTGTTCCGGATGTGGCGTCATTTTTGGCGCCAAAAGCATTTAGGCGCCAAATAATGTGGGCGTCTTATTGGGCGCTAAAAAAATATGGGCGTCTCTTTTGTCTCCACATTATTTAAGTCTCATTATTTATTGCTTCTGGTTGCTAGAAGCTTGTTCACTGGCATTTTTTCCCATTCCTGAAACTGTCATTTAAGGAATTTGATCATTTTGCTTTATATGTTGTTTTTTCTTTTACATATTGCAAGATGTCCCACGTTGCAACTGAGTCAGAAGATACTTCTGGAAAATCGCTGCCTGGTGCTGGAGCTACAGCAGTGTATCTGCTGTAAACTTTTGGTAGCTGTTCCTCCAGCTGTTGTTTGTATTGCATGTCATGACAAACTTATTAATGCAGATAATATTTCCTTTAGTAAAGTTCCATTACCTGTTGCTGTTCCGTCAACATCTAATACTCAGAGTGTTCCTGATAACATAAGAGATTTTGTTTCTAAATCCATTAAGAAGGCTATGTCTGTTATTCCTCCTTCTAGTATGCATAAAAAGTCTTTTAAAACTTCTCATTGTTCAGATGAATTTTTAAATGAACATCATCATTCTGATTCTGATAATGGTTCTTCTGGTTCAGAGGATTCTGTCTCAGAGGTTGATGCTGATAAATCTTCATATTTATTTAAAATGGAATTTATTCGTTCTTTACTTAAAGAAGTCCTAATTGCTTTAGAAATTGAGGATTCTGGTCCTCTTGATACTAAATCTAAACGTTTAGATAAGGTTTTTAAATCTCCTGTAGTTATTCCAGAAGTTTTTCCTGTTCCTGGTGCTATTTCTGAAGTAATTTCCAGAGAGTGGAATAATTTGGGTAATTCATTTACTCCTTCTAAACGTTTTAAGCAATTATATCCTGTGCCATCTGACGGATTAGAGTTTTGGGACAAAATCCCTAAGGTTGATGGGGCTGTCTCTACTCTTGCTAAGCGTACTACTATTCCTACGGCAGATGGTACTTCCTTTAAGGATCCTTTAGATAGGAAAATTGAATCCTTTCTAAGAAAAGCTTATTTGTGTTCAGGTAATCTTCTTAGACCTGCTATATCATTGGCTGATGTTGCTGCAGCTTCAACTTTTTGGTTGGAAGCTTTAGCGCAACAAGTAACAGATCATAATTCTCATAGCATTATTATTCTTCTTCAACATGCTAATAATTTTATTTATGATGCCATCTTTGATATCATTAGAGTTGATGTCAGGTATATGTCTCTAGCTATTTTAGCTAGAAGAGCTTTATGGCTTAAGACTTGGAATGCTGATATGTCTTCTAAGTCTACTCTGCTTTCCCTTTCTTTCCAGGGTAATAAATTATTTGGTTCTCAGTTGGACTCTATTATCTCAACTGTTACTGGAGGGAAAGGAACTTTTTTACCACAGGATAAAAAATCTAAGGGTAAATTCAGGTCTAATAATCGTTTTCGTTCCTTTCGTCACAACAAGGAACAAAAGCCTGATCCTTCATCCTCAGGAGCGGTTTCAGTTTGGAAACCATCTCCAGTCTGGAATAAATCCAAGCCTTTTAGAAAATCAAAGCCAGCTCCTACGTCCACATGAAGGTGCGCCCCTCATTCCAGCTCAGCTGGTAGGGGGCAGATTACGTTTTTTCAAAGAAATTTGGATCAATTCCGTTCACAATCTTTGGATTCAGAACATTATTTCAGAAGGGTACAGAAATGGTTTCAAAATAAGACCTCCTGCAAAGAGATTTTTTCTTTCCCGTGTCCCAGTAAATCCAGCGAAGGCTCAAGCATTTCTGAAATGTGTTTCAGATCTAGAGTTAGCTGGAGTAATTATGCCAGTTCCAGTTCTGGAACAGGGGATGGGGTTTTATTCAAATCTCTTCATTGTACCAAAGAAGGAGAATTCCTTCAGACCAGTTCTGGATCTAAAAATATTGAATCGTTATGTAAGGATACCAACATTCAAAATGGTAACTGTAAGGACTATCCTGCCTTTTGTTCAGCAAGGGCATTATATGTCTACAATAGATTTACAGGATGCATATCTGCATATTCCGATTCATCCAGATCACTATCAGTTTCTGAGATTCTCTTTCCTAGACAAGCATTACCAGTTTGTGGCTCTGCCGTTTGGCCTAGCAACAGCTCCAAGAATTTTTACAAAGGTTCTCGGTGCCCTTCTATCTGTAATCAGAGAACAGGGTATTGTGGTATTTCCTTATTTGGACGATATTTTGGTACTTGCTCAGTCTTTACATTTAGCAGAATCTCATACGAATCGACTTGTGTTGTTTCTTCAAGATCATGGTTGGAGGATCAATTTACCAAAAAGTTCATTGATTCCTCAGACAAGGGTAACCTTTTTGGGTTTCCAGATAGATTCAGTGTCCATGGCTCTATCTTTGACAGACAAGAGACGTCTAAAATTGATATCAGCTTGTCGAAACCTTCAGTCACAATCATTCCCTTCGGTAGCCTTATGCATGGAAATTCTAGGTCTTATGACTGCTGCATCGGACGCGATCCCCTTTGCTCGTTTTCACATGCGACCTCTTCAGCTCTGTATGCTGAACCAATGGTGCAGGGATTACACAAAGATATCTCAAATAATATCTTTAAAACCGATTGTACGACACTCTCTGACGTGGTGGACAGATCACCATCATTTAGTTCAGGGGGCTTCTTTTGTTCTTCCGACCTGGACTGTAATTTCAACAGATGCAAGTCTTACAGGTTGGGGAGCTGTGTGGGGGTCTCTGACGGCACAAGGGGTTTGGGAATCTCAGGAGGTGAGATTACCGATCAATATTTTGGAACTCCGTGCAATTTTCAGAGCTCTTCAGTCTTGGCCTCTTCTGAAGAGAGAATCGTTCATTTGTTTTCAGACAGACAATGTCACAACTGTGGCATACATCAATCATCAAGGAGGGACTCACAGTCCTCTAGCTATGAAAGAAGTATCTCGAATTCTGGTTTGGGCGGAATCCAGCTCCTGTCTAGTTTCTGCGGTTCATATCCCAGGTATAGACAATTGGGAAGCGGATTATCTCAGTCGCCAAACGTTGCATCCGGGCGAATGGTCTCTTCACCCAGAGGTATTTCTTCAGATTGTTCATATGTGGGGACTTCCAGAAATAGATCTGATGGCCTCTCATCTAAACAAGAAACTTTCCAGGTATCTGTCCAGATCCAGGGATCCTCAAGCGGAAGCAGTGGATGCATTGTCACTTCCTTGGAAGTATCATCCTGCCTATATCTTTCCGCCTCTAGTTCTTCTTCCAAGAGTGATCTCCAAGATTCTGAAGGAATGCTCGTTTGTTCTGCTGGTAGCTCCAGCATGGCCTCACAGGTTTTGGTATGCGGATCTTGTCCGGATGACTTCTTGCCGACCGTGGACTCTTCCGTTAAGACCATACCTTCTGTCGCAAGGTCCTTTTTTCCATCAGGATCTCAAATCCTTAAATTTAAAGGTATGGAGATTGAACGCTTGATTCTTAGTCAAAGAGGTTTCTCTGACTCTGTGATTAATACTATGTTACAGGCTCGTAAATCTGTATCTAGGGAGATATATTATAGAGTCTGGAAGACTTATATTTCTTGGTGTCTTTCTCATCATTTTTCCTGGCATTCTTTTAGAATTCCGAGAATTTTACAGTTTCTTCAGGATGGTTTAGATAAAGGTTTGTCCGCAAGTTCCTTGAAAGGACAAATCTCTGCTCTTTCTGTTCTTTTTCACAGAAAGATTGCTATTCTTCCTGATATTCATTGTTTTGTACAAGCTTTGGTTCATATAAAACCTGTTATTAAGTCAATTTCTCCTCCTTGGAGTTTGAATTTGGTTCTGGGGGCTCTTCAAGCTCCTCCATTTGAACCTATGCATTCATTGGACATTAAATTACTTTCTTGGAAAGTTTTGTTCCTTTTGGCCATCTCTTCTGCCAGAAGAGTTTCTGAATTATCTGCTCTTTCTTGTGAATCTCCTTTTCTGATTTTTCACCAGGATAAGGCGGTGTTGCGAACTTCTTTTGAATTTTTACCTAAGGTTGTGAATTCCAACAACATTAGTAGAGAAATTGTGGTTCCTTCATTATGTCCTAATCCTAAGAATTCTAAGGAATAATCATTGCATTCTTTGGATGTAGTTAGAGCTTTGAAATATTATGTTGAAGCTACTAAGACTTTCCGAAAGACTTCTAGTCTATTTGTTATCTTTTCCGGTTCTAGGAAAGGTCAGAAGGCCTCTGCCATTTCTTTGGCATCTTGGTTGAAATCTTTAATCCATCATGCTTATGTCGAGTCGGGTAAAACTCCGCCTCAAAGGATTACAGCTCATTCTACTAGGTCAGTTTCTACTTCCTGGGCGTTTAGGAATGAAGCTTCGGTTGATCAGATTTGCAAAGCAGCAACTTGGTCTTCTTTGCATACTTTTTCTAAATTCTACCATTTTGATGTGTTTTCTTCTTCTGAAGCTGTTTTTGGTAGAAAAGTACTTCAGGCAGCTGTTTCAGTTTGAATCTTCTGCTTATATTTTCAGTTTTTTTCATTATAAAATTTTAATTTATTTTGGGTGTGGATTATTTTTCAGCGGAATTGGCTGTCTTTATTTTATCCCTCCCTCTCTAGTGACTCTTGCGTGGAAAGATCCACATCTTGGGTAGTCATTATCCCATACGTCACTATCTCATGGACTCTTGCTAATTACATGAAAGAAAACATAATTTATGTAAGAACTTACCTGATAAATTCATTTCTTTCATATTAGCAAGAGTCCATGAGGCCCACCCTTTTTGTGGTGGTTATGATTTTTTTGTATAAAGCACAATTATTCCAATTCCTTATTTTTTATGCTTTCGCACTTTTTTCTTATCACCCCACTTCTTGGCTATTCGTTAAACTGATTTGTGGGTGTGGTGAGGGGTGTATTTGTAGGCATTTTGAGGTTTGGGAAACTTTGCCTCTCCTGGTAGGAATGTATATCCCATACGTCACTAGCTCATGGACTCTTACTAATATGAAAGAAATGAATTTATCAGGTAAGTTCTTACATAAATTATGTTTTTTTTCTTTCATGATTCAGATAGAGCATGCAATTTTAAGCTTTTTATTTTACTCCTATTATCAATTTTTCTTCGTTCTCTTGCTAAAAGCAGGAATGTGATGCATAGGAGACGGCCCATTTTTGTTTGAGAACCTGGGTTGTGCTTGCTTATTGGTGGGTAAATGTAAGCCTTCAATAAGCAAGTGCTATCAATGGTGCTGAACCTAAAATGGGCTGGCTGCTACGATTTACATTCCTGCTTTTAAAATAAAGATACCAAGAGAACAAAGAAAAATTGATAATAGTAGTAATAATATAATAGTAATAATCTTAAAATGTCTGAATCATGAAAGAAAAAATATGGGTTCAGTGTCCCTTCAATGCAATCAAAACAATATAACATAGAACACTTTAGCAAAGTGTCCGTATCACCTAACGCATTTCGAAGGTATATAAGAATGTTTCCTTCTTCATCAGAGGTGTTTGATTGTGGTTCAATACGCTCTTTAAAAAGGAGGATGTGGCACTCCCCCTGGCTATGAACGCTCCTCATTTGCTGACCGGAGTCACTTATCGTTACTACTACCGGTCAGCTGTTTCTTATACATTACTTATACGTACACCTTATCTTCGTATAAAAAGTACAGAGCAAACATTGCTTGAGGCCACGCCGTGATTGGAGGAAGCCGGATTCGTAATTTCTGAAGTAAGAAGAGACGTCCTGGGGGTGCGGAGGAATCGCTGCTCTGGTGTTGCACGATTGCTAGGAAGAAAAGGTAAGTATTTAAAAGAATGGCTTCAATGTAAACTTTCATGAATGAAAGTGCCCCTGTTTTTAATAGTATTTTTAAAAACAGGGCTTTCATTCGTGAAAGTTGACATTCACTTTAAAAAACAAGTTATCAACATTTATAAAAAGGAGATGTGACTTTCAAATACTGTTCACCAATCGGTTTACAAATGATGCTCTTGTCAGAAAACAAACGCCTAGATTACGAGTTTTGTCGGTAAAGACCTGTGGTGCTAACAAGCCTTTTTTTTCCAGCGCACACTTTAAACAACGCTGGTATTACAAGTTTTCTGAATGGCTGCGTTAGCCTCAGAAAAGTGAGCGTTGAGCAAATTTAGCTCCACTTCTACCTGTAATACCAGCGTTGCTTACGGTAGCGGTAAGCTGGCAAAACGTGCTCGTGCACGATTTCCCCATAGGAAACAATGGGGCTGAGCTGGCTGAAAAAAAACCTAACACCTGCAAAAAAGCAGCGTTCAGCTCCTAACGCAGCCCCATTGTTTCCTAGGGGGAAATAGTTTTTATGTCTGCACCTAACACCCTAACATGAACCCAGAGTCTAAACACCCCTAACCTTACACTTATTAACCTCTAATCTGCCGCCCCCAACATCGTCGCCACCTGCATTATATTATTAACCCCTAATCTTCCGTTCCGGACACCGCCGCCACCTACATTATCCCTATGAACCCCTAATCTGCTGCCCCTAACATCACCGACACCTACATTATAGTTATTAACCCCTAATCTGCCAACCCAACGTCGCCGCCACCTACCTACACTTATTAAACCCTAATCTGCCGACCGGACATCGCCGCCACTATAATAAATGTATTAACCCCTAAACCGCCGCACTCCCGCCTCACAAACACTAATTAATTTATTAACCCCCTAATCTGCCCCCCCAACGTCGCCGCCACCACCTACCTACAATTATTAACCCCTAATCTCCCGCCCCCAACGTTGCCACTACTATAATAAAGTTATTAACCCCTAAACCTAAGTCTAACCCTACCACCCCCCTAAGTTAAATCTATTTTTAATAAACCAAAATAAAATTACTATAATTAAATACATTATTCCTATTTAAAAATAAACACTTACCTATAAAATAAACCCTAATATAGCTACAATATAACTAATAGTTACATGGTAGCTATTTTAGGATTTATATTTATTTTACAGGCAACTTTGTATTTATTTTAACTAGGTACAATAGCTATTAAATAGTTAATAACTATTTAATAGCTACATAGTTAAAATAATTACAAAATTACCTGTAAAATAAATCCTAACCTAAGTTACAAATACACCTAACACTACACTATCAATAAATAAATTAATTAAATAAATTAACTACAATTATCTAAAAAAATAAGAATGCAAGTTCAATTCTATTGGCTGATCAATCAGCCAATCGGATTGAACTTCAATCTGATTGGCTGATTAAATCAACCAATCAGATTTTTCCTACCTTAATTCCGATTGGCTGATAGAATCCTATCAGCCAATCGGAATTTGAGGGACACCATCTTGGATGACGTCATTTAAAGGAACCTTCATTCTGCATTAGGACATCGGAAGAAGAGGATGGCTCTGCGTCGGCTAGATAGAAGATGGCTCGGCTCGGCTCCGCTCCGGAAGGATGAAGATAGAAGATGCCGCCTGGATAAAGATGTCTGCTGGTCCGGATGTCCTCTTCTGCCCAGATAGGATGAAGACTTCTGCCGGTCCGGATGTCCTCTTCTGCCCCATCGGATGACCAGTGGTGCCTGGCTGGGTGAACACGGCTCAAAGTAGGGTGATCTTCAGGAGGTAGTGTTAGGTTTTTTTAAGGAGGGATCGGGTGGGTTTTAGAGTAGGGGTGTGTGGGTGGTGGGTTGTAATGTTGGGGGGGTATTGTATTTCTTTTTTTTACAGGTAAAAGAGCTGATTACTTTGGGGCAATGCCACGCAAAAAGCCATTTTAAGGGCTGGTAAAAGAGCTGATTACATTGTAATTTAGTTTAGGGTAGGGAATTTTATTATTTTGGGGGGCTTTTTTATTTTATTAGGGGGATTAGATTAGGTGTAATTAGATTAAACTTCTTGTAATATTTTTTTATTTTTTGTAATTTAGTGTTTGTTTGTTTTTGTAATATAGTTTAGTTTATTTAATTGTATTTTATGTTAGATAATTGTAGTTAATTTATTTAATTCATTTATTGATAGTGTAGTGTTAGGTGTATTTGTAATTTAGGTTAGGATTTATTTTACAGGTAATTTTGTAATTATTTTAACTAGGTAGCTATTAAATAGTTATTAACTATTTGATAGCTATTGTACCTAGTTAAAATAAATACAAAGTTGCCTGTAAAATAAATATAAATCCTAAAATAGCTACCATGTAACTATTAGTTATATTGTAGCTATATTAGGGTTTATTTTATAGGTAAGTATTTATTTTTAAATAGGAATAATTTATTTAATTATAGTAATTTTATTTTGATTTATTAAAAATAGATTTAACTTAGGGGGGTGTTAGGGTTAGGGTTAGACTTAGGTTTAGGGTTAATAACTTTATTATAGTAGCGGCGACGTTGGGGTCGGGAGATTAGGGGTTAATAATTGTAGTTAGGTGGCGGCGACATTGGGGGGGCAGATTAGGGGTTAATAAAATTTATTATAGTGTTTGCGAGGCGGGAGTGCGGCAGTTTATGGGGTTAATACATTTATTATAGTGGCGGCGATGTCCGGTTGGCAGATTAGGGGTTAATAAGTGTAGGTAGGTGGCGGCGACATTGGGGCAGCAGATTAGGGGTTAATAACTATAATGTAGTTGTCGGCGATGTTAGGGGCAGCAGATTATGGGTTCATAGGGATAATGTAGGTGGCGGCGGTGTCCGGAGCGGAAGATTAGGGGTTAATAATATAATGTAGGTGGCGGCGATGTCCGGTCGGCAGATTAGGGGTTAAAAATTTTTTATTATAGTGTTTGCGATGTGGGGGGGTCTCTTAAATACTGACTTTTATATGCGGTAGGAGTCTTGGCGGTAGAGGCTGTACCGCTCACTTTCTCCAAGACTTGTAATTCCAGCGTTAGGCAAATCCCAGTAAAAAGATAGGATACGCAATTGACGTAAGGGGATTTGCGGTAGCCAAAAGTCGCGGAAAAAAAGTGAGCGGTACACCTGTACCTGCCATACTCGTAATACCAGCGGGTGTTAAAAAGCAGCGTTAGGACCCCTTAACGCTGCTTTTTAAGGCTAACGCAGAACTCGTAATCTAGCAGATAATTATTTAACTTATTTAAAGGAGCACACCGCCTTTTATTCAAAACCTTCATATATATTAGAAACAAGGGTGTTTTTTGTTTTTAAAACTTTGTGTTTAGCTATTTTAAATGTAGGTGGGTGTGCTTTCACTAATTCTGTGAATATTTTAGTGGTGTTTAAAGATATTTATTATGTTAAATGCAGAACCTTTCCTTGTAGTTTTTAGATATAAATTGACTAAAGACCATTTAACATAAGACATATCTTTAAACACCTGGATTGCGTTATGTTACGTATTATTAGCGCTGCAAAGCTGAGCTTCACATATGGGGCGCGATCCGATATAGATCGTAGTTTGCGGCGCAAGCGAGGGAACCCGCGTCGCCCGCAGTTTCAGCTCGCAACTCGAGCTATCCCATATACCGCGCCGTCAGATGCTAACATGCCGTAAGTCGGATAAACCAGCAATGTCCAGAAATCTGCGCAAGTACAAATTTCTGGCGTCGCCAGTGACTTGCGCCACATTAGAAACTGCCAGCGCCTACAAAACCTGACTAAAGTCTAAATCACCCGCACTGTCTAACACGCCTCCTAAACATAGCCCAACACGTCTAACCCTCTATCCGCTATCCCCCCTCACTATCCTAACAATAAAATATGTATTAACCCCTAAACCGCCGCTCCCGGAGCCCGCCGCTGCCTAATAAAGTTATTAACCCCTAAACCGCCGCCAGCTATATTAAATCTATAACCCCCTAAAGTGAGCCCCTAACACCGCCGCCATCTACCTTACCTACCCCCTAAAGTGAGCCCCTACCCGCCGCTATCTATTTTAAAATTATTAACCCCTAATCTAATCCCCCTACCCCGCCGCCATCTATATTAAATTATTTAACCCCTAAAATACTAAACTATCCCTACCACTAAATCTAAGTCTAACCCTACAAATAGCCCTGAAAAGGGCTTTTTGCGTGGCATTGCCCCAAAGTAACAGCTCTTTTGCCAGCCCTTAAAAGGGCTTTTTGCGGGGCATGCCCCAAATAATTCAGCTCTTTTGCCAGCCCTTAAAAGGGCTTTTGGCGGGGCTTTGTCACAAAGTAAACTGCTCTTTTGCCTACAATCTACATCCCCCTACACCGCGGCCACCTATAATAAATGTATTAACCCCTAATCTAATCCCCCTACACCGCCGCCAGCTATATTAACTATATTAACCCTAATTATATTAGGGTTAATATAGTTATTATATTATATATATTAACTATATTAACCCTAATTATATTAGGGTTAATATAGTTAATATTGTTATTATATTATATATATATTAAGTATAATAACCCTATCTAACTCTAACATCCTAACTAAACTCTTATTAAAATAAATCTAATATTAATATTATTAATTAAAATATTCCTATTTAAATCTAAATACTTACCTATAAAATAAACCCTAAGATAGCTACAATATAATTAATAATTACACTGTAGCTATGTTAGGGTTTATATTTATTTTACAGGTAAATTGTTAATTATTTTAACTAGGTATAATAGCTATTAAATAGTTATGAACTATTTAATAGCTACCTAGTTAAAATAATTACCCAACTACCTGTAAAATAAATCCTAACCTAAGTTACAAATACACCTATACTATCAATAAATTAAACTACAAATATCTATCTAAAAATACTAAATAAACTAAACTAAATTACAAAAACCCCCCACTAAATTACAAAAAATAAAAAAAAGATTACAAGATTTTTAAGCTAATTACACCTATTCTAAGCCCCCTAATAACATAATAAACCCCCAAAATAAAAAAAAATTCCCTACCCTATTCTAAATTAAAAAAAAGTTCAAAGCCCTTTTACCTTACCAGCCCTTAAAAGGGCCTTTTGTGGGGGCATGCCCCAAAGAAAACTGCTCTTTTGCCTGAAAAAAAACACAATACCACCCCCCAACATTACAACCCACCACCCACATACCCCTAATCTAACCCAAACCCCCCTTAAATAAACCTAACACTACCCCCCTGAAGATCTCCCTACCTTGTATTCACCCCGCCGGGCAGAACTCTTCATCCGATCCGGGCGATGTCCAATCAAGCGGCAAAGAAGAATTCTTCATCCCGGCGATGTTTTTCTCCAAGGGGCAGCAAAGTCTTCATCCATCCGCCAGCATCTTCCATCAAGCGGCATCTTGAATCTTCTCTCCACCGACGCGGAGCATCCATCCCGGCCGACGACTGAATGACGAATGAGTTACCTTTAAATGAAGTCATCCAAGATGGCGTCCGTCGAATTCCGATTGGCTGATAGGATTCTATCAGCCAATCGGAATTAAGGTAGAAAAATCTGATTGGCTGATTGAATCAGCCAATCAGATTCAAGTTCAATCTGATTGGCTGATTGGTTCAGCCAATCGGATTGAACTTGAATCTGATTGGCTGATTCAATCAGCCAATCAGATTTTTCTACCTTAATTCCGATTGGCTGATAGAATCCTACCAGCCAATCGGAATTCGACGGACGCCATCTTGGATGACGTCATTTAAAGGTACCTCATTCGTCGTTCAGTCGTCGGCCCGGGATGGATGCTCCGCGTCGGTGGAGAGAAGATTCAAGATGCCGCTTGATGGAAGATGCTGGCGGATGGATGAAGACTTTGCTGCCGCTTGGAGAAAAACATTGCCGGGATGAAGAATTCTTCTTTACCGCTTGAATAGACATCGCCTGGATCGGATGAGGAGTTCTGCCCGGCGTGGTGAAGATAAGGTAGGGAGATCTTCAGGGGGGTAGTGTTAGGTTTATTTAAGGGGGGTTTGGGTTAGATTAGGGGTATGTGGGTGGTGGGTTGTAATGTTGGGGGGTGGTATTGTGTTTGTTTTTTTCAGGCAAAAGAGCAGTTTTCTTTGGGGCATGCCCCCACAAAAGGCCCTTTTAAGGGCTGGTAAGGTAAAAGAGCTTTGAACTTTTTTTAATTTAGAATAGGGTAGGGATTTTTTTTTATTTTGGGGGGCTTTATTATTTTATTAGGGGGCTTAGAATAGGTGTAATTAGCTTAAAAATCTTGTAATCTTTTTTTTATTTTTTGTAATTTAGTGGGGGTTTTTTGTAATTTAGTTTAGTTTATTTAATTGTATTTTTAGATAGATATTTGTAGTTTATTTAATTTATTGATAGTGTAGGTGTATTTGTAACTTAGGTTAGGATTTATTTTACAGGTAATTGGGTAATTATTTTAACTAGGTAGCTATTAAATAGTTCATAACTATTTAATAGCTATTATACCTAGTTAATATAATTAACAATTTACCTGTAAAATAAATATAAACCCTAACATAGCTACAATGTAATTATTAATTATATTGTAGCTATCTTAGGGTTTATTTTATAGGTAAGCATTTAGATTTAAATAGGAATTTTTTAATTAATAATATTAATATTAGATTTATTTTAATAAGAGTTTAGTTAGGATGTTAGAGTTAGATAGGGTTATTATACTTAATATATATATATATATATATATATAATATAATAACGATATTAACTATATTAACCCTAATATAATTAGGGTTAATATAGTTAATATATATAATATAATAACTATATTAACTATATTAACCCTAATATAATTAGGGTTAATATAGTTAATATAGCTGGCGGCGGTGTAGGGGGATTAGATTAGGGGTTAATACATTTATTATAGGTGGCCGCGGTGTAGGGGGATGTAGATTGTAGGCAAAAGAGCAGTTTACTTTGTGACAAAGCCCCGCCAAAAGCCCTTTTAAGGGCTGGCAAAAGAGCTGTTACTTTGGGGCATGCCCCGCAAAAAGCCCTTTTAAGGGCTGGCAAAAGAGCTGTTACTTTGGGGCAATGCCACGCAAAAGGCCCTTTTAAGGGCTGGTAATAGAGATAATTATTTTAGGGGGATTAGATTAGGGGTTAATAATATTAACCCTTTAAGGACGCAGCTTTCAGTTTGAGCAATTGTTTTATGACGGAAAAATTCCGTCATATGTCCTTAAGAGGTTAATATAGCTGGCGGCGGTATAGGGGGATTCAATTAGGGGTTAATAATTTTTATATAGGTGGCGGCGGTGTAAGGGGTCAGATTAGGGGATAGATAAGGTAGATGGCGGCGATTTTAGGGGCTCACAGTAGGGGGTTAGTTTATGTAGATGGCGGCGGTTTAGGGGTTAAATATTTTATTAGGGATTGCGGCGGGGGATCGCGGTTGACAGGTAGATAGACATTGCGCATGCGTTAGGTGTTAGGTTTATTTAGCAGCTAGTTTAGAGAGTTACGGGGCTCCAATAGTCAGCGTAAGGCTTCTTACGGCTGCTTTTTGTGGCGAGGTGAAAATGGAGTAAGATTTCTCCATTTTCGCCACGTAAGTCCTTACGCTGTATATTGGATACCAAACTGCGCGGGTTTGGTATACCTGCCTATGGCCCAAAAAACTACGGGCGACGGCAGAAATATACGCGCGTAACTTCTAGGTTACGCCGTATATAGGATACCAAACCCGCGCAAATATTAGCGTCGCCAGCTTTTGCGGGTGACGATTTTTATCGGATCGACCCCCAGGATTTTAGAATGGAATGTACACATATGTACCAGGCCAACACATAAAGTATTTCAGTACAGCAAAGTAAGGGCCAGGTCAAAAATTCTCTAGTTAATATAGAGGGATTTAATATTGTAATAATGTTGTTGGTTTAAAAGGGTATAATAGCTCTGTTTGTTTTACATATAGATAGTGTTCATCAGCAAATAAGCACTGCAATGCAAAATAATTTAAAAATGTAATTATGTTAGCAAAACGTTTACGGCCAGATTAGGAGTTTTGCGTTAGGAGCTATGCGGTGCTAACGAGCAGTTTTTTCTCACCGCTCACTTACCTACAGCGCTGGTATTACAGGTTTTTCTAAACCCGGCATAAAAAAGGCAAGAAGTGAACATTGAGCAAAATTGTGCTCCATACCGCATTCCAATACCAGCGCTGCTTAAGTCAGCGGTGAACTGGTCGTACGTGCTCGTGCACGATTTACCCATAGACATCAATGGGGAGAGCCGGCTGAGAAAAAGTCTAACACCTGCAAAAAAGCAGCGTAAAACTCAGTAACGTAGCCCCATTGATTCATATGGGGAAACACATTTTATGTTTACACCTAACACCCTAACATGAACCCCAAGTCTAAACACCCCAAATCTTACACTTATTAACCCCTAATCTGCTGCCCCGACATTACCGACACCTACATTATTCTTATTAACCCCTAATCTGCCGCTCTGGACACCGCCGCCACCTACATTATAGTTATTAACCCCTAATCTGCTGCCCCCAACATCGCCGACACCTACATTATATTTATTAACCCCTAATCTGCCGCCCCATTGTCACCGCAACCTACCTACATTTATTAACCCCTAATCTGCCGTCCCCAACGTCGCCACCACTACTATATTAAATGTATTAACTCCTAAACTAAGTCTAACCCTAACACCCCCTAATTGAAATATAATTAAAATAAATCTAAATAAAATTTCTATCATTAACTAAATTATTCCTATTTAAAACTAAATACTTACTATAAAATAAACCCTAAGCTAGCTACAATATAACTAATAGATACATTGTAGCTAGCTTAGGGTTTATTTTTATTTTACAGGCAAGTTTGTATTTATTTTAACTAGGTAGAATAGTTACTAAATAGTTATTAACTATTTAATAACTACCTAGCTAAAATAAATACAAATTTACCTGTAAAATAAAACCTAACCTAAGTTACACTAACACCTAACACTACACTACAATTAAATAAATTCCCTACATTAAATACAATTAAATAAATTAAATTAGCTAAATCACAAAAACAAACACTAAATTACAGAAAATAAAAAACAAATTACAGATCTTTAAACTAATTACACCTAATCTAATAGCCCTATCAAAATAAAAAAGCCCACCCAAAATAAAAAAAACCCTAGCCTAAACTAAACTATCAATAGCCCTTAAAAGGGCCTTTTGCGGGGCATTGCCCCAAAGTAATCAGCTCTTTTACCTGTAAAAAAAAAAATACTAACAACCCCCTCAACAGTAAAACCCACCACCCACACAGCCAACCCCCCAAATAAAATACTAACTAAAAAAACCTAAGCTCCCCATTGCCCTGAAAAGGGCATTGCCCTTAAAACGGCATTTAGCTCTATTGCGGCTCAAAGCCCTAACCTAAAAAATAAACCCACCCAATACACCCTTAAAAAAATCCTAACACTAACCCCCGAAGATTCACTTACCGGGAGAAGTCTTCATCCAAGCGGCAAGATGTCCTCAACAAAGCCGGCAGAAGTGGTCCTCCAGACGGACAGAAGTCTTCATCCAGACGGCATCTTCTTTCTTCATCCTTCGGGTCCATCTTCAAGACATCCGACGCAGAGCATCCTCTTCAAACCACGGCTTCTTCGTAATGAATATCTCTTTAACTGACGTCATCCAAGTTGGCGTCCCTTAGATTCCGATTGGCTGATAGAATTTTATCAGCCAATCGGAATTAAGGTAGAAAAAATCCTATTGGCTGATCCAATCAGCCAATAGGATTGAGCTTGCATTCTATTGGCTGATTGGAACAGTATTTATTTTAGCTAGGTAGTTAGTAAATAGTTAATAACTATTTAATAACTATTCTACCTAGTTAAAATAAATACAAATTTGCCTGTAAAATAAAAATAAACCCTAAGCTAGCTATAATGTAACTATTAGTTATATTGTAGCTAACTTAGGCCTAGATTTAGAGTTTGGCGGTAGCCGTCAAAACCAGCATTAGAGGCTCCTAACGCTGGTTTTGGGCTACCGCTGGTATTTGGAGTCAGTCAGGAAAGGGTCTAACGCTCACTTTGCAGCCGCGACTTTTCCATACCGCAGATCCCCCTACGCCATTTGCGTATCCTATCTTTTCAATGGGATCTTTCTAACGCTGGTATTTAGAGTCGTGGCTGAAGTGAGCGTTAGAAATCTAACGACAAAACTCCAGCCGCAGAAAAAAGTCAGTAGTTAAGAGCTTTCTGGGCTAACGCCGGTTTATAAAGCTCTTAACTACTGTGCTCTAAAGTATACTAACACCCATAAACTACCTATGTACCCCTAAACCGAGGTCCCCCCACATCGCCGCCACTCTATTAATTTTTTTTAACCCCTAATCTGCCGCTCCGTACACCGCCGCCACCTACGTTATCCCTATGTACCCCTAATCTGCTGCCCCTAATGCCGCCCACCTACATAATATTTATTAACCCCTAATCTGCCGCCCCCAACGTCGCCGCCACCTACCTACACTTATTAACCCCTAATCTGCCGACCGTACCGCACCGCTACTATAATAAATGTATTAACCCCTAATCCGCCTCACTCCCGCCTCAATAACCCTATAATAAATTATATTAACCCCTAATCTGCCCTCCCTAACATCGCCGACACCTAACTTCAAGCATTAATCTGCCGACCGGAGCTCACCGCTACTCTAATAAATTTTTTAACCCCTAAAGCTAATTCTAAACCTAACCCTAACACCCCCCTAAGTTAAATATAATGTTTATCTAACAAAATAAATTAACTCTTAATTATTCCTATTTAAAGCTAAATACTTACCTGTAAAATAAACCCTAATATAGCTACAATATAAATAATAATTATATTGCAGCTATTTTAGGATTAATATTTATTTTACAGGCAACTTTGTATTTATTTTAACCAGGTACAATAGCTATTAAATAGTTAATAACTATTTAATAGCTACCTAGTTAAAATAATTACAAAATTACCTGTAAAATAAACCTAACCTAAGTTACAATCAAACCTAACAC
The DNA here is from genome assembly GCF_027579735.1 of Bombina bombina. Classification (NCBI taxonomy): domain Eukaryota; kingdom Metazoa; phylum Chordata; class Amphibia; order Anura; family Bombinatoridae; genus Bombina; species Bombina bombina. Next base: position 256,705,333 of record NC_069506.1, read on the forward strand.
TACACTAGCAATAAATTAATTAAATAAAATACCTACAATTATCTACAATTAAACCTAACACTACACTATCAATAAATTAATTAAATACAATACCTACAAATAAATACAATTAAATAAACTAACTAAAGTACAAAAATAAAAAAGAACTAAGTTACAAAAAATAAAAAAATATTTACAAACATTAGAAAAATATTACAACAATTTTAAACTAATTACACCTACTCTAAGCCCCCTAATAAAATAACAAAGACCTCCAAAATAAAAAAAAATGCCCTACCCTATTCTAAAATTAAAATAGAAAAGCTCTTTTACCTTACCAGCTCTGAAAAGGGCCCTTTGCGGGGCATGTCCCAAAGAATTCAGCTCTTTTGCCTGTAAAAAAAAACATACAATACCCCCCCCAACATTACAACCCACCACCCACATACCCCTAATCTAACCCAAACCCCCCTTAAATAAACCTAACACTAAGCCCCTGAATATCTCCCTACCTTGTCTTCACCACGCCGGGTTCACCGATCGATCCAGAAGAGCTCCTCCGATGTCTTGATCCAAGCCCAAGCGGGGGGCTGAAGATGTCCATGATCCGACTGAAGTCTTCATCCAAGCGGGAGCTGAAGAGGTCCATGATCGGGCTGAAGTCTTCTATCAAGCGGCATCTTCAATCTTCTTTCTTCCGCATCCATGGTCATCCCGCAGACGCGGAACATCCATCTTCACCGACGACTTCCCGACGAATGACGGTTCCTTTAAGGGACGTCATCCAAGTTCAATCCGATCAGCCAATCAGATTGAGCTCGCATTCTATTGGCTGATCGGAACAGCTAATAGAATGCGAGCTTAATCTGATTGGCTGATCGGATCAGCCAATCGGATTGAACTTGATTCTGATTGGCTGATTCCATCAGCCAATCAGAATTTTCCTACCTTAATTCCGATTGGCTGATAAAATCCTATCAGCCAATCGGAATTCGAGGGACGCCATCTTGGATTATGTCCCTTAAAGGAACCGTCATTCGTCAGGAAGTCGTCGGTGAAGATGGATGTTCCACGTCGGCGGGATGACCATGGATCCGGAAGAAAGAAGATTGAAGATGCCGCTTGATAGAAGACTTCAGTCGGATCATGGACCTCTTCAGCTCCCGCTTGGATGAAGACTTCAGCCGGATCATGGACATCTTCAGCCCCCCGCTTGGGCTTGGATCAAGACATCGAAGGCTCTTCTGGATCGATCGGTGAACCCGGCATGGTGAAGATAAGGTAGGAAGATCTTCAGGGGCTTAGTGTTAGGTTTATTTAAGGGGGGTTTGGGTTAGATTAGGGGTATGTGGGTGGTGGGTTGTAATGTTGGGGGGGGTATTGTATGTTTTTTTTTACAGGCAAAAGAGCTGAATTCTTTGGGGCATGCCCCGCAAAGGGCCCTTTTCAGGGCTGGTAAGGTAAAAGAGCTTTTCTATTTTAATTTTAGAATAGTGTAGGGCATTTTTTTATTTTGGGGGTCTTTGTTATTTTATTAGGGGGCTTAGAGTAGGTGTAATTAGTTTAACATTGTTGTAATATTTTTCTAATGTTTGTAAATATTTTTTTATTTTTTGTAACTTAGTTCTTTTTTATTTTTTGTACTTTAGTTAGTTTATTTCATTGTATTTATTTGTAGGTATTGTATTTAATTAATTTATTGATAGTGTAGTGTTAGGTTTAATTGTAGATAATTGTAGGTATTTTATTTAATTTATTTATTGATAGTGTAGTGTTAGGTTTAATTGTAACTTAGGTTAGGATTTATTTTACAGGTAATTTTGTAATTATTTTAACTAGGTAACTATTAAATTGTTATTAACTATTTAATAGCTATTGTACCTGGTTAAAATAAATACAAAGTTGCCTGTAAAATAAATATTAATCCTAAAATAGGAAATTTATATTGTAGCTATATTAGGGTTTATTTTACAGGTAAGTATTTAGCTTTAAATAGGAATAATTTATTTAATAAGAGTTAATTTATTTCGTTAGATTTAAATTATATTTAACTTAGGGGGGTGTTATTGTTAGGGTTAGACTTAGCTTTAGGGGTTAATACATTTATTAGAGTAGCGGTGAGATCCGGTCGGCAGATTAGGGGTTAATTATTGTAGGTAGGTGGAGGCGACGTTGGGGGCGGCAGATTAGGGGTTAATAAATATAATATAGGGGTCGGCGGTGTTAGGGGCAGCAGATTAGGGGTACATAGGTATAATGTAGGTTGCGGCGGTGTACGGAGCGGCAGATTAGGGGTTAATAATAATATGCAGGGGTCAGCGATAGCGGGGGCGGCAGATTAGGAGTTAATAAGTGTAAAGTTAGGGGTGTTTAGACTCGGGATACATGTTAGGGTGTTAGGTGCAGACTTAGGAAGTGTTTCCCCATAGGAAACAATGGGGCTGCGTTAGGAGCTGAACGCTGCTTTTTTGCAGGTGTTAGTTTTTTTTTCAGCTCAAACAGCCCCATTGTTTTCTATGGGGGAATCGTGCACAAGCACGTTTTTGAAGCTGGCCGCGTCCGTAAGCAACGCTGGTATTTAGAGTTGCAGTGGCGGTAAATATGCTATACGCTCCCTTTTTTGGAGCCTAACGCAGCCCTTCTGTGAACTCTAAATACCAGCGGTATTTAAAAGGTGCGGGGGAAAAAAAGCATGCGTAGCTAACGCACCCCTTTGGCCGCAGAACTCTAAATCTAGCCGTTAGGGTTTATTTTATAGGTAAGTATTTAGTTTTAAATAGGAATAATTTACCGCTAGATTTAGAGTTCTGCGGCCAAAGGGGTGCGTTAGCTACGCGTGCTTTTTTTTCCCCGCACCTTTTAAATACCGCTGGTATTTAGAGTTCACAGAAGGGCTGCGTTAGGCTCCAAAAAGGGAGCGTAGAGCATATTTACCGCCACTGCAACTCTAAATACCAGCGGTGCTTACGGACGCGGACAGCTTCAAAAACGTACTCGTGCACGATTCCCCCATAGGAAACAATGGGGCCGTTTGAGCTGGAAAAAAACCTAACACCTGCAAAAAAGCAGCGTTCAGCTCCTAACGCAGCCCCATTGTTTCCTATGGGGAAACACTTCCTAAGTCTGCACCTAACACCCTAACATATACCCCGAGTCTAAGCACCCCTAACCTTACACTTATTAACCCCTAATCTGCCGTCCCCGCTATCGCTGACACCTGCATTTTATTATTAACCCCTAATCTGCCGCTCCGTACACCGCCGCAACCTACGTTATCCCTATGAACCCCTAATCTGCTGCCCCTAACCCCCGCCGACCCCTATATTATATTTATTACCCCTAATCTGCCCCCCCCAACTTCGCCGCCACCTACCTACAATTATTAACCCCTAATCTGCCGACTGGACCTCACCGCTACTATAATAAAGTTATTAACCCCTAATACACCTCACTCCCGCCTCAATAACCCTACAATAAATAGTATTCACCCCTAATCTGCCCTCCCTAACATCACCGACACCTAACTTCAAGTATTAACCCCTAATCTGCCGACTGGACCTCACCGCTACTCTAATAAATGTATTAACCCCTAAAGCTAAGTCTAACTATTTAATAGCTACCTAGTTAAAATAATTACAAAATTACCTGTAAAATAAATCCTAACCTAAATTACAATTAAACCTAACACTACACTATCAATCAATTAATTAAATAAAATACCTACAATTATCTACAATTAAACCTAACACTACACTATCAATAAATTAATTACATACAAATACCTACAAATAAATACAATTAAATAAACTAACTAAAGTATAAAAAATAAAAAAAGAACTAAATTACAAAAAATAAAAAAATAATTTACAAACATTATAAAAATATTACAACAATTTTAAGCTAATTACACCTACTCTAAGCCCCCTAATAAAATAACAAAGCCCCCCAAAATAAAAAAATGCCCTACCCTATTCTAAAATAAAAATAGAAAAGCTCTTTTACCTTACCAGCCCTTAAAAGGGCCTTTTGCGGGGCATGCCCAAAAGAATTCTGCTCTTTTGCCTGTAAAAAAAAAACATACAATACCCCCCCCCAACATTACAACCCACCACCCACATACCCCTAATCTAACCCAAACCCCCCTTAAATAAACCTAACACTAAGCCCCTGAAGATCTTCCTACCTTGTCTTCACCACGCTGGGTATCACCGATCTGTCCAGAGGAGGCTCCGAAGTCTTCATCCAAGCCCAAGCGGGGGCTGAAGAGGTCCATCATCGGGCTGAAGAGGTCCATCATCGGGCTGAAGAGGTCCATCATCGGGCTGAAGAGATCCATCATCGGGCTGAAGAGGTCCATCATCAGGCTGAAGAGGTTCATCATCGGGCTGAAGAGGTCCATCATCGGGCTGAAGAGATCCATCATCGGGCTGAAGAGGTCCATCATCCGGCTGAAGTCTTGATCCAAGCGGGGGCTGAAGAGGTCCATCATTGGCCTGAAGTCTTCTATCAAGCGGCATCTTCTTTCTTCCGGATCCATCTTCATCCCGCCGATGCGGAACATCCATCCTGGCCGACGACTTCCCGACGAATGACGGTTCCTTTAAATGACGTCATCCAAGATGGCGTCCCTCGAATTCCGATTGGCTGATAGGTATTTTATTTAATTAATTTATTGATAGTGTAGTGTTAGGTTTAATTGTAACTTAGGTTAGGATTTATTTTACAGGTAATTTTGTAATTATTTTAACTAGGTAGCTATTAAATAGTTATTAACTATTTAATAGCTATTGTACCTGGTTAAAATAAATACAAAGTTACCTGTAAAATAAATATAAATCCTAAAATAGCTACAATATAATTATAATTTATATTGTAGCTATATTAGGGTTTATTTTACAGGTAAGTATTTAGCTTTAAATAGGAATAATTTATTTAATAAGAGTTATTTTATTTTGTTAGAATAAAATTATATTTAACTTAGGGGGGTGTTAGTGTTAGGGTTAGACTTAGCTTTAGGGGTTAATAAATTTATTAGAGTAGCGGTGAGGTCCGGTCTGCAGATTAGGGGTTAATAATCGTAGGTAAGTGGCGGCGACGTGGGGGGGGGCAGATTAAGGGTTAATAAATATTATGTAGGGGTCGGCGGTGTTAGGGGCAGCAGATTAGGGGTACATAGGGATAATGTAGGTTGCGGCGGTGTGCGGTCGGCAGATTAGGGGTTAAATTTTTTTATTATAGTGGCGGCGATGTGGGGGGAGCTCGGTTTAGGGGTACATAGGTAGGTTGTGGGTGTTAGTGTACTTTAGAGCACAGTAGTTAAGAGCTTTATGAACCGGCGTTAGCCCAGAAAGCTCTTAACTCCTGGCTTTTCTCTGGGGCTGAAGTCTTGTCGTTAGATTTCTAACGCTCACTTCAGCCAAGACTCGGCGTTAGGAAGATCCCATTGAAAAGATAGGATACGCAAATGGCGTAGGGGGGATCTGCGGTATGGAAAAGTTGCGGCTGGAAAGTGAGCGTTAGACCCTTTCCTGACTGACTCTAAATACCAGTGGGCGGCCAAAACCAGCGTTAGGAGCCCCTAACGCTGGTTTTGACGGCTAACGCAGAACTCTAAATCTAGCGGTTAGTTAATTATAGTAATTTTATATAGATTTATTTAAATTATATTTAAGTTAGGGGGGGTTAGGGTTTAGGGGTTAATACATTTAATATAGTAGTGGCGACGTTGGGGACGGCATATTAGGGGTTAATAAGTATAATGTAGGTGGCAGCAAAGTTAGGGGCGGCTGCTTAGGAGTTAATAATATTTAACCAGTGTTTGCGAGGCGGGAGTGCGGAGGTTTAGGGGTTAATATGTTTATTATAGTGGCGGCAATGTCCGGAGCGGCAGATTAGGGGTTAAACATTTTATTATAGTGTTTGCGATGCGGGAGGGCGTCGGTTTAGGGGTCAATAGGTAGTTCATGGGTGTTAGTGTACATTTTAGCACTTTAGTTATGAATTTTATGCTACGGCGTTGTAGTGTAAAACTCATAACTACTGACTTTAGAATGCGTTAGGAATCTTGGAGGTAGGGGGTGTACCGCTCACTTTTTGGCATCCCAGGACAGACTCGTAATACCGGCGCTATGGAAGTCCCATATAAAAAGGTTTTACGAAGTTTATGTAAGTCGTTTTGCGGTAAGGCCAAAAAAGTGTGTGGGGCCCCTAAACCTGCAAGACTCGTAATAGCAGTGGTAGTGAAAAAGCAGCGTTAGGACCTGTTAACGCTGCTTTTTTAGCTTAACGCAAAACTCGTAATCAAGCCGTTAGGTTTTTTCAAATCCATAACAATACAGGCCTACCTAGTTTTATCATTTTTCTCTTTATTGCGCTTCAAAGGTATTGCTTTTTTTTTAGAAAATGAAGGTTTACGGCAACCCTGCGTCGAACAAGTCTGTCAATGCAATTTTTCCAACATATATACACATAAATAAACATGTATACACATATAAACAAATAATAATGTAAGCAATACGTTTTTTTAAACATAATCTCATAGCCCTATAAAAATAAAAAAGCCTCCCCAAAATGAAAACACCCCCTAATCTAACACTAAACTACCAATAGCCCTTAAAGGGCCTTTGTAGGGCATTGCCCTAAAGCGATCAGCTCTTTTACCTAAAGTACCAATTACCCCCTAAAAGTAACCCCCACCCACCAAACCACCCAAAATAAAAAAAACACACTAAAAAAACCTAAGATACCCATTGCCCCTAAAGGGGCATTTATATGGGCATTGCCCTATAAGGGCAATCAGCTATTTTGCTGCCCATTAAAATAAAAAATCCCTAATCTAAAAAAAAAGAGCCCCCAAAAAAATAAAAAATCCTAATTCTAACCCCGAAATAGGTACTCACCATTCCTGAAGTCCGGCAATGAAGGTCTTCTTCCAGTCGGCTCCATCTTCATCCAGCACGGGGACATCTTCTATCTTTATTCAGGGTGAAGGTGGCGTTGAGCGGAGGTGGCTGAGCAGGAACAGCGGCCGCCCAGACATCCAGCGTGGAGGATCCTCTTAATGGGATCGCCGCCGCACACTGAAGTTTGAATGCAAGGTACCCATTTTATATTTGGGGTACCTTGCATTCCTATTGGCTGAAATGTTCAAATCAGCCAATAGAGCTACTGAAATTCTATTGGCTGATTTAAACAGGAATGGTAAGTACCTATTTCGGGTTAGACTTAGATTTATTTTTGTGGGTGTTTTTTTTTTTTTTTTAGATTAGGGATTTTTTATTTTAATGGGCAGCAAAAGAGCTGATTGCCCTTTTAAGATCAATGCCCGTACAAAAGCCCCTTTAGGGGCAATGGGTAGTTAAGGTTTTTTTAGTGTTTTATTTTGGGGTTTTTGGTGGGTTGGGGATTTTACTTTTAGGGGGTAATTGGTACATTTTTTTTTAGGTAAAAGAGCGGATCGCTTTAGGGCATTAGATTAGGGGGTGTTTTTATTTTGGGGTGGCTTTTTTATTTTTATAGGACTATAAGATTAGGTTTAAAAAAAAATATTTTGGAAAATTTTGTTAATTTTTTTCTGTATTTTAGATTTTATTTTTTTGTAATTATTATATAATTTGTGTTAGATTTTTTTATTTTAATTTAATTTTAGTTGGGGTTTTTTAAGTAATGTTAGGATTTTTTATTTTTATTGTATGTTAGGATTTTTTTATTTTTGTAATTTTTAATTAATTTATTAGTAAGATAGTCTTTTTTATGTAATTGGGGTTAATTTAGGGGGTGTTAGGTTAGGGGGCTTAGTGATTAGATTAGTTATTTGTGTTGTGGTGGGATGGCGGTTTAGGGGTTAATTAGGTAGATTGCATTGTGGGGAGTTGGCGGTTTAGCCATTAAAAGTGTTATTAGGTAGATTGCGTTGTGGGGGTTGGCGAATTAGAGGTTAATAGTGTAATTAGATACTTTGTGATGTGGGGGTTGGTGGTTTAGTGGTAAATCACTTTAATAGATTGCGATGTGGGTGAATGGCGGATTAGGGGTTAATAACTTTATTAAGTACTTTGCGATGTGGGGGTTGACAGATTAGGGGTTAATAGTTTAATTAGATTAATTGCGTTGCTGTGGGATGGCGGATTAGGGGTTTAAACTTTATTATGTACTTCGCAATGTGGAGGTTGGCAGTTTAGGGGTTAATACTTTTATTTAGTTATTGGGATGGGGGTATGGCGATTGACAGGTAGATATTGTGCATGCGTTAGGTGTTTGTTGAGACTTCCAGGGAGCTACGGTGCATACATATTCAGTGCAAGGCTTGCTGCGCCTGCCTATGTGTGGCAAGGTGAAAATGGAGTCAAATTTCTCAATTTTCATCACGTAAGTCCTTGCGCTGAATATGTGATAACGACTTGCGACGCCGTTTCTATGTTAGTTTATGTGAGTATAATTAGCAGGCGACAGGTGAAATATACGCGCTGAATTTATATGCGGCACGGTATATGTGATAGCAATATCCGACTAAAAACAGCCGACTGCGTCTTTTGTGGGTGACACTGCATATATAATCTCGCCCTTGTTTTCTTGTCCTTCTTTTCTCAGTCTCAAGTTAAATGGCCTTAACAGTAGACAATTTACATGCTCTAATTCATTACAATATGTAATTTTAAGACCAGGCCAGTGATCCTGCACTACTACCCCTATGCAGGGCCTAAACACTCAGTTAAAGTATAGCTCCGCACCTGTATAGCACTGCTGGTCCCGAGTGGAAACCACCACTGATCCACTCAGCAGCTCTAGTTACACAGCTGAATTGTGCAACTTGCGCTGCTGATTGGATTAAAGGAAAACCAACAGAATAATAATGAACACAGATGCTAATAAAATGCCCTAATCTGTTACATAATTTCATGTAAGCCTAGTAAAATAATGGGGGGGAATCTATTTGCATGCACACATTTAAATAATTCTAATATAAATAATTTTGATAACCTTTAATCAGCCCACCATATGTACGCACTCTGGATGCACACAATAGCCATACGGAAAGGGCATAAGATAGCAGCCACAAAGTGATATATAGAATAAACTTACTGTAATATGTTTTTTCAGACAATGTACATAGGGCTAGATTACAATTGGTGTGCTATTGTTAGCCCAGGCTTACTTGTGCATGTATCACAAGTTTAAAGTAAACACATTCGCTTGAGCGCAAAGGGTAGGAGTTAAAATAAAATGTGCATCAAACACAACATAAATACATTACAATGAAGTGTTATACTCATATATACACTGATAAAAAAATATTCATATAAATATTTATAACAATTTTTAAGGGTTAAAAAGCATATGGTATATGACAAGGTGTTTGAATGGAAAGGGCTATAATTTGTGTGTATGTATATATATATATATATATATATATATATATATAGATATATAGATAGATAGATAGATAGATAGATATAACTTCGTAGTACAGGAGGGCACTTTCAGGGTTTGAATAAACCAATAATTTATTTTGAATACAATGCATGAAAAGTCATAGTCTACGTTTCGGCTCTATCATTGAGCCTTCTTCAAGACTGTATTCAAAATAAATTATTGGCTTATTCAAACCCTGAGAGTGCCCTCCTGTACTACGAAGCTGTGGGTCTGATTATTGAGGATTGCATCCAGTTCACTATTTGTGTACAGAGGTTGGAGTGTTGGGCCACCGGCTATTTGACTATATATATATATATATATATATATATATATATATATAAAAATAAATATATATATATATATATATATATATATATAAAAACCAAAAAGGGTACATATCAAATGTTTAAAAATAGATCTAAGAATATAATTGAGGATCTGAGCTTGACCACTGAGGATAGGCTGGCGCTACAGGACCTTAATGAATTATATCAGGAATCGACCTCTGACGAAGATTCTTTTCTAGCGTCAGAGATAGATTTACCTTTTAAATTATCTTCTCATTTTAAGAAAAGATCCACTTATATGCCGCAACTTTCTTTCTCTCCTGCAGTTAACTTATTTGTTAAACTGGTTGAAAGGGAGGTACAGGAACTGCCACTGAGTGGCATTGTTGATGACAACTTGACCAAGAAAGAACGAAAAGCTCTGAAAGAGTTAAAAACGGCCCCCAACGTTGTGTACAAATCAGCGGATAAGGGGGGCAATGTCGTTCTATGGGATGAAACTATGTATTGCAAGGAGGTAATGAGACAATTGTCAGATAAAGATCAATATCTGAAACTTGACTTCAACCCTCTGCCTAACTTGCAATCAAAACTTTTCACAATTTTGAACGATGCCAGAAATGATGGGACAATTACTAATACAGAATTTGGTTATTTGATGGTAGACAATCCAGTTATGCCTATATTTTACTGCATACCTAAGATTCATAAGAATATTAAGAATCCGCCTGGACGTCCCATCATTTCTGGCATCGGGAGTCTGGTTGAACATGTAGGTCACTTTATTGATCATGCTCTGCGTCCTTTTTTGGTGACTTTACCGTCATTTGTTCTTGACACAACTGACTTTTTGAAAAAAATCAATGGGATGCCAGTTGACAAAGAATCACTTTTAGTGACAATGGACGTAGAGGGACTTTATTCCAGTATCCCACATGATACTGGTATAAAAGCCTGTGGAAGTTTCCTGTCAAGCAGAGGTACAAAATTTTCCAAACATACTGAGCTCATTATTGACCTAAGATTCATTCTCAATAACAATGTTTTCATGTTTAATAACAGAATTTACAAACAATTGAGAGGAACAGCCATGGGGGCCACATGTGCCCCCACATACACCTGTTTACATTTAGGCAAATGGGAGATGGATTCAGTTTATCAACATGATTTGTTCACTAAACATGTCAATTTCTGGCTGAGATATGTGGACGATGTATTCCTCATTTGGGAGGGTGATCAAGTTGAATTATTGCATTTTGTCAATAGTTTGAACCAAAATGATCTAAATATACGACTTACTATGCACTTTAGTAAATCTGAGATTGATTTTCTTGACATTAAGGTAAAAAATGTGAACAATATGTTGGTCACTGAAAATTTTAGAAAGGCTACGGCTACTAATAGTCTGTTAATGGCAAGCAGTCACCATCCCCGACACCTTATAGGAGGAATTCCTAAAGGACAATTTCTTTGGCTACGCCGCAATTGCTCGTCGAAAGAGAAATTTGAGGAACATGGAAAGCTCATGCAAGATAGGTTTCTTGAACGTGGCTATTCACGGCGTAAGATTAAAAAAGCTATGATTCACGCTAGAAAAATTGATAGAGATGATCTCCTGTTCAAGAGGACTAAACAAACAAAGTCAGTAATACGATTAACCACGACTTATAATTGTCATTGGCAAACCATTAAGTAAGTTCTTAATAAGCATTGGCCAATCCTTTTAAGTGATGGCAACATTGCTGAAGAAGTTGGGACTTATCCCAGCCTTACAGCAAAAAGAGCAAAAAATCTCAAAGATAACCTGGTCTCGAGCCAATTTAAACCCACAGAAAAAGAAGGAAATTGGCTTAAGAAGCACATCCCTAATGGCAACTTTCCTTGTGGAAATTGCGTGACATGTGATTTTATGAAAAGGACCAAGACATTTTCTGGCAATAGTAAAAAATCTTTTCAGATTAATTACTTCTTCAATTGCAATACGGAGGGGGTTGTGTATCTCCTGGAATGTTCTTGCCCGGCGTTTTACGTGGGCAAAACGAAACGTATCTTTAAAGATCGTATAAAGGAACATAGGGACGATATAAAAGGTTGTGCATGGAAGAGGGGGGCAACAATGATAAATGTCTGCTCCAAAAAGAGTGTAAGTGGATATTTACTTTGAACACTCTTTCGCCAGTTGGTCTTAATGAAAAGTTGGATATGGCTAGTTTCATCTAAGAAAGCCCCTTTCTATTATAATATTCATGTATATTAGAGTATTTGGATGTTTTGAATATGAATAGCTTTCTAACATCATTACTTGCTCCCTGAGTTTCTAATTTTAGTTTCAATTTTAATTAAAGACTACTTTTTTCATTCTTTTGCTTATCTTTTGTTTTTAATTTTTTAATTTTTTTTATTTTTTTTTTTTTATTTGCAATTGTGAATGTCACTAATTTGACTTATTATGTCTCATCAACTTTTTTGCTAGTTATTTCCTTCTTCTTTAGAATTAGTTAGGTTTGGGATGTATGTTACACATTGTTTAGCATCAAGATTAAGGTACATAATTGGTTAAAACTGGGAGGAGTCTTTGTGGATATATTCCCTCCCAGCAGGGCTAAGATCCATCCGCCCTGAGGAAGCCCCGTCTATCATTTGGCATTGTGGGTGAAACGATCAGGATCGTAGGCATTGAATCACAGACACACATGTGACCAACCAGGAAGAAAGCACACAGTCCTACCACGCTGCAGCCTCAGCGTGCAGCATTCAACTGGCTCAGCAAACTGTTTCATGGGACTCAATTACAAGGCAGTATTTCAGGAGGCAACCGGTAACAAACAGCGGACCTCAATTGTGGACACCTCCAGAATCAGATAAGTGCATGCTTATGGTTTAACATAGGAATATAGCTGCTTTCACTTGCAATATGGGGGGTTAGCCTGGACTGACTCCCACTGCTCATTTGGCTTGTTGCTGCTTTCACACAACATCTTCAGCAATAAGAAGTACTATGCTTTACTAACACGCATGCAGCTTTGGCAGCACTTATCCCATTTTGCTAAAGTCTGGCTGAAGACAATACCGCTATATGTGGAAAATCATCCTGGTGTGATTTGGTTGTTTTCTTCAGCAATACACTCTTGTGAGAATTTTATCTCAATATATGCAGGCATCTCTATGTAAACTGCTGTGTCTCTATGTAACTGCTGTACTGAGGCAATTCATTATGGAGGATGTACTACTATGTTCCACTATCTATCTTATTGCTAATAACCATTGCAATAGTTATTCTTCATACTTGCATGTAACTCACTATCTATCTTATTGCTAATAACCATTGCAATAGCTATTCTTCATACTTGTAAGTAATTCTTTGTAATTGTTGCTATACTGCCATTATTGTTGTTCCTGAAATCTTTACAAAGCACCTATCACTACTTAGATCCCTAAAAATTTACCTGTCCGGTAATTATCCCTTGTATTGACTTGGGTACCATGTACAGCTTGGGTGTAGCAGTGTACTAGGTGTCTTTGGATTGTATTTTTGCCAATATTATGATTATGGTTTTAATTGGCCACATGTACTATATTGTTTGTTCAACATACTTTACTTTGTGTTGCTAACATATACCCGAGGCCAGCACACAACTGGCCTATTGCTATGTTTAGACAGTTAGGATTTACTTCTTTCTGTACTATTAATAAATTATTTTTTGTTCTCAGTGATTGTACTGGTCAGAGATTCATTCCATTTGTTTAATTTAGCTACACTTTTGAGCTATTTTTTATAAAAAAAGAGTGCTTGATTCCCTATCTATGCAGGGCCTTAAGAAATTTTTGATGGTCCTTGTTCTCCTCTTGTAGTTTGTTGAAGAATATATATATATATATATATATATGTAATCAGGAACAAGGAGAAAGAAACTGCTATCGGACAACAGGTAGTGCCGTAGAATCCAAATGGAACGTTTATTCAATCACAATCATGGGTAAGTCAGAGATTGAAACACCTGGCATGTTTCGTGCAGGCGTACCTGCGCTTCATCAGAGGTGATTGATTCCAGGTAACATGTAACTATTTAAAGGCCAAGTGGACCCATCACTATGACCGGTGCATACCCTGCCCCCTTCTGACTTGTTAACACTTAAACAGCTTGTCAGTATAGAAGCATAGAAACATAGATATTGACGGCAGATAAGAGCCATAGGCCCAGCAAGTCTGCCCGACCTTACCTAACAGTATAAACTTATCTAGTTCGTAGGTTAGCCTTATGCTTGTCCAATGCATTTTTAAAGTCCCCCACAGTGTTTGTTGCTACTACCTCTTGAGAAAGTTTATTCCATAAATCAATCACTCTTTCTGTAAAGAAGTGTTTCCTCAAATTACTCCTGAATCTACTACCCTTTAGCTTGAGCTCATGACCCCTTGTTCTTGAATTTTCCATTTTATGTAAAATACCCACAGCCTCAGTTTTACTAAACCCTTTAATGTACTTGAAAGTTGCTATCAGATCACCTCTTTCCCTTCTCTCCTCTAAGCTATACATATTTAGGTCATTGAGCCTATCCTGGTAAGTTTTATTTTTTAGACCATGTACCATTTTGGTAGCCCTCCTTTGCACAGATTCAAGTTTGTTAATATCCTTCTGAAGATATGGCCTCCAGAACTGCACACAATACTCAAGATGAGGCCTAACTAATGATCTATAAAGTAGCATAAGAACCTTACTATTTCTGCTGCAAATACCTCTACCAATACATCCAAGCATTCTGCTAGCCTTACTCGCTGCATTACTACATTGTTTACTAAGTTTTAAATCATCTGAAATAATAATTCCCAAGTCCTGTTCCTCATCTGTAACAGTCAGTAAAGTGTCATTGAGTCTGTAATTAACATTTGGATTTTTCTTCCCTAAATGCATTATTTTACACTTTGCTTTGTTAAATTTTAGATCCCAGTCTTTGTCCAATCCTCCAATTGTTGTATATCACTTCTCATTTTGTCTACCCCCCCTGGAACATCCACTCTGTTACAAATTTTTGTATCATCTGCAAAGAGACATACGGCTAGATTTAGAGTTCTGCGGCCAAAGGGGTGCGTTAGCTACGCATGTTTTTTCCCCCCCGCACCTTTTAAATACCGCTGGTATTTAGAGTTCACAGAATGGCTGCGTTAGGCTCTAAAAAAGGAGCGTAGAGCATATTTACCGCCACTGCAACTCTAAATACCAGCGTTGCTTACGGACGCGGCCAGCTTCAAAAACGTGCTCGTGCACGATTCCCCCATAGAAAACAATGGGGCAGTTTGAGCTGAAAAAAACCTAACACCTGCAAAAAAGCAGCGTTCAGCTCCTAACGCAGCCCCATTGTTTACTATGGGGAAACACTTCCTATGTCTGCACCTAACACCCTAACATGTACCCCGAGTCTAAACACCCCTAACCTTACACTTATTAATCCCTAATCTGCCGCCCCCGCTATCGCTGACGCCTGCATATTTTTTTAACCCCTAATCTGCCGCTCCGTATACCGCCGCAACCTACATTATACCTATGTACCCCTAATCTGCTGCCCCTAACACCGCCGACCCCTATATTATATTTATTAACCCCTAATCTGCCCCCTACAACGTCGCCGCCAGCTACCTACAATAATTAACCCATAATCTGCCGATCGGATCTCGCCGCTAGTCTAAGAAATGGATTAACCCCTAAAGCTAAGTCTAACCCTAACACTAACACCCCCCTAAGTTAAATATAATTTAAATCTAACGAAATAAATTAACTCTTATTATATAAAGTATTCCTATTTAAAGCTAAATACTTACCTGTAAAATAAACCCTAATATAGCTACAATATAAATTATAATTATATTGTAGCTATTTTAGGATTAATATTTATTTTACAGGCAACTTTGTAATTATTTTAAACAGGTACAATAGCTATTAAATAGTTAATAACTATTTAATAGCTAAAATAGTTAAAATAATTACAAAATTACCTGTAAAATAAATCCTAACCTAAGTTACAATTAAACCTAACACTACACTATCAATCAATTAATTAAATAAAATACCTACAATTATCTACAATTAAACCTAACACTACACTATCAATAAATTAATTAAATACAATACCTACAAATAACTACAATTAAATAAACTAACTAAAGTACAAAAAATAAAAAAGAACTAAGTTACAAAAAATAAAAAAATATTTACAAACATTAGAAAAATATTACAACAATTTTAAACTAATTACACCTACTCTAACCCAAACCCCCCTTAAATAAACCTAACACTAAGCCCCTGAAGATCTTCCTACCTTATCTTCACCATGCCAGGTTCACCGATCCGTCCTCGGAAGTCTTGATCCAAGCCTCCGAAGTGTTGATCCAAGCCCAAGCGGGGGCTGAAGAGTGACGTCCATCCTCCGGCTGAAGTCTTGATCCAAGCGGGCAGAAGAGGACATCCGGACCGGCAAACATCTTCTTCCAAGCCGCATCTTCTATGTTCTTCAATCCGATGACGACTGGCTGATCTTCAAGACCTCCAGCGCGGATCCATCCATCTTCACCAACGACTTCCCGACGAATGACGGTTCCTTTAAGGGACGTCATCCAAGATGGCGTCCCTCGAATTCCGATTGGCTGATAGGATTCTATCAGCCAATCGGAATTAAGGTAGGAAAATTCTGATTGGCTGATGGAATCAGCCAATCAGATTCAAGTTCAATCCGATTGGCTGATGGAATCAGCCAATCAGATTCAAGTTCAATCCGATTAGCTGATCCGATCAGCCAATCAGATTGAGCTCGCATTCTATTGGCTGTTCCGATCAGCCAATAGAATGCGAGCTCAATCTGATTGGCTGATCGGATCAGCCAATCGGATTGAACTTGAATCTGATTGGCTGATTCCATCAACCAATCAGAATTTTCCTACCTTAATTCCGATTGGCTGATAGAATCCTATCAGCCAATCGGAATTCGAGGGACGCCATCTTGGATGACGTCCCTTAAAGGAACCGTCATTCGTCGGGAAGTCGTCGGTGAAGATGGATGGATCCGCGCTGGAGGTCTTGAAGATCAGCCGGTCGTCATCGGATTGAAGAACATAGAAGATGCAGCTTGGAAGAAGATGTTTGCCGGTCCGGATGTCCTCTTCTGCCCGCTTGGATCAAGACTTCAGCCGGAGGATGGACTTCACTCTTCAGCCCCCGCTTGGGCTTGGATCAACACTTCGGAGGCTTGGATCAAGACTTCAGAGGACGGATCGGTGAACCTGGCATGGTGAAGATAAGGTAGGAAGATCTTCAGGGGCTTAGTGTTAGGTTTATTTAAGGGGGGTTTGGGTTAGATTAGGGGTATGTGGGTTGTAATGTTGGGGGGGGGTATTGTATGTTTTTTTTACAGGCAAAAGAGCTGAATTCTTTGGGGCATGCCCCGCAAATGGCCCTTTTCAGGGCTGGTAAGGTAAAAGAGCTTTGAACTTTTTTATTTAGAATAGGGTAGGGCATTTTTTTATTTTGGGGGTCTTTGTTATTTTATTAGGGGGCTTAGAGTAGGTGTAATTAGTTTAAAATTGTTGTAATATATTTCTAATGTTTGTAAATATTTTTTTATTTTTTGTAACTTAGTTCTTTTTTATTTTTTGTACTTTAGTTAGTTTATTTAATTGTAGTTATTTGTAGGTATTGTATTTAATTAATTTATTGATAGTGTAGTGTTAGGTTTAATTGTAGATAATTGTAGGTATTTAATTTAATTTATTTATTGATAGTGTAGTGTTAGGTTTAATTGTAACTTAGGTTAGGATTTATTTTACAGGTAATTTTGTAATTATTTTAACTATTTTAGCTATTGTACCTGGTTAAAATAATTACAAAGTTGCCTGTAAAATAAATATTAATCCTAAAATAGCTACAATATAATTTTAATTTATATTGTAGCTATATTAGGATTTAGCTTTAAATAGGAATAATTTATTTAATAAGAGTTAATTTATTTCGTTAGATAAAAATTATATTTAACTTAGGGGGGTGTTAGGGTTAGGGTTAGAACTAGCTTTAGGGGTTAAAAAATGTATTATAGTAGCGGTGAGCTCCGGTCGGCAAATTAGGGGTTAATGCTTGAAGTTAGGTGTCGGCGATGTTAGGGAGGGCAGATTAGGGGTTAATACTATTTATTATAGGGTTATTGAGGCGGGAGTGAGGCGGATTAGGGGTTAATAACTTTATTATAGTAGCGGTGCGGTCCGCTCGGCAGATTAGGGGTTAATAAGTGTAGGTAGGTGGCGGCGACGTTGGGGGGGGGCAGATTAGGGGTTAATAAATATAATATAGGTGTCGGCGGTATTAGGGGCAGCAGATTAGGGGTACATAGGGATAACTTAGCTGGCGGCAGTGTACGGAGCGGCAGATTAGGGGTTAAAAAATTTAATAGAGTGGCGGCGATGTGGGGGGACCTCGGTTTAGGGGTACATAGGTAGTTTATGGGTGTTAGTGTACTTTAGAGCACAGTAGTTAAGAGCTTTATAAACCGGCGTTAGCCCAGAAAGCTCTTAACTCCTGTTTTTTTCTGCGGCTGGAGTTTTGTCGTTAGATTTCTAACGCTCACTTCAGCCACGACTCTAAATACCAGCGTTAGAAAGATCCCATTGAAAAGATAGGATACGCAAATGGCGTAGGGGGATCTGCGGTATGGAAAAGTCGCGGCTGTAAAGTGAGCGTTAGACCCTTTCCTGACTGACTCCAAATACCAGAGGGCGGTAAAAACCAGCGTTAGGAGCCTCTAACGCTGGTTTTGATGGCTACCGCCCAACTCTAAATCTATCCGATACTTTCCCCTGTAGCCCTTTGCTGATATCGCAGATAAATATGTTAAACAAAACAGGCCCCAGAACTGACCCCTGAGGAACACCACTAGTAACAGCCCCCTCTGCTGAATGAACTCCATTTACTAAGACACTTTGTTTTCTGTCCTTAAGCCAGCATTCCACCCAGTTCACAATTTTTGACTCTAGACCAAGGAGATACAGTTTGTGAATTAGTTTATTGTGTGGGACGGTTTCAAATGTTTTGCTGAAATCTAGATATGCTACATCAACTGCTCCACCCTTGTCTAATACTTTTGTTACATAATCAAAGAAGTCAATTAGATTAGACTGACATGATCTCCCTGAAGTAAAACCATGCTGATTTTGGTCCTCTAAATTGTTTGTCTTTATGTAAGTCATAATTCTTTCATTTAAGAGGCTTTCCATTAATTTCCCTACTACTGAAGTTAAAGTAACTGGCCTGTAGTTGCCAGATTCTTCTCTACTGCCCTTTTTATGAAGATGTATTACATTTGCTATTCTCCAATCATCTGGGACAGCTCCTGTTAATAGTGACTGATTAAACAGATCAGTTAATGGGACAGTTAGCACTGATCGAAGTTCTTTTAAAACCCTTGGATGAATATTATCAGGACCCACTGCCTTTTTAACATTTATTTTTGATAATGCTAACAAAACCTCATCCTCTGTAAAAAGATTACTGTTAAACTTGTTTCTATTTTTCATAGCATCCCTTAATGTAGACATTGTATCGTCACACTCTTTTGTGAAAACAGAACAGAAATAATCATTGAGACAATCTGCAATCTGCTTATCTCCTTCTACTATTCTACCATCAACTGATTTCAATTTTACTATTCCTACCTTATTTTTTCTTCTTTCACTGATATATCTAAAGAATGTTTTGTCCCCATGTTTTACTGACTGTGCTATCTTCTCTTCTGCATGAGCTTTAACCTTCCTAATTAACTGCTTAGTCTTTTTTTTGTTGGAGTCTACATATTTTCATATCATCATCTGCTTGTGTGTGTCAACGGTAAAACAATACAGCAATTCATCATACAGATATACAGCACCCAGGAGCACAAGAAGTAGCACCTATACTTGGGCACAGGTGAGAGAGACTGACGCCTATACATAGGGAAGACAGGGCGGACGGTGATGATGTCATCACCGTGCTGCAGTTACACTGCCATATCCCTAGCAACAGGAGGAGTGCCTGTGTCCATGGCAATGGCCACAGCAGAGCAGAGGAGCAGTGTGACAGATAAGGTCTGCCAATATGGCCATGGGTATAGAAAGGGGGGGTGAACCAGGCAGTCAGAGGTCCATGATTAATACATAAATGTGTACATTATATTAAAATCATGTATACAAAATTGTACATAAATAATAAAAATATTGGGGGCGGGGCTTGGCCGCATAGAGTAATGGCCGCAAAATAGAATAGCTCTTGGCCCATTATCCTCCAGACCGGCACTCAAGCAGTCATAAGCAGGGCTATTACAGACTAAAAATTGGCAGAGAGGTGTCCTAACACAAAGGGATTAAAATAAGGCGAACACCAACTACAGCAACGAAACCGGAGCTCTGAGGAGATACGAGGAGACGCGCCATAGAGAGAGACTTAGAAAGCTGCGGCCGCCACGTGGGTAACTACTAAGTACCGCAACACACAAGCCCACAGAGCAAACCGAAGCACAGACAAGTGTAAATCCCATACCGGAGGCAGAGATTTGAAGCCGCATCAGATAGCAGGCAGCCTACGAGAGCCAGGTAAAGGAAGCTAAAGCCCCTAATGTGCGGATATAAAGCAGCCACAAAATTTGTCAGGCCTCAATACGTTAAACCCCACCATCGGAGACAGATGAGATAGAGAGGGGGGAAAACAGAATTATAATAAAAAGTGAACTAAGCAGAGTCAAAGGTGCTATATACATACAAGCAGCACAAGCAAGCTACATTGCAAGGGGCATAAGCTATATTAAAACATCAGCACATACTAAACCACAGCCTCCTGAGACACCCCACTGTTGTTCTAATTCCCCTAAACCACTGCTGCACTTAAATAAAGCACAGGCAAAGCATTGGTGAGATTGGAAAAGCACAAAACTTTACTGCATTAATTGGAACATAAATACAGAGAACAATACAGCTCATCACACAGTCTAACTGATAAGCATACCCTGCAATTTCTGATGCAGTGAAAAATGTAATAGAGTGAGGATAAAGACAGCTAAATATAAGCATTACACTCAGCACAGCATTGAACCTCAGGCTAAGAAAAAACAGAATATTGGGCATGCCAGCAAAAAAAATAAAGTCAGATACCACAACAAAAGCAAAGAAAATAAACCAGTATTTAAAGCCAATAGATAGCGTAACACTAAATAACGAACGCACTGAAGAAATGGCGCAAATAAATGATCAAACAACAGGATCTCAATCTGAAAACAAATCTGGAGAAATTACCAAAGCAGATCTAATGTTGCTAGCAACAAAAGATGATATCAAAACAGCAATGACAGATATGCGTGATATGTTTAATGAAATAAAAAAAGATATCAAGAAAGTAGAGCGCAAAGTCTCCACGCTAGAAGAAGGCCACAACATTGCAACCCAAGATATACAACACCTCTCCCAATTATCATATAATCAGGAAGAAATAATACACAACCTCATGGAAAAGGTGGAGGATCTAGATAATAGGGGGCGTCGGAACAACCTACGGATCAGAGGGGTACCAGAGAGCATTCAAACATCGGCAATACCTGGCTACCTACAAGACCTTTTCAGAACTGTAAAGGGCAACAACACATCACCCGACATTATACTGGGCGCTGAGACCCAAGCCACCTGCAAAAGCACCGCCGAGAGACATAATAGTGAAATTTCTTAACTTCCTAGATAAAGAAGAGGTGCTGAAACATGCCCGACAGAAGAACCAAAATACGCATGCCGGAATGGCAATACAAATTTTCACTGACTTCAGTCCTACTACATTACAAAAAAGAAGGGACCTGCAATTTGTGACATCGGTATTAAGGTCCAAGAAAATACCATACCGCTGGGGGTTCCCAGTGAGTCTCACAGCCACAAAAGGAGACAAATCAGCTACACTTCGTCACATAGAAGATCTTGAGACATTCTGCAAAATCCTTCAGATACCAGTCCCGCCACCTCCAGATCGCACAACAATGAGAACACAAAGACTAACAGACCAAAGAGAAGAGGATCCCAACAAGAATACACAGTCTCAACAAGCTACTTCTTCAATAAGAAATACCACCCCATAGCAGATTCCAATATATACGGAAGAGTCTCATCACGACAGACAGATAAGTATAATAAAGACATTGACTATATACTTCAAGTGATATATAATAATGCTAAACTTGAATCCTTATATATGGCAAGCCTTACTTATATACCAATAGACATGTACAGCCAAAAATAACAACACTTGAATATGTGTACAGGGGATACATGTATAATAACATGGAGGGGGGAGAAGAAGAAAAGGGGAAAAAAAAAAAAAGTCAATCATATAGTCCTACACCCTGATTGATTCAATGTTATACCCTGCTATTGTAATAGATACTTTATGTTTATCAGAGTGCCGCTGGAGGAGATGGCCACAGCCCTCAGATACTGTACCAAATTTGAGACAGTTGAGTATTGAATAGGTATTCAGTTTTGTATACATAATATCTAATTTTGATTGTTTCTATCACCTTTAATATAGCGCATTGTTTCATAGTAAGCTTCTGTTATTTTGATTGTTGTTTATACAATTGTTCCGACCCCCAACTACCCCACCCTTACCTACCCTATACATACAACTATATAGACAATAGTACTTCACAAAAGAGAAGAAGACAACCACACTAACTAGAGACCCGCATAACTTGACGGATAGCCCCAATTCTACGGCTCTGAGACGAATAGCACACCATACACCAAGGCAAAATGTGTAAACCAACTGCACCACATCCTATAAATCTGACCACAATCAATGTGAAAGGGTTTAATGTGCCTTAAAAGAGATCAATAATACTAGCTGACTTACATAAGCAGAAGAGTGACATAATTCTATTACAGGAGACACATTTCAAAAAAGGGACAGAGCCAAAATGGCACCATCATGTCTACACCACAGCATACTTTTCCTCCGGCCCGACTAAAAAGAACGGGGTGGGAATACTAATTAGACAAAATATCCTTCTGGATATAAAACAAATAGAAAAAGACACTGAAGGGAGGTCACTCATATTAACAGGACTCTTACATGGGCAACCTATCACTATTGTTAATGTCTACTTCCCAAACAGGCTACAATCCACATACATGCGCAAACTCTCAGGGAGAATCTTAGATGTCGCCAAGGGAGTAATATTTGTGGGTGGAGACTTCAACACCCCTCTCAATCCAGAGTTAGATACATCTGAAGGCTCTACAAGCATACCAAAAAGAGACATTAAACAAATCAACAACCAAATACAATCTCTTGCATTACACGATGTATGGCGTACATTGAACCCTACCACAAGAGACTTTACCTTCTATTCTTTTCCGCACAAGCTCTACACCAGGATTGATTACATACTCACAGACCCAATAGGACTCACACTTATTAAAAATGTGAAAATACACCCGACAACATGGTCAGATCATGCACCTGTAGAGTGTCAAATCATCTGGCCCAGCAGCCCAATAACCCCTTACATATGGAGGCTGGAGGATGGACTTTTAGATCACCCCCTCATCCATACTAACATAGAGAAAACACTAACCGAATACTTCCAAATAAATACAAACTCAGATACAACCTGGGTCAACATATGGGAAGCACACAAATGCGTCATAAGGGGAGAATTACAAAAACACAAAGCAAACCTCCTAAAGCAACACAGAATCAAATATAATACACTCCTCACAGAACTTCAACAATTAGAATCCTCCCACAAACAAAACCCAAAAGACACTGAGCAAGGCGCACGATTGGCAGAGGCGAGGTCAGAGCTTAACATATTGCTACATAAAGAACAGCAGAGTAGGGCAATAAAGCTGCAACAAAAATATTATGATCAGGGAAACAAAGCAGGGAAACTACTTGCTAGAATGCTGAAACGTAAATGCCTCAAAACGCACATACACAAACTAAAAAACAAATCAGGCCAAATTAAACATGATAGCATCTCTTTGGTAGAGGAATTTAGCGCATATTATTCTTCCCTCTATAACATCTCAACAAGCAATAACACAAATAAAATACAGAGCGGCAAAAATCAAATTATATCTGACTATATCGCTAAGGCGCAACTACCTAAGCTAGATGACAATCAATCAGAAACGCTCGATGTGCCAATTAGCATTACAGAAACAAAAATGGCAATTAAATCATTACCCGGAGGGAAGAGCCCAGGCCCAGATGGGTTCAGCACAAAATACTATAAAAAATACAGTCAAATATTAGCCCCAAAATTAGTACACTTATTCAACTCCATAGACAGCACGAACGGCTTCCCAACCTCAATGCTCGAGGCTCACATAACAGTGCTACCAAAACCTGGTAGGACGCCAGATACACCAGAGAATTTTAGACCCATTTCGTTGCTAAATACTGATGTAAAGATTTATGCCAGAATCCTTGCAAATAGGTTGAACTCATACCTTCCGCAATTGATAGCAACAGATCAGGTAGGGTTCATACCAGGAAGGGAGGCAAGGGATAATACCCTCAAAATCTTACA
Organism: Bombina bombina; assembly: GCF_027579735.1. Classification (NCBI taxonomy): domain Eukaryota; kingdom Metazoa; phylum Chordata; class Amphibia; order Anura; family Bombinatoridae; genus Bombina; species Bombina bombina. The sequence goes on from NC_069506.1 coordinate 256,729,590, forward strand.
ACTAACTGCCCTGGCCCAAAACACACATCAAGAACTAGCATTAGTTTCAACAGATGCAGAAAAGGCCTTTGACAGGGTGGACTGGGACTTTCTCAGGGCCACCCTGCGGGGCATGAACATAGGAGATAACTTCATAGGAAAGGTCTTCTCACTCTATACCAATCCGACAGCCAGAGTAAAGGCCAATTCAGTCCTTTCCAAACCCTTCAAAATAAGTAACGGCACGAGACAGGGCTGCCCACTTTCACCCATATTATTTGCAATCTCGATAGAAGTACTTGCAAGTAACATAAGAGCTAACGTTGACATCAAAGGAGTGCGCACGAAAGAGAGCGAATACAAACTGGCAATGTATGCTGACGACGTGCTGCTAACACTGACAAATATAGATAAGTCATTATCAGCGTTATTGAAAACGCTAGAAGAATATGGCAGGTTATCAAACTTTCACTTAAACTTGAATAAATCAGAATTGCTCAATATCAATGTCCCAACACATATACTAAACAAAGTAAGAAGCACATGCCCCATCAGGTACCAACCAACACAATTAAAATACTTAGGAATACTGATCACACGCAAACCACAAGACTTGTTCACAGCAAACTACAGATCACTATTAAAGGAAATAACAGATGATCTTTCACGCTGGAAGAGCAAAACCATTTCATGGTTAGGAAGGATACACGTTATAAAAATGAATGTGCTTCCCCTTATACTTTATGTCTTACAGACACTACCGATCACACTAACAAAAGACTATCTTTCCCAAATACAATGTAACATAGAACAATTCATTTGGGGTGGAATTAGGCCACGGGTAGCCAGGAAAACATTACACATGACAGGAGACAAAGGGGGGTTGGGACTCCCAGATATTAAAAAATAATTGACTGGAGCCATAACTCTAAATCCAAGAAATGGATTCAAATAGACAAAGAAATATTGCAAACTGAAAACGTTGGTTGGATGGCATGGCTTCAAGCAAAACATAGACCAGACATCGTTCAGAAGTTCCCATTACTGGACAAGCTTTTCACTCAATGGGACGCACTGATAAGCACTAGTACAAATATCACCACTAGACCTGGCTCGTTGACACCATGACCTACCCTTTTCACTTCAGATCAAAACAGAGCAAGGAAGAACCCCACATCTAAGGGAACACACTTTTAAAAGCATCCTGTCAAAAGAGAAGGTAATATCACGGGAAGAGTTAGCGGAATTAACAGGGGACACACCTTTAACTTGGTTCCTACATGCACACTATATAAAATCGCATAAGCAGAAATCGAGCCTAACAAGGCAGCTGACCCCCGTTCGAAACCCTGTGCTCATTGTCACATTACCCTCGGCACACAGTATCAACATTATACAAAATATTAATTAATGCAGAAGGAGAGCAGCTTCCCTCATACTGTCACAAATGGCACAAGGAACTACGCATAGATATAGATCACACCGAATGGTTAAAGATATTCCGAAACCACAAAAAAGCGTCAATTTCAGCCAAAACACAAGAAACAAACTTTAAATACTTGCCTGGAGAGGCTGCGGAGAAGTGGCTGACATGTATCATGTGTGGTGGGGATGTGATAGACTAAAACCCTTTTGGAAGACGTAGTTAAACACACCAACAAAACCTTAGACACGACGGTTCAAGAGGGTCCGGGTTTGTTGCTATTCCATAACATCCCGAATTTTAAAGATGACATAAAGCAAAACCTACTGTTTATCATGCTCAACAGCGCTAAAGCACTCATACCCTTAAAATGGAAATCCAAAGAGGTACCTAACTTAATAGAATGGAAACAGCAGGTAGAGAAGCAGCTCATCATGGAAAGGTACCATTTTCTTACAATAGGTAAAACAGACACGCATGAGTACACGACATTAAGATGGAATGCACATAGAGATAGTGATTAAACCACAAGACAGACTGAGTAGCAGCTCCTCAGACTTAATAGACTCACAACATATTCCACACTAAAATACTAAACACTAGGGGTGCATTATGCACACATATTGAAAAGAGATACGCGGGCATCCAGAAAACAGCTGAATAAGTACAACCGTCAGATATTAGACTTACCCTTTTCCCACTTCCCCATCCCACCTCCTACCCCATTCATGTTAATATATACTCTCATCTATTATTTGTTGGGGTTAGATCCCCGTATAATGTATAATACAGAAGAAACATAATAGTTATGGGAAAAAAAAAAAAAGGTTGAAGAAGAGAGAATAGCCCATAAAGGGCTTAAACTTTAATGCATTTAAATTATAGAACTATCTATAATGTTTATGTGCTCATGAAGGCACCCATTTACCCCACATGCCCACTTTTGCAGTTTGGACATTTGGACTTTGACCCAAAAGTGGCCAAGAGACATATTAATGGGAGTGGGGAAAAGAACTCTTCAGAATCTACTCAGAGCGATAAACTTAAAAAGGACTCGAAAACTCCTGCAATCTAAATTCCAAAATGTGTATAGCATATATCTTTGATGTTAGAATATGGAATGGCTCACATTGTAACCTGAGCCCAGTTTATATATTATATTTTGAACAGTTTTTGCAATAAAGCTCTTTTGAAAAAAATAAAAAAAAAATAATAAAAATATTATTTATATATGAATATATGAAATGCATATGTTCTTATGCACAAGCACTATCTACATTACATATTTACATATAGCAATGGAAAAAAGCATAAGTGGACAATAGTTGTATATTTAAGTCATTCTCCTAATATGCTCATATAGTTGCTAAACATTACATAAAATAACATAAATAAAACGTGAAATAGCAACTTCTATTTGCTAGTTTCCTATTACAAATTGTGTATTGTAAGCAAAGTAATTAAAATAAAAAATATATAAGGTTAATAAGAATTAAAGAACATATAAGATAAATAAATAAATCTAAAACATATTACAGAACATAAATATAATCATTACACACAATGCAATAAAACATATAAAAATCGGGGGGTCGGAGCTAACCGTCGTAAGGAGCAGACGTGTAGACACAGAGTCCCCGACTTAAATCTCTTAAAACTGCCAAAAGTGTCTTTATATTGGTACAATTCGACCAGACTCTTGGGGTACGCAGTACGGCTGAATAACCTACACCCCACAAATCTTATTCTGAGGCTCCAGAGCTATTTTCTGCGGACTGCCAAATCACTTACACCGCAGACTGCAGCTCTGCTAACCACCCAGCAAGGCGGCTTCTGAGCTCCGGAGGGTCGGGATCCGCTCCAAAGCAAGAGTGGAGGAGTCCGTGAAGTGGAATATCCGCGGAAGTACTGAGCTGAGGGGCAATACAGTGAAGCCCTAGAATCTGTACAGACAGGAGCGTTACCTACCCGGTCTAAATTGAGTCTTGGGAGGCACTCTGGATAGGTTCCACGCTCCAAGAAAAGGTCGGAAGAGCTGAAGTGGAAATGGAGGGGTTCTGAGTGCTGGGAGCCCAAGCGAAGTTACCGGAGCTTTCCTGCACCTATTTTGGCGTGAATGGTGGCCATTTTGCAGCCCTCGAGGGAGCCGTCGCAACCAAAGCATAACAAGACCATCATTGGGAGCAGGCAAGAATAACCTGATAGAGCGCTGCCATCTTAACGCTGGGAAAGCTTTGTGCGTCCCTCTGGAGCTGCAGCTATCTAGGCTGTTAGAGAACCCGGTCCAGTGACAGAACAGGAATATTGGGTGAGATCACTGTCCCCTATCCCCTAACCATGCCATCCCTCTACTAGTGGGCCCCCCACACTACTAGCGACCCCCCTTGGGCTACACGATAGAGTTGCCGATGGAGGGTTCATATTGGGCTTATTATCACCTTCAGGGGCCTCCCTCCCTACCTTTACTACGGGCTGTGCCTTTTGCCTTGGCCGTAGTAGCCTGAGGGTCTGTTGCAGTTCATGAGGCTAGCTGGGATTTCATTCATTTTCTAGCCCACACAGTACAGGCTTTCCTGGGTGGAGTTGTCCCCCCTGGCACAAGGCTGTACCCTGAAACTAGCCAGTATTAACACATCATAGAGAAGAGGGTTGCTGATCTTTTTCTTTTCCCTACCCCGACCCGTCTTTAACATTATCGGAGGCATCAGGGTGGGCCCCATACATAACCATCCTTGCTACTTACAGTGGAGATATTAGAGCGGCTGCCTGCACCAACTTCACCATATCTCCATATTTGTAAAAACCCTTAAATCAGCAACTACTGCACTTGTTTATAAGTGCAAACTGTCTGACCCCATATGACATGATTTCCTTGTGCTAGCCGCTGCGTCAGTTTAAGTGTCTTTGCAGCCCTTGTCCAAAGTGGAGTGCTATTTTACTACTCAATATACGCTTGCTACTACAGGACACTATTACTAAGTACAGTGGCACCCTTACTGATCTTATATGCCATGGTGTCATTGTGCTAGCTGCTGCGTCAGCTTAATTGTCTTTGGTGCCCTGGCCCAAAGTGGAGTGTTATTTCATTATTTGATTTAAACTTGCTTTCACAGGTTATCAACACCACATATAGTGTCACCAGATTATTTCCACTGGGGTTTCCCTCTTGTATTATTTGTCATTGCACCATATACCATACAGCACTGTGTGTTTAACTGCAACTTTCCTTTTTTCTGTATATACTGAGAGCTGCAGGTCCCTCTCGCAACTCTCCATTTCCGGCTCTGCATGTCAGAGCTGGTCACCTCCCTCTACCCCCTCCCCTTCCTTTGGGTTGTATCCCCTGTTTCCTGAGTTGTGAGGTGGGACTGTTAAGGTTTCAAAATATTGTGGGTCACTGTTTTTTGTCCTTTATGCACTCAAACTAATTCTACGCCAGCTTAAGTGTCTTCGAGCAGTCCACATAGAATGTATCCAACTACTCCCTGGAAATTATTTAGAGGCCTGTAGTGCCCTCAGCCCAGAGTGCAATAATATATTTGGGTCCTCCCCCATTCTACTTGCACCATTGCAGTAAAGATTTAGTTTTACAACATCAGCTTAGCTCTTAACTATAGCTCTAACCACAGTTAACCAGTATTGTGTTTTAATCTATATTGCTTTTACGGTTTAGTCTAATTCTTCATTTTTCTTGCTGTGGGCTGACCCGGGACCCCTAACTGGCCCTCCCTTTCCGACTCAGCTTGTCTGTGTTGGTCACCTCCCCTTTCCCCTTCCCTCGAGTTGTATCCTCTGTCCCCGGGCCGGGTGGGGGTCTGCAGAGTGAAAGGTTCTACTGTATCACAAGATATCAGGGTCAATTTTATTAACCTGTGCCGGGGAGGGTCTTGCTGGCCCCTGCTCCTCCGCGGTGACCTCCTCTGACATATTTTAAGCAGGAGGAATTTCAGTCTTCAGATTGACCTACGCAATGGAGGGGTAGGGGACGGGGAGGACCTTTCGGCCCCACTCTATAGCCTAATGACCACTATCTTCTTTTAGTGTATTTAATGTGCTCATCTGAGATATAATCAATTTGTGCCTTTAAAGTCCTACTTACTCTGCAGGTCCACCTAATTGCTTTTATACTCTCTTGCCGTAACTGAAAATGCCTCATACTTCCAGACGGCAACCTAAAACTCCTGGGCCGGTCAAAAAAAAACGGTACTAGACCATTTCACTCAACCGCATAAAGACCCTGAGGAGGACTCAAGCAATGGACTAAGTGAGTCAGAGTCTTTAGGGGAGGGTCCCCGGCCTGACACCACCCCACCTTCCCGATCCCAGCACTTCATCACAGAAGATACTCTTAAAAAATGTTTTCTTGTCAAACACACTCCATCACAAAAGAAATCCAAAGGAGTTACGCTGAACTTAAAAAGGATATCTCAGAAATAGGCGACAGGGTAGACTCCCTGGAGAGAAAGCATGATGATATCACTACGGACCAGTCGAACCTCTTGGCATACTCAGAAGCATTATCAGACCAACTGAGCCAACTTGAATTTAAACTTGCAGATGTCGAAGACCGCGCCTGCAGAAACAATATCAGATTCCAAGGGATACTGGAGGACATCACGCCCACAGATCTGCAGGGCTACTTATCAGAGTTCTTTGGAGACCTGCTGGGCCCCACTGAGGGAATGACCACCACTATGGAAAGAGCCCATAGAGCTCTGCGTCCAAGATCAGTCTCACAGGAGAAACCAAGAGACGTCATAGTCTGTTTTCACAGCTTTCTCTTTAAGGACAAGCTCATGCAGGCTGCCTTCCGTAAACCACAATTGGCAGAAAAATTCCAAGACATCCAGTTGTTGTCGGACCTCTCGGCACATACATTACAACACAGAAGGCAATATCAGCCAGTCAAAATAATGCTCAGAAGGTCGGGTATTAAGTATAGATGGGGTTACCCGGCCAAACTGATAATTTCAAGGGACAACCAGACACAGACAGTGTCCTCACTTGCCCAGGGAACCACCTTGCTTGAACAGTGGGGACTCACAAACGACAGTCTACTAGAACCCACCCCAGCTAAGGCGAAATTGAGAGCCACGGCTCCCGCCTGGCCTACCAATGATCAGCGGTCCAAGAGGCAGAAAACACAGCAGGGACAGGACTCTCAAAGATCCCATGCACTCCCTCCTTGATACTAAGGCACCAAATGATGATAACTCTCTCCCTCCATCGAACCTCTTTATCTCTGCCAGCTTCGACAGATGGCTTTAAGATCAAGAGGCAATCAAGCTAGACTTGGCCAGATAAGGACCCCAATATTTCTGATAAACTGTTTATGTTTACACCTATTTTGTTAGAGGTTAAGTTTGTTTGAGTTGCACTATGGGGGCACCACAGTACATGTGTTTCTAGCTCTGATTATGGGATATTTCACTGATATTTATTGTAATTAATTATATTTGTATGCTGTTATAACTATGCACAATTCGCAGGTTAATAACGTACAGCACAATTTGATGTCCCCTCCCCTTTCTACACCCTCCCCCCTCCCCATCATTTTAAAGATGGCAAACTGCCTTAGATTACTCACTCACAATGTTAGGGGCCTTAACTCCCCTTTTTAAAAGGAGCCTCCTGACTTGTGAACTCAAATTCCACAGCCCAGACGTAGTCTTCTTACAGGAAACTCATTGGCAGATGGACTCCCCTGAACGTTTCCACTCCCGCTCCTACAGTGTCCTAGAACATTCTCCCTTCACTAAGAAGGCTAGAGGCACGGCTATATTAATACACAATAAAGTTGCCTATGAGCAAATACAAGTACTTAAAGACCCACAGGCTGGATATACCATTTTGGTCTGTAGATTGGACCATGTGCTTCATACACTGGTCTCTATATACCTGCCCAATTCTCGCCAACCTGCATGCCTCTGTAAGATTCTTCAGATAGTTGACAAATATAGACAAGGAAGGGTTCTGTTGGCGGGCGACTTCAATATGACGTGGGATCCTAAACTGGATCGTAAGCCTGCGAGCGCAGACAGAAGCAACCCTCAGTCGGCCCACACCTCTGCTCAGTTTCGTGCCATAATGAAACACCATGGCTATTTTGACGCCTGGAGGTCACTGCACTCTAGAGAGAGAGGCTATACCCACTACTCACACCCACATAAAGCATACTCCCAGTTAGACCATATTTTTTGTCAGGTGGGGACCCTAGACTCGATCTCTCATTCTGATATTTTTCTCAGCTCCTGGTCAGACCATGACTTTGTCATAGCCGATCTATACCCCTCTCACAAACCACCACCCAGAACTTATTGGTGTCTCCCACAACATATCCTGGCAGACATCCCATTCAGGGAAGAATTAAGACGAGACTTGACTGAACTACTTGGACGTAATGACAATGGGCAGACTCCTGATGACATCCTTTGGGGCGTGATAAAGGCGACGGTTAGGGGCCTTATTATCCGCAAACAGAGCCGCTTAAGAATGTTGGCTGGCCTTACATTGACGCAGGCGCACACTAAACTTAGGACTTTAGAATACCAATAGTTTAGCACAACTGGTAAAAGATAACTATCTCCCCCTACTATCAGAACTGCGCAACTTAAAAAATACGTGGGACCACAAGTCTATCTCCTGGATGGGACGAATAGCTTCCCTCAAAATGTCCTTTCTCCCCAAACTCACTTACCTTTTCCGTTGTCTTCCGATCAGAGTCCCCATGCACCTTCTGTCACAATTCCAGAGTGAGATAACAAAATTTAGCTGGCAAAGTAAGACTCCCCGAATTGCCCATAAAATCCTACAGCTCCCCATTCATCTGGGAGGACTGGCCTCTCCCTCAGTTGCAAAATATTACGAGGGTGCTATGCTCACACACACATCTCTCAATGGGGAGTACTCCAATCTTGTGACAGATGGAGAGAACTTGAACAGGCTTCTTTACCCTCTAACGTTCTTCTTAAGGACGTAATCTGGACCCCGCCACACAGCCGCAGAACTCTGGGCATCCACAATCTGGTTATTCTAGAATGCTTGTCTGTTTGGGACAATGTTTTACATCGACAACTAATTGCCCCCCACCCCTCCCCCATCACCTCGGTAGCAGGTCTGTTCACGGGACTTGCGGAAACTCACCCCAATATTTGGGCTCGGCTAGAGGTCAGGCAAGTTTCAGATTTTGGGTTTATAGACTTAGCACATCTGGAACCACATGCAGACATTCCTCCAATCCTCTTCTTCGAAGCACTCAGGGTTAAAAGCTTCCTGAAAAGTTGGGGATTCCTCCCCTCTTCCTCCCGTCCTTTCACTCCTTGGGAGTCCATCTGGCACGGAGGACGCAGGCTTGTTAAACCGCTAACAATCCACTATAATTTACTAGAAGGCACATTACCGCATGAACTAGCTGCACATCTGACCAGGTGGGATACTCTCCTACACACTCATATTCCCGCTGACTCTTAGCAAAAGGTCATTTTACTGACAAAAAAAACCCTACACTATGTAACAATGTTTGAAACTTATTATAAGGTTATCTCTCATTGGCACCTTGTCCCCACCCGATTGTCTAAAATGTACCCAGGAACTTTGCCCCTTTGCTGGAGGGGTTGTGGCCTTCAAGGCAATATGCTGCATATTTGGTGGGAGTGCCCCAAAATTAAGCCCCTTTGGGAGATGGGACTTCGTACCATTACTAACTTTGGAATTAGGTTACCTGGTGGTCCGGCCTCTGCCCTCCTCCATTTGGGCTTCCATGAGTTACCCAAATGCCAAAACCTACTTGGCATGTACTTAATGTCCTCTATCAAAACCAATATAGCTAGGTCTTGGAAAAGGGAACTTCCCCCCAGTTGGGATGAGATTGTAAAAACAATGGCTTACCTGTATAGTATGGTAAAGGCCATATATCTCGACCTAAACAAATCTGATTTGTTTGAAATGACATGGGCTGACTGGAAAGACAAGTTTGACACCTTATGGCGCCCACCTATCACGACACAAGATGTCCTACCCACTACCTAATAAGCTGCCCGCCCTTCCCGCCCCATGGACTGCAATACCAGACACAACAACGGCGACCCGCCTCTCCCCCTCCCCTCTATTTCCCCAATTGTGTACCTTCCCCCCTCCTCTCCCTACCCCGCTCTGTCTATACACGACCTGAAGTGCTGTACTGAGTGACTACTAGTTCTATCACCACTAATTTGTATGCCTATTACAATTGACCTCACACGTGTGGAGAACATGACTTGACTTTCATTGTACAAAGTATATCTCCTGTAGGACCATTGGGTCCGACATTTTATTGAGTTTGTATTTGCAAAGGGGTCCTTCGAGTCCCCAATTTATGTTGTTATTTTCATATTTTGAAACCACAAATAAAGAATATTATAAAAAAAACATATAAAAATCAGAAAAGAAAAAAGAGAGAAAATAACAATAATATGTATTCTTAATGCTGCTAGATCAGTAAATAAAATCAAAAAGATCCTCTGACCTCCCCCAGCATAACACCCGGTGCTTGAAACTGTTTTACACCGTGTGTTGTGCTGTGTGGCATGAAGCATGAAGGATGTGGGTGGAGCTGGAGTGAGAGGAAGCCATGGATTTAGCTGTGAGTAGCTCTTTTACATAAATTCCTTTCCACTCAGTGTTTATCTACCTTCATGGAAAAGAATCAGTGTCCATAAGTGCTTCTTCCCCCTACTCTTATTTCTCCTTTCCACCTCAGTGCTGCATGTTATCTCCCTTACTACTAGTTGTATATAAATATCATACTACAATACAAAGCATATTCACTGCAGGGAAATCTGCTTTTTAGAACTAGCTGACATGGAGGGTTAGCTTGTGTGCTTCTTATCTCACAGATGTCAGGCACCAGAAAGTAAATCACAAAAGTAATTGCTGGGGAGGAGGGGGGCTTGGGGTTCCTATATAAGAACATATATTAACCCCTTCTTCATCTGACCCTACTGATTAAAAACATGTTTTGCTATATAATGATGGCTCTAAAACTTTTAGCTCCATTAATGCTTCCATCTCAAAGCATTTGGTTCCCTGTATATGCATTTCCCCCCCACATTAAGTCTTTATGTGTGTCTTTTTATTTAAAGTGAGGTTTAGAGGGGTGTTAGGAAGGGCTGCAGTGGTGCTAAAAATGTCACTTTAAATAAAAATAATCTTGATATAGTAATAGTCCAGACTCTCTGTGATTTTAGCAATATAGATTGTTTATATATTATTTTATATGTACACAGTCCAAAAAGCCAAAATCTGGCTCATATGTATAAATATATATATATAAAATCATCAGCCAGAGAGTCTGTCTGGACTATTACTATAACAAGATTATTTTTATTTAAAATGACATTTTTGACACCACTGCACTCCTTCCTCACACCTCTCTAAACCTAACTTTAAATAAAAAGACACACATAAAGACTTCTGAAGTTAGTAGAAAGAAAAATCTTTTATTATTATATCTGAGACTGGGTGAGTGAGTGAGTGAGTGAGTGAGTGAGGATGAGCCTGTATGATTTTCATACAGGCAGCAGGTTCATCATCAGTCACTTACTTAGTCTGAGATAAAATATAAAATTATTTTTATTTTTACTAACTATAAAGAAATGTTCCTCTCCTTTTTTATGGATGTCAATAGCTTTAGCTTTCTGTTGGGAGTCAAATATTATATATCATATCAAGGTCTTAGAAATTAGCATATGAGCCTAAGTTTAGCTTTAAACAAAGAATACAAAGAGAACAAAGCAAATTTGATGATTAAAGTAAATTACTGGGGCAGTATAAGGACTATATATATATATATATATATATATATATATATATATATATATATATATATATATGTCCTTATACTGCCCCAGTGACAGAACTCTTGTACCCAGTATATATATATATATATGTATATATATATAATATATAATATTTTATATATATATATATATATATATATATATATATATATATATGGTAACTGCAGGGTGTATGTGGTGCTCTTGTCTTTCAATATACATAGGTTAGTTATGTACATACCTCACACACAGACTTTAATAACACAGTAATTCACATAACACACTGTCCTCACCTTGTACATAAGGATGTGTTAAGGTAACTGGCAGAGTGTGTGTGTGTGTATGTATGTATATATACACACACACACACATTAAAATGGGCGGAGCCATCTGAGGGGCGGGGCTAGTGCTCCCCCATCTTCAAAAGTCACCAGCCGCCACTGATTGATGGTGACTTACAGTGCTGACTCATTATGATTATGCATTCCATTATACTGATTGCCAGTGTCTAGATATTAAGCATCATTATAGAGAGAAGTAATGCTTATTATCAGTGAGAATAGACCCTCCAAAACAATACAATGCAGCATGCTATCAGCATATAGATATTCAACATTATTATAAATTACAATATAGTTTATAGCTATAAATCATATATAGTGCAAGTGCAACACATTTATTTTTTATTCTTCATTATCCCCCGTTATTATGTTTGGAGATTCTTGGACCAGTAAATGATAACCTTGTGTTCTCCATGTACCCTATAAAATCACAAACAGATCAACAGTTTGATCCTTACCAGAGCCCAAACTTTCTCACCTTTATCAAAGACTTTGGGAATCCCCCAGATTCAATCTGCAGGAGATTTCCCAGCAGGGGTATGGGGGCAGGTCCAGGGGGCAAGTTTCCTCCTCTTGTCTTGCTCCACCATGAGAACAAGTATAGTACAATGGTGACAAAAATTACAAGCAGAATTGTTCCAGCAACTCCTAGGACCATTGTGATAGTGACAAACTGACTATCCCTGTCTCTCAAAGTGTACTCTGCCCAGTATTTTATTAACTTTAACTCTCCTTGCTGTATATTGCAAGAACTTGAAGGTGTGTCTGAGATACACAAAGAATAGTAACATGTAATGCAAACATTGCAGTATGTTGCACTCGCTAAATTATAACAGGGAGAGACTCATAATTATTCTGCATTGCCATTTTCTCACAATGCCCCCGCGGCCCCCCTGGGCCCTCAGTCTGACTCTGAGCTCAGCCTGGCCCTGGCCGCCCTTACCTGATTCCTAGGACATCTCTCTCTGTTCTCCTCCACAGTCCTGACTGTCCTGACTCACTACTCAGTCACTGGCTCAGTCGCGCTAACCAGAAGAGAAGAAGACTCCACGCCAGGAAGACCCACAGCCAGACCACAGTCCACGACGAAAGAACGACTCCGGACTCAGTCGACTCCAGTCCTCACTCCTGTCTCCTGCTACTTAGGCTGCACAGCACGTGCAGTCACGAGACAATTGTTGAGATACACGTGCGTGCAGCCAGTCAGTGAGTCAGGAGGGAGGAGGGCCAAAATATACAGTTCCGGCCCGGGGCAGCCGGTGTCTTAAAATAAACAGTCACGCATTACTTTAGAACACCGGCAGCAGACTGGAATGTACAGTACAATCAATCATGATGAAGACAGTTACAATTTGTCAACAGTCAGTTAGTTAGCACGCACAACATTTAACAAAGGGGGTAAAAAATAATAATAAAAAAATTAATAAAAAAAAAACAAACAAAAAAAGTCCACCTGCCTTGGGCCCCCCTTTGTGTGGGAGACCTGCTGGGCCCGGTCGCAATGGCGACCTTCGCATCACTGATAGCTACACCCCTGGTGGGGATCTCTGTCAGCACAAGGGGTTTGGAAATCTCAGGAGGCGAGATTACCATTTGATATTTTACAACTCTGTGCATTTCTCAGAGTTCTTCAGTTTTGGCTTTTTTTGAAGAAAGAGATGTTTATTGTTTTTCAGACAGACAATGTCACAACTGTGGCGTATGTCAATCATCAGGGTGGGACTCTCAGTCCTTAGGCTATGAAAGAAGTATCTCGGATATTTGCTTGGGCTAAATCCAGCTCCTGTCTAAATTCTGTGGTCCATTTCCCAGGTATAGACGATTGGGAAGCGGATTATCTCTGTCAATCAAGCTTTACATCCGGGAGAATGGTCTCTTTACCCAGATGTGTTTTTTCAAATTGTTCAGATGTGAGGGCTTCCAGAAATAGATCTGATGGCATCTCATCTAAACAAAGAACTTCCCAGGGGCCTATTCAGGTCCGGGGATCCTCAGGCGGAAGCAGTGTATGCATTGATACTTCCTTGGAGTTATTAATCTGCCTATATTTTTTTCGCCTCTGGTTCTTCTTTTTAGAGTGATTTTCAAAATCATCAGGGAGCAATCTTTTGTGTTGCTGGTGGCTCCAGCATGGCCGCACAGGTTTTGGTATATGGTTCTTGTTCGGATGTCCAGTTGCCAATCTTGGTCACTTCCATTTAAGGCCAGACCTTATATCTTAACATTCGTTTTTTTCCATCAGGAACTCAAATTATTAATTTGATGGTATGGAAATTTAACGCTTAGTACTTAGTCATAGAAGTTTCTCTGACTCAGTGATCAATACTATGTTGCAGGCTCGTAAATCTGTGTCTAGTAAGATTTATTATTGAGTTTGGAAGATTTACATCTCATGATGCTCTTCTCATAAATTCTCTTGGCATTCTTTTAGAATTCCTAGGATTTTATAGTTTCTTCAGGATGGTTTGGATAAGGGTTTTTGTCTGCAAGTTCCTTGAAAGGTCAAATCTCTGCTTTTTCTGTGCTGTTTTCACAGAAAAATTTGCTAATCTTTCTGTTACTCATTGTTTTGTTCAGGCTTTGGTTCGTATCAATCCTGTCATTAAGCCAATTTCTCCTCCTTGGAGTCTTAATTTGGTTCTGAGGGCTTTACAGGCTCTTCCGTTTGAGCATATGCTTTCTTTGGACATTTAAATTACTTTCATGGAAAGTATTGTTCCTTTTAGACATCTCTTCAGTTAGAACAGTTTTTGAATTATCTGCTCTTTCTTGTGAGTCTCCTTTTTCTGATTTTTCATCAGCATAAGGTGGTTTTGCTGTCTTCATTTAAATTTTTACCTAAAGTTGTGAATTCTAACAACATTAGTAGAGGAATTATTGTCCCTTCCTTGTGTCCTAATTCTAAGAATTCTTTGGAAAGATTCTTACATTCTTTGGATGTGGTAAGAGTTTTGAAATTTTATGTTGAAGCTACTCAGATTTCAGAAAGACTTCTAGTCTATTTGTTATCTTTTCTGGTTTTAGGAAAGGTCAGAAGGCTTCTGTCATTTCTTTGGCATTTTGGTTAAAGCTTTTTTGATTCATCATGCTTATTTGGAGTTGGGTTATTCCCCGCCTCAGAGGTTTACGGCTCATTCTACTAGGTCAGTTTCTACTTCCTGGGCTTTTAAGAATGAAGCTTCTGTTGATCAGATTTGCAAAGCAACGACTTGGTCTTCTTTGCATACTTTTACTAAATTCTACCATTTTGATGTTTTCTCTTCTTCAGAAGCAGTTTTTGGTAGAATAGTTTTTCAGGCAGCTGTTTTAGTTTGATTCTTCTGCTTATATTTTCAGTTTTTTTCATTATAAAAATTGAAACTTTTGATTTGGGTTGTGGATTCATTTTTCAGCGGAATTGGCTGTCTTTATATTATCCCTCCCTCTCTAGTGACTCTTGCGTGGAAGTTCCACATCTTGGGTATTTGATACCCCATACGTCACTAGCTCATGGACTCTTGCTAATTACATGAAAGAAAACATAATTTATGTAAGAACTTACCTGATAAATTCATTTCTTTCATATTAGCAAGAGTCCATGAGGCCCACCATTTTTGTGGTGGTTATGATTTTTTTGTATAAAGCACAATTATTCCAATTCCTTATTTTTTATGCTTTCGCTCCTTTCTTATCACCCCACTTCTTGGCTATTCCTTAAACTGAATTGTGGATGTGGTGAGGGGTGTATTTATAGGCATTTTAAGGTTTGGGAAACTTTGCCCCTCCTGGTAGGAATGTATATCCCATACGTCACTAGCTCATGGACTCTTGCTAATATGAAAGAAATGAATTTATCAGGTAAGTTCTTACATAAATTATGTTTTTAAACGCATGCTCTGCATTGAACTGGTAGCAGGGATACTTGTTCCATAAACAAATAAAAGATTACCCATTTCAGGGCCAAGCTAGGATTTATCAATTACAGGGCTATGTAAGATCTAATAAACTGCCAGGTTAGAAACATTCAAAGCTTCAGAACTTAGTGGAGTCTCTGTTGTTAAAAATGACTTAGCTGGTAAGGGAATAAGGGTTTATTCTTAGAAGAAATAAAAGCTTCTCATCTATGTACAATTCTGTATAATCTTTCATGGAGCTTGTTGCCATGAAAGGACAGAACATAGACTGGCAAAAGAGGGTTTTACACAAAAAGACAAGAGGGATGACTTGGTAGCCCACAAAACCATAATTTGCAATTATTTACACAATTGCTGACTTCTCCTGTAAACTTTGAGTGAAATCACTAGAATAAGGAGAGCTAGGCTTACCTTCAGCAGCAATTTACAAGAGTCAGTAATATTGTTCGTCTCAGGCAAGGTCATCATACTAAATTATAGCATACTCTCAAATGGAGATACAAGCTGCTCCCTAAAATATTAGGTAGATGTGCTAACATGATCAACCAGCTTTTTAGGGTTTACAGGTTATCTGAACTACAATATCAGCACAATAGAAACACAATTCAAAATGAATTTGACAGTTCCTTTCTTCTAAATTAAATTGGCAAAGAGGATTGTAAAGGGCTTATCTTGTGTTGGCTATGCCCAGGAGCTGAAGTTCCCTAAAACCTTATAAGAAAGCATCAGATTCTGGGACCAGACTACATAAGCTAAACCCCTCGCAGTTCTCTCAACCCTGTATGTTGAGAAATCTCTGTGTTTCTATAAACAAAAAATGATTCTTTAGTTGGTTGAAGAAGTTAAATACTATGATGTCCTTTATTAATAAAGCTATGGTCTACAATGGAATATCTGCAGATTCCACATTATTGCTTTGACCTCAGTTTAGCTGAAGGCACTGGTGCAGGTTAAAGTTCCATAGCAGATGAAGTGGCACTAAAGATCAATGACCTGGAATAAGCACGGGTAAATTCCTATAAACTAAGTAGAAAGAAGAGCAATATAGATGCACTCACAGTAGGCTGAGAGAAAACTAGTAATTGTAGAAGCTAGCAGGTCGAAGACAGGTCTGGTGGGTATTGTCATACAACACACAAAACAGGCACATTGGAGGAAATAGGCATAACAGGATGAAACAGGTGCAGGGAAGCAAGGCAGGAGTAACAATTGAGCTTTAACCTAACAAGATCAAGTAATAACCAAAAGCCACAAGTGCCACAAGCAAATGCTGAATCAATGCAGAAGGCAAAATCAGGTAATCATGCAAGAGACCATCTCTAGAAGTAGGTATACACACTTTGAGAAAAATGTGCAAGGGGCTACACAACCTAATAACCTAATTGATCTCAGTAGCATGACAGAATTAGGCAAATATGTCAAAGAGCTAGAATAAGGACCCTTAGAGGCTTAGTAATCAAGGGCAGTTCTGATGAGAACAAATGAGAACAAATGAGAACAATTTTGAAGACAGAGCTTTCACAATAAGCTCAGAATCTACAAGGGTGCTCAAAAAGTGCAGTCTGCTTTTTACTGCTGGAGGCACTGACTTGACCTGACAACTTTATCCTGGACAGTTAAGTTGACCATGGACTGATACAGTAAATATTTTAATTTCCATCAGTCAGACCTATGTTGTATCATCACATTCGTTCTAAAGAAGTCTCATCTTAAAACGCAAGAGTTAACTCACTAACACCTAGATTACAAGTTTTGCGCTATAGAGGGTGCAAAATGAACGCAACAAAAGTTGCGTTATTTCACTCTCCCTATCACTGCCATTACGAGTTTTTGAAAAGCCGGCTTGTGCGTGCTATATGGTTGCGTTGAGCTGTTAAATATCACTCCCCTACCCACAATCCCCCAGTCATTCTCTTTGCCTGTAGTGCAAGGAGGAGGTGAAGTTTATGTGTCTGATGAAAAGTTTTCTTCGAGCAAGATTTTTTTTTTTTTAGCAGAGTAAGCTTACTCTGTTACTTTATGGGGTCTAGCCTAGTCCACATCATTCTCTTTAGTAGGGCAGTGGTGGCTTTTGAGCACTTGAGAACTTGTGAGGTACAATCCTCACTGCGTTTTTTCAAGAATCTGCTGCCCTAACTAGAAAACCTGAGTAGGTTTACTCGGGACTCTGGGGGTAATAGTTCCAGTTCCCTTTCAAGAAAGGGGTCTTGGATTTTACTTGAATCTGTTCGTAGTTCCCAAAAAGGAGGGAACTTTTCGACCAATACTAGATCTAAAATGTTTAATTAAGTTTCTCAGAGTGCCATCCTTCAAGATGGAGACTATACGCTCCATTCTTCCCTTGGTACAAGAGGGTCAGTTTATGACAACCATAGACCTAAAGGATGCATACCTTCATGTTCCCATTGGGACCATCACAAGTTTCTGAGATTCGCATTTTTGGACAATCATTTCCAGTTTGTGGCCCTTCCATTCGGCCTTGCCACAGCTCCCAGAATTTTTTCAAAGGTTCTGGGGGCTCTTTTAGCTGTGCTTCGATCTCGGGGCATTGCAGTAACACCTTATCTGGACGACATTCTGGTTCAGGCGCCATCTTTTCAACAAGCAGAATCTCATACGGAGATCTTGTCTTTTCTTCGATACCACGGATGGAAGGTGAATCGGGAAAAAAGTTCTCTGGTTCCAGCTACAAGGGTCTTATTTTTTGGAGGTCAGAAAAAGAAAGATTTTCGACTCTTGTTTTGCCCTTCAATCCTCTCCACGGCCGTCAGTGGCTCAATGTATGGAGGTAATCGATCTGATGATGGCTTCCATGGACATCATTCCGTTTAATCGGTTCCATCTCAGACCTCTGCAGTTATGCATGCTCAGACAATGGAACGGGGACTATATGGACCTGTCTCCGCATGTAGATCTAGATCAGGCGTCAATAGACTCTCTTCCGTGGTGGCTTTCTCAGGATCATCTCTCCCAGGGTACTTGCTTCCGCAGACCCTCCTGGGTGATTGTGACCATGGATGTCAGCCTTCTAGGTTGGTGAGCAGTATGGGGTTTGTTGAAGGCTCAGGGCTTATGGACCCAGGAGGAGTCAGTCCTGCCCATAAACATCTTGGAGCTAAGAGCTATCTTCAATGCTCTTCTGGCCTGGCCTCTCAGTTAGTCTTAGCCCGGTTTATCAGATTCCAGTCATACAACATAACCTCGATGACCTTCATCAACCACCATAGGGGAACTCAGAGTTTCTTGGCCATGACAGAGGTGGCCCGAATTATTTAGTGGGTGGAGACCCACAACTGCTGTCTTTCTGCGATCCACATCCCAGGAGTGGACAATTGGGAAGCAAATTTTCTGAGCATGTGTTTTTCAGCTTGACCCTCAAGTGGGGGCAGCCGGAGTTGGATCTCATGGCTTCTCGTCAGAATGCCAAACTTCCGAGATACACCTCGAGGTCAAGAGATCCGCAGGCATTTCTGATCGTTGCTATGGCAGTTCCTTGCATCTTCAGTCTAGCATACCTGTTTCCTCCGTTCGCTCTCCTTCCAAGAGTCATTTTTTGAATCAAGCAGGAGAGGGTGTCTGTAATTCTCATAGCCCCGGCATGGCCTTGCAGGATTTGGTATGCAGACCTAGTAGAAATATCTTCCATTCCACCTTGGAGACTGCCTCTGAGGAAGGACCTTCTACTTCAGGGTCCCTTCCTTCATCAAAATCTCGTTTCTCTGAAGCTGACTGCTTGGAGATTGAATGCTTAGTTTTATCTAAGCGTGGATTTTCAGAGTCGGTCATTGAGACCTTGATTCAGGCTTGTAAGCATGTGACTCGCAGGATTTACCATAAGATCTGTCATAAATACTTGTATTGGTGTGAATCCAAAGGATACTCTTGTAGTAGATTAAGAATTACTAGGATTTTGTCCTTTCTCCAGGATGGTCTGGAGAAGGGTTTGTCGGCAAGTACTCTAAAGGGTCAGATTTCGGCATTGTCTATTTTGTTACATAAGCGCTTGGCAGATGTGCCAGACGTGCAATCATTTTGTCAGGCCTTGGTTAGAATTTGGCCTGTGTTTAAACCTGTTACGCCTCCATGGAGTCTTAACCTTGTTCTTAATGTTTTACAACAGGCTCCGTTTGAGCCTATGCATTCTTTAGGTATTAAGATGTTATCTTGGAAAGTTTTGTTTCTTGTTATTATTTCCTCTGCTCTTAGAGTTTCTGAACTCTCTGCTTTACAGTTTGATTCCCCTTATCTTATATTTCACTCTGATAAGGTGGTTCTACATACTAAGTTTGGCTTCCTGCCCAAGATTGTTTCAGTCAAGAATATTAATCAGGAAATCGTTGTACCTTCTTTGTGTTCTAATCCTTCTTCTCACAAAGAACGCTTGTTACATAATCTGTATGTTGTGCGAGCGCTAAAATTTTATTTGCAGGCAACTAAGAACTTTTGTCAGTCTTCTGCATTGTTTGTTTGCTTTTCTGGGAAAAGCAAGGGTCAGAAAAGCTACGGCTACTTCGCTTGACATATGAGACTGCTGGACAGCAACCTCCTGAGAAAATCACAGCTCATTCCACAAGGACTGTTTTTTCTACTGGGCCTTCAAAAATGAAGCTTCTGTTGAACAGATTTGCAAGGCTTCTTTTGGGAGAAAGGTTCTTCAAGCAGTGGTGCCTTCTGTTTAGGTTCCTGTCTTGTCCCTCCCTTATCATCTGTGTCCTCTGGCTTGGGTATTGGTTCCCAACAGTAATTGATGATGATCCGTGGACTCACCGTGTCATTAGAAAGAAAACAAAATTTATGCTTACCTGATAAATGTATTTATTTCTTGACATGGTGAGTCCACGGCCCGCCCTGTATTCAGACAGTTTCTTTTTATATAAACCTCAGGCACCTCTGCACCTTGTGTTACTTCCTTTCTCTCCTTTCCCTTTGGTCGAATGACTGGGGGATTGTGGGTAGGGGAGTGATATTTAACAGCTTTGCTGTGGTGCTCTTTGCCTCCTCCTGCTGGCCAGGAGTGATATTCCTAACAGTAATTGATGATGATCCGTGGACTCACTGTGTCAAGAAATAAATAAATTTATCAGGTAAGCATAAATTTTGTTTTGTTAAACAATATGAATGCCATGTTATTGGAATTATAGGTAATCTGAACATGTTTGGTCAGGTTTTTTTTTTGTTTTTACTGTAAATGTATTTTTTTTATTTTTTATTACTTATTGTAGTATTACAGAGTTTGTGAGGTTTTAATCTTCAAACAAGAACAGTGTAGGAAATTGTTAAATTATGGAGAAAAGTAGCTGCAACTTATATAAACTGTTAGGATTTAAAATTGTTATGATACTATAAATCGTTAAAACACAAAGTTACAAGGTTTACTCCATTTAAAGAGCAATGTCACTTAAAGGACCAGTCAACACAGTAGATTTGCATAATCAACAAATGCAAGATAACAAGACAATGCAATAGCACTTAGTCTGAACTTCAAATGAGTAGTAGATTTTTTTTCTGACAATTTTAAAAGTTATGTCTTTTTCCACTCCCCCTGTACCATGTGACAGCCATCAGCCAATCACATATGCATACATGTACCATGTGACAGTCATCAGCCATTCACAAATGCATACACACTTATTCTTGCACATGCTCAGTAGGAACTGGTGACTCAAAAAGTGTAAATATAAAAAGACTTTGCACATTTTGTTAATTGAAGTAAATTGGAAAGTTGTTTAAAATGACATGCTCTGTCTGAATAATGAAAGTTTAATTTTGATTGAGTGTCCCTTTAAATCTTGCCAAAAGTTTACAGTCTTACTATACTAATGAGTTTTGTGTTTGGCAATTTTTTTTTTGTTTGTTTATGGTCTAAAAAAAATAAACAATCTTTTTCCTTTTTTAAAAGTCTACATTGACATTTTTTTCTGAAAAACAAATAAAAAAAACAACAATAATAATAATAATAATAATAACAACAACCTTGTAATATTTATATATCTCTAAGCAGATTGCACAAGATTCTTTATACTGAAAACAGTGTTTATTAAAATTAGGAATTTTGGACTTCGGATCTTATAAAGAGCAAGGGATCTCAAACAGGAATCAACAAGAAAAGATGCCAAACAGTAGAATCTTGTTCTGTTATGTGATTGCCAGAAGAAAACACTTTAAAAAGATGAACGTGCTGTAACAATATCACAAAAACACAAGTATGAGATAAAAAAAATGAATATTATTGACAAACTAATTTTTTTGATGTTGCAGTCTAAAGTTTTGTTTTCTCTGAAATCTTATTTGCTGTATGAACCATCACTTGTATCATGTGGCTATAAAATATAAATATGTATGTTCATTTTCGGGCTGAAAACTTTTAAAGCAGCAATATGGTCACCCTAACACTAGCGATGAATTGAGATTTAATGAATGTAGACCATAATTCAATATATACATCCAAAATTGTGCTGATGACTTTAACTGTTTTATTAAAAATCATTTTGGAATATTCTCCTAAATATGTTGAGAAGGCCAATTTGGTATTTTATCAAGTACCTTTAGGTATCATATTTGATACGTGCAAAATGATGCCAAAGATCTGTTGAAAAGTATTGATAAAATTGATTGTGATCATTGAGAGCAGGACTGTCCCATGTTAAAAGAATAGTCTAGTCAAAATTAAACTTTCATGATTCAGATTGAACATGCAATTTTAGGCAACTTTCTAATTTATTCCTATTATCAATTTTTCTTTGTTCTCTTGCTATCTATCGGCTAGATTACGAGTTTTTTGTTTTGAGCTGTGCGGTACTAACGAGCAGTTTTGTCTCACTGCTCACTTACATGCAGCGCTGGTATTACGAGTTTTCAGAAACCCGTCGTTAAAAGACAAGAAGTGAGCGTTGAGCAACATTTTGCTCATTACCGCACTCCAATACCAGCGCTGCTTAAGTCAGCGGTGAGCTGGTGTAATGTGCTCGTGCACGATTTCCCCATAGGAATCAACGGGGAGAGCTGATGGAAAAAAAGTCTAACACCTGCAAAAAAGCAGCGCAAAGCTTATTTGCTGCCCCCAACATCACCGACACCTACATTATATTTAATAACCCCTAATCTGCCGCCCCCAACGCCGAAAAAAAACCTAGCCTAAACTACCAATAGCCCTTAAAAGGGCCTTTTGCGGGGCATTGCCCCAAAGTAATCCGCTCTTTTACCTGTAAAAAAAAATTCAAACAACCCCCCCAACAGTAAAACCCACCACCCACACAACCAACCCCCCAAATAAAATACTATCTAAAAAACCTAAGCTCCCCATTGCCCTGAAAAGGGCATTTGGATGGCCATTGCCCTTAAAAGGGCAGTTAGCTCTTTTGCCACCCAAACCCTAACCTAAAAATAAAACCCACCCAATACACCCTTAAAAACCTAACATTAACCCCCTGAAGATCAACTTACCGGGAGACGTCTTCATCCAAGCCGGGCCGAAGTCCTCAACGAAGCCAGGAGAAGTCTTCATCCAAGCCGGGACGAAGTGGTCCTCCAGACGGGCAGAAGTCTTCATCCAAGCCGGGCAGAAGTGGTCCTCCAGACGGGCAGAAGTCTTCATCCAGACGGCATCTTCTATCTTCATCCATCCGGCGCGGAGCGGGTCCATCTTCAAGACATCCAACGCGGAGCATCCTCTTCATCCGACAACTAAAGCTGAATGAAGGTACCTTTAAGTGATGTCATCCAAGATGGCGTCCCTTAGATTCCGATTGGCTGATAGAATTCTATCAGCCAATCGGAATTAAGGTAGAAAAAATCCTCAGCCAATAGGATTGAGCTTGCATTCTATTGGCTGATTGGAACAGCCAATAGAATGCGAGCTCAATCCTATTGGCTAATTGGGTCAGCCAATAGGATTGAACTTCAATCGTATTGGCTGATTGCATCAGCCAATAGGATTTTTTCTACCTTAATTCCGATTGGCTGATAGAATTCTATCATCCAATCGGAATCTAAGGGACGCCATCTTGGATGATGTCCCTTAAAGGTACCTTCATTCTGCTTTAGTTGTCGGATGAAGAGGATGCTCCGCGTCGGATGTCTTGAAGATGGACCCGCTCTGCGCCGGATGGATGAAGATAGAAAATGCCGTCTGGATGAAGACTTCTGCCCGTCTGGAGGACCACTTCTGCCCGGCTTGGATGAAGACTTCTGCCCATCTGGAGAACCACTTCGCCCAGCTTGGATGAAGACTTCTCCCGGCTTCGTTGAGGACTTTGGCCCGGCTTGGATGAAGACTTCTCCCGGTAAGTCGATCTTCAGGGGGTTAGTGTTAGGTTTTTTTAAGGGTGTATTGGGTGGGTTTTATTTTTAGGTTAGGGTTTGGGCGGCAAAAGAGCTAACTGCCCTTTTAAGGGCAATGCCCATCCAAATGCCCTTTTCAGGGCAATGGGGAGCTTAGGTTTTTTTAGATAGTATTTTATTTGGGGGGTTGGTTGTGTGGGTGGTGGGTTTTGCTTTTGGGGGGGTTGTTTATATTTTTTTACAGGTAAAAGAGCTGATTACTTTGGGGCAATGCCCTGCAAAAGGCCCTTTTTTGTACTTTAGCTAATTTAATTTAGGTAATTGTATTTAATTTAGTTAATTTATTTAATTATATTGTAGTGTTAGTGTAACTTAGGTTAGGTTTTATTTTACAGGTAAATTTATCTTTATTTTAGCTAGGTAGTTATTAAATAGTTAATAACTATTTAATAACTATTCTACCTAGTTAAAATAAATACAAACTTGCCTGTAAAATAAAATAAACCCTAAGATAGCTACAATGTAACTATTAGTTATATTGTAGCTAGCTTAGTTTTTTTTTATAGGTAAGTATTTAGTTTTAAATAGGATTAATGTAGTTAATGGTAGTAATTTTATTTAGATTTATCTAAATTATATTTAAGTTAGGGGGTGTTAGGGTTAGGGTTAGACTTAGGTTTAGGGGTTAATAACTTTAATATAGTGGCGGCGACATTGGGGCGGCAGATTAGGGGATAATTAATGTTGGATAGGTGGCAGCGATGTTATGGACGGCAGATTAGGGGTTAATAATATTTAATTAATGTTTGCAAGGCAGGAGTGCGGTGGTTTAGGGGTTAATATGTTTATTATAGTGGCGGCGACGTTGGGGGCGGCAGATTAGGAGTTAAAAAGTGTAGGTAGGTGGCGGCGACATTGGGGACGGCAGATTAGGGGTTAATAAATATAATGTAGGTGTCGGCGATGTTGGGGACAGCAGATTAGGGGTTCATAAATATAATGTAAGTGGCGGCGGTGTCTGGAGCAGCAGATTAGGGGTTAAACATTTTATTATAGTGTTTGCGATGTGGGAGGGCCTCGGTTTAGTACCATAGTACTAAACCAAGTAATGGCGTTGTACCATAAAACTCTTAACTACTGACTTTTAAATGCGTTAGGACTCTTGACAGGGTAGGCTGTACCGCTCACTTTTTGGCCTCCCAGGACAGACTCGTAATATCAGCGCTATGGAAGTCCCATAGAAAAAAGACTTAACGAAGTTTACGTAAGTCGTTTTGCGGTAAGGCCAAAGAAGTGTGCGGTGCCCCTAAACCTGCAAGACTCGTAATAGCAGCGGGCGTAAAAAAGCAGCGTTAGGACCTCTTAACGCTGCTTTTTTACCCTAACGCACAACTCGTAATCTAGCCGAATATTTGAAAAAGCAGGAATGTAAGCATAGGAGCCTGCCTATTTTTGGTTCAGCACCTGGGTAGCACTTTCTGATTGATGTCTAAATGTAGCTACAAATCAGCAAACACTACCCAGGTTCTGAACCAAAAATGGGCCGTCTACTAATCAAAAATTTAAAGAAAAATGGAAAATAGGAGTAAATTAGAAAGTTGCCTAAAATTGCATGCTCTATCTGAATCATGAAAGTTTAATTTTGACTAAACTATTCCTTTAAATATAAGGCTTGCGCTCAAACAAAGGTCCAGCAAAGATCAGACAATAGACTGTGACTTACTCACAGTTACAATCAGCTCCAGAACAGCAAAGCAAAGCCATTTCTGGGCTGAACACAGAACAGTGAGCTAATCACAAGCAGCATATGTATGTAGCCACTAATCACTGCCTGTGTTCAGATCTGAAGTGCATCGCTGTTGACTATCGGCTAGATTTAGAGTTTTGTCTGTAACGACCCGCGTAGCTAACGCTGGCTTTTTTCCCCCCTCACCTTTTAAATACAGCTGGTATTTAGAGTTCACAGAATGGCTGCGTTAGGCTCCAAAAAGTGAGCGTATAGCATAATTTACCGCCACTGCAACTCTCAATACCAGCGGTGCTTACGGACGCGGCCAGCTTCAAAAACGTGCTTGTGCACGATTCCCCCATAGGAAACAATGGGGCATTTTGAGCTGAAAAAAACCCTGCAAAAAAGCAGCGTTCAGCTCCTAACGCAGCCCCATTGTTTCCTATGGGAAAATACTTCCTATGTCTGCACCAAACACCCTAACATGTACCCCGAGTCTAAACACCCCTAACCTTACACTTATTAACCCCTAATCTGCCGCCCCCGCTATCGCTGACACCTGCATATTTATTTTAACCCCTAATCTGCCGCTCCGTACACCGCCGTAACCTACGTTATCCCTATGAACCCCTAATCTGCTGCCCCTAACACCGCCGACCCCTATATTATATTTATTAACCCCTAATCTGCCGCCCCAATGTCGCCTCCACCTACCTACAATTATTAACCCCTAATCTGCCGACCGGACCTCACCGCTACTATAATAAAGTTATTAACCCCTAATCCGCCTCACTCCCGCCTCACTAACCCTATAATAAATAGTATTAACCCCTAATCTGCCCTCCCTAACATCGCCGACACCTAACTTCAAGTATTAACCCCTAATATGCCGACCGGACCTCACCGCTACTCTAATAAATGTATTAACCCCTAAAGCTAAGTCTAACCCTAACACTAACACCCCCCTAAGTTAAATATAATTTTTATCTAATGAAATAAATTAACTCTTATTAAATAAATTATTCCTATTTAAAGCTAAATACTTACCTGTAAAATAAACCCTAATATAGCTACAATATAAATTATAATTATATTGTAGCTATTTTAGGATTAATATTTATTTTACAGGCAAATTTCAATTTATTTTCTCCAACATTGGTGTGTCCGGTCCACGGCGTCATCCATAACTTGTGGGAATATTCTCTTCCCCAACAGGAAATGGCAAAGAGCACAGCAAAAGCTGTCCATATAATCCCTCCTAGGCTCCGCCCACCCCAGTCATTCTCTTTGCCGCTGAACAAGCAGCATCTCCACGGAGATGGTGAAGAGTATGTGGTGTTTAGTTGTAGTTTTTTATTCTACTATCAAGAGTTTGTTATTTTAAAATAGTGCTGGTATGTACTATTTACTCTGAAACAGAAAAGGATGAAGAGTTCTGTTTGTGAGAGGAGTATGATTTTAGCAGCAGTAACTAAAATCGTTTTCTGTTCCCACACAGGACTGTTGAGATGAGATAACTTCAGTTGGGGGGAACAGTTGGCAGACTTTTCTGCTTAAGGTATGACTAGCCATATTTCTAACAAGACTGTGTAATGCTGGAAGGCTGTCATTTTCCCCTCATGGGGACCGGTAAGCCATTTTCTTAGTCTCAAACAGAATAAAGGGCTTAATATGGGCTATAAAACTGGTAGACACTTTTATGGGCTAGATCGATTGCTTTATTTGGGCATTTTATACAGTTTGATGTTGAAATTCACACTTTATAACTTTGGGGAACGTTTTTTTACGTCAGGCACTGGTTTAGACACCTTCCCAGTCAGGAAGGGCCTTCTCTGTAGTAGGCAGAGCCTCATTTTCGCGCCATTACTGCACAGTTACTTTTGAGAGCAGTACATGCAGCTGCATGTGTGTGGGTCTGGAAGTAGTTGAAAAGGTTCCTAGAAGGCTTCATTTGGTATCGTATACCCCCCTGGGTTTGGTAAAGTCGCAGCAAAGGCTGGAGCTGGGACTGTAGAGGGGTTAAAACTGTAAACGGCTCCGGTTTCCTCATTTTAAGGGTTAAAGGTCTGAAATTTGGGGTGCAATGCTTTGAATGCTTTAAGACACTGTGGTGAAAATTTGGTTAAAATTGAACAATTCCTTCATAGTTTTTCACATATTCAGTAAAAAAGTGTGCCCTGTTTAAAATTTAAAGAGACAGTAACGGTTTTGTTTTAAAACGGTTTTTGTACTTTATTGACAAGTTTAAGCCTGTTTAACATGTCTGTGCCTTCAGATAGACTATGTTCTGTATGTATGGAAGCCAATGTGTCTCCCCCTTCAAATATGTGTGATAATTGTGCCATAGCGTCCAAACAAAGTAAGGACAGTACTGCCACAGATAGTAAAGTTGCCCAAGATGATTCATCAGATGAAGGGAGTAGACATAGTTCTACATCATCTCCTTCTGTGTCTACACCAGTTTTGCCCACGCAGGAGACCCCTAGTACTTCTAGCGCGCCAATGCTTGTTACTATGCAACAATTGACGGCAGTAATAGATAACTCCATAGCAAATATTTTATCCAAAATGCCCGCATTTCAGAGAAAGCGCGATCGCTCTGTTTTAAACACTGTAGAGCAGGAGGGCGCTGATGATAATTGCTCTGTCATACCCTCACACCAATCTGAAGTGGCCATGAGGGAGGTTTTGTCAGATGGGGAAATTTCTGATTCAGGTAGAATTTCTCAACAGGCAGAACCTGATGTTGTGACATTTAAATTTAAATTAGAGCATCTCCACGCACTGCTTAAGGAGGTGCTATCTACTCTGGATGATTGTGACAACCTGGTCATTCAAGAAAAATTGTGCAAGATGGACAAGTTCCTAGAGGTTCCGGTGCACGCTTTTCCTATACCCAAGCGGGTGGCGGACATAGTGAATAAGGAGTGGGAGAAGCCCGGCATACCTTTTGTCCCCCCTCCTATATTTAAGAAATTATTTCCTATGGTCGACCCCAGAAAGGACTTATGGCAGACAGTCCCTAAGGTCGAGGGGGCAGTTTCTACATTAGCCAAGCGCACTACTATTCCTATCGAGGATAATTGTGCTTTCAAAGATCCTATGGATAAAAAATTGGAGGGTTTGCTTAAAAAGATTTTTGTACAGCAAGGTTACCTCCTGCAACCTATTTCGTGCATTATTCCTGTCACTACAGCAGCGTGGTTCTGGTTCGAGGAACTAGAAAAGTCGCTCAGTAGAGAGACTCCGTATGAGGAGGTTATGGACAGAATTCACGCACTTAAATTAGCTAATTCCTTTATTTTAGATGCCGCTTTGCAGTTAGCTAGATTAGCAGCGAAAAATTCAGGGTTTGCAATTGTGGCGGGCAGAGCGCCCTGGCTAAAGTCTTGGTCAGCGGATGTATCTTCCAAGACAAAATTGCTTAATATCCCTTTCAAGGGTAAAACCCTTTTTGGGCCAGAATTGAAAGAGATTATCTCAGACATCACTGAGGGTAAGAGCCATGCCCTCCCACAAGATAGGCCTTTCAAGGCCAAGAATAAGTCTAATTTTCGTTCCTTTCGCAATTTCAGGAACGGACCGGCCTCCAACTCTGCAGCCTCTAGACAAGAGGGTAATGCTTCGCAAACCAAACCAGCTTGGAAACTGATGCAAGGCTGGAACAAGGGTAAGCAGGCCAAGAAGCCTGCTGCTGCTACCAAAACAGCATGAAGGAGTAGCCCCCGATCCGGGACCGGATCTAGTAGGGGGCAGACTCTCTCTCTTCGCTCAGGCTTGGGCAAGAGATGTTCAGGATCCCTGGGCACTAGAAATAGTTTCTCAGGGTTATCTTCTGGAATTCAAGGAACTACCCCCAAGGGGAAGGTTCCACATGTCTCACTTATCTTCAAACCAAATAAAGAGACAGGCATTCTTACATTGTGTAGAAGACCTGTTAAAAATGGGAGTGATACACCCAGTTCCAACTGTGGAACTAGGACTGGGGTTTTACTCAAATCTGTTTGTAGTTCCCAAAAAAGAGGGAACCTTCAGACCAATTCTGGATTTAAAGATTCTAAACAATTTCTCAGAGTGCCATCGTTCAAAATGGAAACTATTCGAACGATTTTACCTACAATCCAGGAGGGTCAATTTATGACTACCGTGGATCTAAAGGATGCGTATCTACATATTCCTATCCACAAAGATCATCATCAGTTCCTAAGGTTCGCCTTTCTGGACAAACATTACCAGTTTGTGGCTCTCCCATTCGGGCTAGCCACTGCTCCAAGGATTTTCACAAAGGTACTCGGGTCCCTTCTAGCGGTTCTAAGACCAAGGGGCATTGCAGTGGCACCTTACTTGGACGACATTCTGATACAAGCGTCGTCTCTTTCAAAGGCAAAGGCTCACACAGACATCGTTCTGGCCTTTCTCAGATCTCACGGGTGGAAGGTGAACATAGAAAAAAGTTCCCTGTCTCCGTCGACAAGAGTTCCTTTCTTGGGGACAATAATAGATTCTTTAGAAATGAAGATTTTCCTGACAGATGTCAGAAAGTCAAAACTTCTAAATGCTTGTCAAGTTCTTCACTCTGTTCCACGACCTTCCATAGCTCAGTGCATGGAAGTAGTAGGGTTGATGGTTGCAGCAATGGACATAGTTCCTTTTGCGCGAATTCATCTAAGACCATTACAATTGTGCATGCTGAAACAGTGGAATGGGGACTATACAGACTTGTCTCCAGTGATTCAAGTAGATCAGAAGACCAGAGACTCACTCCGTTGGTGGCTAACCCAGGATCACCTGTCCCAGGGAATGAGCTTCCGCAGACCAGAGTGGGTCATCGTCACGACCGACGCCAGTCTAGTGGGCTGGGGCGCGGTCTGGGACTCCCTGAAAGCTCAGGGTCTATGGTCTCGGGAAGAGTCTCTTCTCCCGATAAACATTCTGGAACTGAGAGCGATATTCAATACTCTCAGGGCTTGGCCTCAACTAGCAAAGGCCAGATTCATAAGATTCCAATCAGACAACATGACGACTGTTGCTTACATCAACCATCAGGGGGGAACAAGGAGTTCCCTGGCGATGAGAGAAGTGACCAAAATCATAAAATGGGCGGAGGATCACTCCTGCCACCTATCTGTGATCCACATCCCAGGAGTGGAAAACTGGGAGGCGGATTATCTGAGTCGTCAGACATTCCATCCGGGGGAGTGGGAACTCCACCCGGAGATATTTGCCCAGTTGACCCAATTATGGGGCATTCCAGACATGGATCTGATGGCGTCTCGTCAGAACTTCAAGGTTCCTTGCTACCGGTCCAGATCCAGGGATCCCAAGGCGACTCTAGTGGATGCATTAGTAGCGCCTTGGACCTTCAACCTAGCTTATGTGTTTCCACCGTTTCCTCTCATTCCCAGGCTGGTAGCCAGGATCAAACAGGAGAGGGCCTCGGTGATTTTGATAGCTCCTGCGTGGCCACGCAGGACTTGGTATGCAGACCTGGTGAATATGTCATCGGCTCCACCATGGAAGCTACCTTTGAGACAGGATCTTCTAGTACAGGGTCTATTCGAACATCCAAATCTAGTTTCTCTCCAGCTGACGGCTTGGAAATTGAACGCTTGATTTTATCTAAGCGTGGGTTTTCGGATTCTGTGATAGATACTCTGGTACAAGCCAGAAAACCTGTAACTAGAAAAATTTACCATAAAATATGGAAAAGATATATCTGTTGGTGTGAATCCAAGGGATTCTCATGGGGTAAGATTAAAATTCCTAGGATCCTTTCCTTTCTCCAAGAAGGTTTGGATAAGGGATTATCAGCGAGTTCTCTAACGACTGGCAGCTGTGCCAGATGTTCAAGCTTTTGTTCAGGCTTTGGTCAGGATCAAGCCTGTTTACAGACCTTTGACTCCTCCCTGGAGTCTGAATTTAGTTATTTCAGTTCTTCAAGGGGTTCCGTTTGAACCTCTACATTCCATAGATATCAAGATGTTATCTTGGAAAGTTCTGTTTTTGGTTGCTATTTCTTCTGCTAAAAGAGATTCTGAGTTATCTGCTCTGCAGTGTAATCCGCCCTATCTGGTGTTCCATTCAGATAAGGTTGTTTTGCGTACTAAACCTGGTTTCCTTCCAAAGGTTGTTTCCAACAAGAATATTAACCAGGAAATAGTTGTGCCTTCTTTGTGTCCGAATCCAGTTTCAAAGAAGGAACGTTTGTTACATAATTTAGATGTAGTACGTACTTTAAAGTTCTATTTAGAAGCAACAAAGGATTTCAGACAAACGTCTTCTCTGTTTGTCGTTTATTCTGGCAAGAGGAGAGGTCAAAAAGCTACTGCTACCTCTCTTTCCTTTTGGCTGAAAAGCATCATCCGATTGGCTTACGAGACTGCCGGACGGCAGCCTCCCGAACGAATCACAGCTCACTCTACTAGGGCTGTGGCTTCCACATGGGCCTTCAAGAACGAGGCTTCTGTTGATCAGATATGTAAGGCAGCGACTTGGTCTTCCCTGCACACTTTTGCCAAATTCTACAAATTTGATACTTTTGCTTCTTCGGAGGCTATTTTTGGGAGAAAGGTTTTGCAAGCTGTGGTGCCTTCTGTTTAGGTAACCTGATTGGCTCCCTCCCTTCATCCGTGTCCTAAAGCTTTGGTATTGGTTCCCACAAGTTATGGATGACGCCGTGGACCGGACACACCAATGTTGGAGAAAACAGAATTGATGCTTACCTGATAAATTACTTTCTCCGGTCCACGGCCCGCCCTGGTTTTTTAATCAGGTTTGATAAATTTCTTTCTTTAACTACAGTCACCACTGCACCCTATGGTTTCTCCTTTTTTTCTCGTGTCCGTCGGTCGAATGACTGGGGAGGGCGGAGCCTAGGAGGGACTATATGGACAGCTTTTGCTGTGCTCTTTGCCATTTCCTGTTGGGGAAGAGAATATTCCCACAAGTTATGGATGACGCCGTGGACCGGACACACCGTTGGAGAAAGTAATTTATCAGGTAAGCATAAATTCTGTTTTAACTAAGTACAATAGCTATTAAATAGTTATTAACTATTTAATAGTTACCTAGCTAAAATAAAGAGAAATTTACCAGTAAAATAAAAACTAACCTAAGTTACAATTACACCTAACACTACACTATACTTTAATAAATTATTCCTATTTAAAACTAAATACTTACCTGTAAAATAAACCCTAAGATAGCTACAATATAATTAATAATTACATTGTAGCTATTTTAGGATTTATATTTATTTTACAGGTAACTTTGTATTTATTTTAGCTAGTTAGAATAGTTATTAAATAGTTATTAACTATTTAATAACTACCTAGCTAAAAGAAATACAAATTTACCTGTAAAATAAATCCTAACCTAAGTTACAATTAAACCTAACACTACACTATCATTACATTAATTAAATAAATTAACTACAAATAACTACAATTAAATACAATTACATAAACTAACTAAAGTACAAAAAATAAAAAAAATAGGTTACAAACATTTAAAAAATATTACAACAATTTTAAGCTAATTACACCTACTCTAAGCCCCCTAATAAAATAACAAAGCCCCCCAAAATAAAAAAATGCCCTACCCTATTCTAAATTAAAAAAGTTCAAAGCTCTTTTACCTTACCAGCCCTTAAAAGGGCCTTTTGCGGGGCATACCCCAAAGAAAACTGCTCTTTTGCCTGTAAAAGAAAAATACAACCCCCCCAACATTAAAACCCACCACCCACATATAAAAAAATGCCCTACCCTATTCTAAATTAAAAAAGTTCAAAGCTCTTTTACCTTACCAGCCCTTAAAAGGGCCTTTTGCGGGGCATACCCCAAAGAAAACTGCTCTTTTGCCTGTAAAAGAAAAATACAACCCCCCCAACATTAAAACCCACCACCCACATACCCCTAATCTAACCCAAACCCCCCTTAAAAAAACCTAACACTACCCCCCTGAAGATCATCCTACCTTGAGTCGTCTTCACTCAGCCGAGCCACCGATGGAACTGAAGAGGAGATCCGGAGCGGCAGAAGTGATCCTCCAAGGGGTGCTGAAGAAGTCTTCTATCCGATGAAGTGATCCTCCAAGCGGCGCTGAAGAAGTCTTCCATCCGATGAAGTGATCCTCCAAGCGGCGCGGAAGAAGTCTTCCATCCGGGCAATGTCATCTTCCAAGCGGGGTCTTCAATCTTCTTTCTTCAGGATCCATCTTGCAGACCTCCGACGCGGAACATCCTGCTGGCCCGACGGACTACCGACAAATGAAGGCTCCTTTAAGGGACGTCATCCAAGATGGCGTCCCTCGAATTCCGATTGGCTGATAGGATTCTATCAGCCAATCGGAATTAAGGTAGGAAAATTCTGATTGGCTGATGGAATCAGCCAATCAGATTCAAGTTCAATCTGATTGGCTGATCCAATCAGCCAATCAGATTGAGCTTTCATTCTATTGGCTGATCGGAACAGCCAATAGAATGCGAGCTCAATCTGATTGGCTGATTCCATCAGCCAATCAGAATTTTCCTACCTTAATTCCGATTGGCTGATAGAATCCTATCAGCCAATCGGAATTCGAGGGACGCCATCTTGGATGACGTCCCTTAAAGGAACCGTCATTCGTCGGGAAGTCGTCGGTGAAGATGGATGTTCCGCGTCGGCAGGATGAACATGGATCTGGAAGAAAGAAGATTGAAGATGCCGCTTGATAGAAGACTTCAGCCGGATCATGGACCTCTTCAGCTCCCTCTTGGATGAAGACTTCAGCCGGATCATGGACCTCTTCAGCTCCCGCTTGGATGAAGACTTCAGCCGGATCATGGACATCTTCAGCCCCCGCTTGGATGAAGACTTCAGGCGGATCATGGACATCTTCAGCCCCCGCTTGGGCTTGGATGAAGATGTCGGAGCCAGGACGGATCGGTGAACCGGGTGTGGTGACTACAAGGTAGGGAGATCTTCAGGGGCTTAGTGTTAGGTTTATTTAGGGGGGGTTTGGGTTAGATTAGGGGTATGTGGGTGGTGGGTTGTAATGTTGGGGGGGGTATTGTATGGTTTTTTTTTACAGGCAAAAGAGCAGTTTTCTTTAGGGCATGCCCCGCTAAAGGCCCTTTTAAGGGCTGGTAAGGTAAAAGAGCTTTGAACTTTTTAAATTTAGAATAGGGTAGGGCGCTTTGTTATTTTATTAGGGGGCTTAGAGTAGGTGTAATTAGCTTAAAATTGTTATAATAATTTTCTAATGTCTGTAAATATTTTTTTTATTTTTTGTAACTTAGTTCTTTTTTATTTTTTGTACTTTAGTTAGTTTATTTAATTGTATTTATTTGTAGGTATTGTATTTAATTAATTTATTGATAGTGTAGTGTTAGGTTTAATTGTAACTTAGGTTAGGATTTATTTTACAGGTAATTTTGTAATTATTTTAACTATTTTAGCTATTAAATAGTTCTTAAATATTTAATAGCTATTGTACCTGGTTAAAATAAATACAAAGTTACCTGTAAAATAAATATTAATCCTAAAAGAGCTACAATATAATTATTCGTTATATTGTAGCTATATTAGGGTTTATTTTACAGGTAAGTATTTAGCTTTAAATAGGAATAATTTATTTAATAAGAGTTAATTTATTTCGTTAGATAAAAATTATATTTAACTTAGGGGGGTGTTAGTGTTAGGGTTAGACTTAGCTTTAGGGGTTAATAAATTTATTAGAGTAGCGGTGAGGTCCGGTCGGCATATTAGGGGTTAATACTTGAAGTTAGGTGTCGGTGATGTTAGGGAGGGTAGATTAGGGGTTAATACTATTTATTATAGGGTTAGTGAGGCGGGAGTGAGGCGGATTAGGGGTTAATACATTTATTATAGTAGCGCTGAGGTCCGGTCGGCAGATTAGGGGTTAATAATTGTAGGTAGGTGGAGGCGACGTTGGGGGCGGCAGATTAGGGGTTAATAAATATTATGTAGGTGTCGGCGGTGTTAGGGGCAGCAGATTAGGGGTTCATAGGGATAACGTAGGTGGCGGCAGATTAGGGGTTAAAAAAAATTATTAGAGTGGCGGCGATGTGGGGGGGGGGCTCGGTTTAGGGGTACATAGGTAGTTTATGGGTGTTAGTGTACTTTAGAGCACAGTAGTTAAGAGCTTTATGAACCGGCGTTAGCCCATAAAGCTCTTAACTACTGACTTTTTTCTGCGGCTGGAGTTTTGTCGTTAGATTTCTAACGCTCACTTCAGCCACGACTCTAAATACCAGCGTTAGAAAGATCCCATTGAAAAGATAGGATACGCAAATGGCGTAGGGGGATCTGCGGTATGGAAAAGTCGCGGCTGCAAAGTGAGCGTTAGACCCTTTCCTGACTGACTCTAAATACCAGCGGTAGCCCAAAACCAGCATTAGGAGCCTCTAACGCTGGTTTTGATGGCTAACGCCAAACTCTAAATCTAGCCGTATGTGTTTAACCGCTTTCTTGGGTAAACACAATATTCAAGCAATAGAGCAATAAAAAAAATTGCTCTAACACCTTACAGCATAGACTTTTTGTAGCTTGATGTCCCTTTAAAAATATATATACAGTATTGGCTACAGGTACACATCCTTAGAAATAAAACATTAAAGGTAAAAAAAAAAAAAATGGCAATACCATGGTGATACTGATCTATATAAGGTACTTTTTGTACATCTGGGATTGTTCCCAGAAGTTTCTTACTGCCTTATTTGATGGATGTCCTTGATCTAATGTCAGATATAGTGTGGTGTATTATACTAGTTTAATCATGAATATCTTATTAAGTTAAAGGGACATTCCAGTCAAAATTTAAATGCACATAGATGAATTACATCTTTGAATAGAAACATATTTCCAATATACATCTATTAGCAAAAATGCTTCTAGTAACACTTTTTTAGTGTTAGAATTTTTCTCTGCACGTGCATGGGAAGAACTGATATTCTGAGTGCACCAGCATTTTAAATACTGCAGCTGCTCAGAGCACCAGTGGGGCTTATATCATGTCAGCAATTATCAAATTGATTCATTACCAGATTGGACACGCACCTTAGGCTCTCTGAGCAAGTGCTGTGTTTAAAATGCTAGTGCACGGTGCATACCTAAATACACTTTTGAAACAGCTATAGCTTTTATTAGAAGTATGTTCGCTAATACATGTATTTTACAAAAATGCTTCTATTTAAAACTGAAAAACATCCACGTGGATTCCAATTTTGTCTGGAATGTCCCTTTAAAGAAAAAAGTAATGTCTAACTTCTTTTTAAGGGCTATTGGTAGTTTATTGTAGGCTAGGGTTTTTTTTTGTGGGGGGGGGGTTTATTTTTATAGGGCTATTAGATTAGGTGTAATTGTTTTTATTTTGGATAATTTCGTTTGTTATTTTTTGTAATTTAGTATTTGTTATTTGTCTAATTTTAGAATTAACTTATTTTAGTAGTGTTAGGTTTTTTTAATGTGTAATTTATTTTATTTTATTTGTAGTTATTTTAATTTTTGTATAATAGTTATGTTAGTTTAATTGTTAGTTTAAACATATTTTTTTTTATTTCACAGGTAAGTTTTTTTATTTATTTTAAGATAGGGATATTGTAATTTTAATTTAAAGTTAGCGGGTTGTTAGGTTTAGGGGTTAATAGTTTAATTTAGTTTAGTTTTTTGCATTGTGGGGGCTGGCGGTTTAGGGGTTAATAGGTTTATTTAGTGGCGGTGATGTAGGAGGCCCGAGGTTTAGGGATTAATAACTTTATTTAGTGGTGGCAATGTCGGGGAGCGGCGGAATAGGGGTTAATATCTTTATTATAGTGTTGGCGATGTTGGGGTGCGTGGGAATAGGGGTTAATAACTTTATTATAGTGGTGGCGATGTCGGGGGGCGGCGGAATAGGGGTTATTAAGTTTATTTAGGTGGCGGCGATGTCGGGAGCGGCAGATTAGGGGTTATAACTTTATTTAGGTGTATGCGATGTTTGGGGGGCAGCAGATTAGGGGTGTTTAGACTTGGGGTTATCGAAAATTGCTACAAAACTATATCAAGACGGTACCTAACAACGGTTATTACATCACATACAGTAATCAATGGCTCCAGCCTCTGCTACAGAGGTTGTGGAGCAGTAGGTACATATAAATATATATGGTGGGACTGTCCCCACGCTAGGGAGGTTTGGGAAGATCTCTCTAGCCTTTTTAGCTCCATCTTAGAAGAACCAATACGACTGACACTACCTCAGGCACTACTCCATGAATATAACAAGAATTTTAATAAACATATAAATCAATTTATAAGAATAGTTTGTACAGCAGCGAGAATATGTATCGCACGTCATTGGAAAGTAGGATCGCCCAAAAAAGAAGAGATTGTTAATAAGATCAGATACTTTTATAACGTATGAACAAGCAGCTCACATACAGGACACACAGACAACTTTTCAAAAAACATGGTTTTATTGGATAATGTACAAGACACACGAGTGACGGTGGAACATTGGGTTCTAGAGTTGAGGGGGGGGGGAAGGGGAAGCTTGTTTGACAGTGACAGAGATAAGGAAGAGGATCCGGTGGTCTGGCAGAAGAACCCTAAAGACAAAAGAAACAATAAGATAAGCATCTATCTCAATCTTATCTATTTCTTACCCACCTTTTATTCAAATTTTATTTTTTTCCCCTCTTAATATATTTCTTTCTCACTATTTCATTTTTTCTTATTAAACTTGGAGAGGAATCTGAACACAGTGAAATTATTCTTCAGATTTTTGGTCAGGTAATATATTGTGTTACAATGTTTGCATAGGAGACTATGAATAACTAGTATAGAATTTGTACATGACATACCTATGTAATTATTAATTCAGGGTGATCGTATTCTTCCCTAATAAAAATTATTTCAACCTAGACTTGGGGTTTATGTTAGGGTGTTATGTTTAAACGTAACTTTTTTCCCCATAGACATCAATGGGGTTGTGTTACGAAGCTTTTCATTCTGCGATCGCAGGTGTTAGGTTTTTTTTCTAACACGCTCTCCCCATTGATGTCTATGCAGAAAGCGTGCATGAGCACGTCAAAGCAGTCCTTGGCTTTTCTGCAGTATGGAGCTCATCGCCACCATATTGCACGCACAAGGAGGCTTTTTAAAAACTTGTAATGGCAGCGCCATGATGGGTGAAATAACGTAACTTTTGTTGCGTTCGTTTCGCACCCTCTATAGCGCAAAACTTGTAATCGAGGTGATTGTCTTTAAAAGGTCTAAATGAGAAATTAGAATTTGCTCCTTTCCTGCTATAATAAATGTTTCGCTTGGTATCACAAAAAGACTTTTTCATATACTGAGAATTATGTAGTCTGAGATAAATTGTCAAAAGAAAAAGTTTTGATGAATGAATTGATGTACATGTATTAATCTTTTAAGTTAAATGTGTAACTATCACTTTAAATTAGCGCTTCAATATTTCACCAATCCAAGAAATGGGCAGTGGTTAAATAGCAATGCAAATTCTCAATGTATGATACGCCCTGAGGAAGCCCCTATGACGCTTGGTCACGTCGGGGGGTGAAACGGCCGTTGGCGTGTGACATAACAAGTGTGTGACTGGACCGCCTTCTAATCGTTAGCTACATGTGGAAAACGAACGTGTATCCATAATATCGCATAGCCACTCTGTATAGCGGTGTTTTCCTCTGGTGGAGGTGTTGTCTATTCTTTTGTTTATCCCCTTAACGAACAGCGCCGTACCCTGTGCGACACTGGTCGCTAAGCCCTTACGGACCAGTGTCGTACCCTGTATGATGCTGCTGTCCTGGGCCTCTCTCTGCTGCGTTTTCACTAAAAGTAGCAAGATTGCGCTATTTCTGCATGCCCCACGAGTTGCAGAGTTACTCTCTGGCCCTCTCTGCATCGGGCAACGGTGGTGCCAGTAGTTGGTGGCGTGGGCGGTTAAGGAGGGAGGCGGGTGGGCGGCCCATCGTTGGAGGGGGGCAGGAGATGGGCGGGAGGGGCGGGAATAGGTGGGACCGCTACGCTACAGAAAAAAAAACCCTCTGAGAGTGGCAGGAAGGGGAAAGGAGGGAGAGGGGGATTATACAGTGGAGGTGGGTTTAGACGGTGGGAAACTGATCTGAGAGGGGTAGGGGGGTAAATGAGGTGGGGGCAGCTACACTACATAAAAAATGTGTGTGTGTTTTTTTTAATTAAATAAAATTAACACATTTTGGAAAACTGGGTACTGGCAGACAGCTGGGATCAGGTGGGAGGCTGATCTCTACACTAAAGCTAAAATTTACCTAATTAACACCTTCACTGCTGGGAATAATAAAAGTGTGATGCTCAGCTGCAATTAGCGGCCTTCTAATTACCAAAAAGCAATGGCAAAGCCATATACGTCTGCTATTTCTGAACAAAGGGGATCCCAGAGAAGCGTTTACAACCATTTGTGCCATGATTGCACAAGCTGTTTGTAAATAATTTCAGTGAGAAACTTAAAAAAAAATTGTGAAAAAGTTAACCTTTTTTTTATTATTTTTTATCGCATTTGGCGGTGAAATGGTGGCATGAAATATGGGCCTAGATCAATACTTTGGGTTGTCTACTAAAAAAAAAATATAGTTTTGATAGGTAAATTAAAAAAAAAAAAACAAGGCTTTATTTCTGTTTAAATGGAGTGATGGCAAAAATGCTTAGGTCTTTAGAGGAAGTTTTAGTCTGCAATGCCCAGTCCTTAAGGGGTTATACATGTCTCTGTACTATATTAAATATATGCTATTTACTCTGTATTGAGTTATTATATGCTTCTGCACCAAATGTTCTTTGTCCTGCATAGATCCTTATATGGCAACTATGGTGACAGATTCCTGCATTATTTGCAGGGTCAGCCTCTAGTAAAGGTGTTGCAGGTTAAGGTACTTTTGAGTATCAATATGATGTAATATATGTTTTCTTACTGCAGTATGCTAATAAGAAGCTGGCCATGCTTGTAAATAATAGTTAAAATTAGATCATATTAATGTGAATTTTGGAACACTGATATGCCATCCTTGGGTGAGTTATGGTTCAAATGTATATATGGAAACAATAAATTAATTTGAATCAATTTTGTGAGTATTTACACTTTTTGGGCGTGATTACATATGCAGGGTGGCCCGCAAAAGCAGGCGACGCCAGTTTTTAGTACGGTATTGCTATCACATATACAGTGCCGCATATAAATGCGGCGCATATATTTCACCTGTCACCCGCTAATTTTACTTCCATAAACTAACATAGAACCGCTTCGCAAATCGGTATCACATATTCAGCGGAAGGATTTACCTGGCGAAAATGGAGAAATCTTACTCCATTTTCACCTCGCCACACATAGGCAGGCGCAGCAAGCCTTGCTCTGAGTATAGCATGTAACTGCATAAAAGTATTAACAAACACCTAACGCATGCGCAATATCTATATACCTGTCAACCGCCATCCCCCACCACAATAATTAATACAACTATTAACCCCTAATCTGCCAACCCCCCACATGGCAATCTACCTAATAAAACTATTAACCCCTAATCCGCCACCCCCCACATCACAAACAACCTAAAAAAAACTATTAACCCCTAATCTGCCATTCACCCACATCGCAATCTACATAATAAAAGTATTAACCCCTAATCCGTAATTTACCCACATCGCAAAGTAACTACCTATTAACCCCTAAACCGCCATTTCCCCACAACGCGTTAAACCAAAATAACATATAACCTCTAAACCGCCAACCCCTCGGATTGCAAAATTAATCTATTAACTCCTAAACCACAAAACCCTCCAAAATGCAAATAACTAATTTAATTACTAAGCCCCCTAACCTAACACCCCCTAAATTAACCCCAATTACATAAAATAAAAAATACTAAGTTACAATTAAAATAAAATACCTAACATTACTTAAAGAAACTAAACTAAGATTAAATTAAATTAATCTAAAATTACAAAAAATAAAAAAGTCTAACATTACAGAAAATAATAAAGCTGCTGAACAGGTCAGGGTATATTGTGTAGCAGCAGTTGGAATCTAAAGAACCGTTTGGCGGCAAAATGATTCTTTAGAATCCAACTGCTGCTACACAATATACCCTGACCTGTTCAGCAGGTTACGACCTCAAGTATCCAGCTATAACTTAAGATTGGACATTGCTGATTCTCACATTCGTGCATCTTGCAACAGAGTCAATTTGACAACACAGAAGATTTGTACCTTGCAACAGAGCTAAGTTGCGATCAGAACATAAGGAGTTTCTCCTCTACATGTGAACCGGAGACCCCAAAAAAACCTAAGTCCATACTGAGTGATAGTATTGGGACACCGCAATCCAAGAAAACTTCCAGGACCCACAGCTAAGGAGACCTTCTTCTATCTGAAACCAGAGACCTGAAAACAGACCGCAGTCCATACTGATTGATAGTATTGAGACACCGCAATCCACAAAAAACTTCCAGGACTCATAGCTATTATTAATAGCATTTCTCCATTACCAAATTGTTCTAAAGGCAACAAACAAAAAATCTACACTATTGTTTTCAACCGAATCTACCACATATCAAGTAGTATTGAGAACTACTACTTTCTAACGGCTAGATTTAGAGTTTTGTCGGTAACGACCCGCGTAGCTAACGCTGGCTTTTTTTCTGGCCGCACCTTTAAAATAACTCTGGTATTGAGAGTCCACAGAATGGCTGCGTTAGGCTCCAAAAAAGGAGCGTACAGCATATTTAACGCCACTGCAACTCTCGATACCAGAGTTGCTTACGGACGCGGCCAGCCTCAAAAACGTGCTCGTGCACGATTCCCCCATAGAAAACAATGGGGCTGTTTGAGCTGAAAAAAAACCTAACACCTGCAAAAAAGCTGCATTCAGCTCCTAACGCAGCCCCATTGTTGTCTATGGGGAAACACTTCCTACGTCTGCACCTAACACCCTAACATGTACCCCGAGTCTAAACACCCCTAACCTTACACTTATTAACCCCTATTCTGCCACCCCCGCTATCGCTGACCCCTGTATATTATTTTTAACCCCTAATCTGCCGCTCCGTAAACCGCTGCTACATACATTATCCCTATGTACCCCTAA
Organism: Bombina bombina; assembly: GCF_027579735.1. Classification (NCBI taxonomy): domain Eukaryota; kingdom Metazoa; phylum Chordata; class Amphibia; order Anura; family Bombinatoridae; genus Bombina; species Bombina bombina. Next base: position 256,772,160 of record NC_069506.1, read on the forward strand.
TCTGCTGCCCCTAACACCGCCGACCCCTATATTATATTTATTAACCCCTAATCTGCCCCCCACAACGTCGCCTCCACCTGCCTACACTTATTAACCCCTAATCTGCCTAGCGGACCGCACCGCTATTATTATAAAGTTATTAACCCCTAATCCGCCTCACTAACCCTATAATAAATAGTATTAACCCCTAATCTGCCCTCCCTAACATCACCGACTCCTAACTTCAAACATTAACCCCTAATCTGCCGACTGGAGCTCACCGCTATTCTAATAAATGTATTAACCCCTAAAACTAAGTCTAACCCTAACACTAACACCCCCCTAAGTTAAATATAATTTAAATCTAACGAAATAAATAAACTCTTATTAAATAAATTATTCCTATTTAAAGCTAAATACTTACCTGTAAAATAAATCCTAATATAGCTACAATATAAATTATAATTATATTATAGCTATTTTAGGATTAATATTTATTTTACAGGTAACTTTGTATTTATTTTAACCAGGTACAATAGCTATTAAATAGTTAAGAACTATTTAATAGCTAAAATAGTTAAAATAATTACAAAATTACCTGTAAAATAAATCCTAACCTAAGTTACAATTAAACCTAACACTACACTATCAATAAATTAATTAAATACAATACCTACAAATAACTACAATTAAATAAACTAACTAAAGTACAAAAAATAAAAAAGAACTAAGTTACAAAAAATAAAAAAATATTTACAAACATAAGAAAAATATTACAACAATTTTAAACTAATTACACCTACTCTAAGCCCCCTAATAAAATAACAAAGCCCCCCAAAATAAAAAATGCCCTACCCTATTCTAAATTACAAAAGTTCAAAGCTCTTTTACCTTACCAGCCCTGAACAGGGCCCTTTGCGGGGCATGCCCCAAGAAATTCAGCTCTTTTGCCTGTAAAAAAAACATACAATACCCCCCCCAACATTACAACCCATCACCCACATACCCCTAATCTAACCCAAACCCCCCTTAAATAAACCTAACACTAAGCCCCTGAAGATCTTCCTACCTTGTCTTCACCATGCCAGGTATGACCGTCCGTTCCAGGCTCCGATATCTTCATCTAAGCCCAAGCGGGGGCTAGACATCCATCATCCGACGGCTGAAGAAGTCCAGAAGAGGCTCCAAAGTCTTCATCCTATCCGGGAAGAAGAGTAGATCCGGACCGGCAACCATCTTCTTCCAAGCGGCATCTTCTATCTTCATCCGATGAGGACCGGCTCCATCTTGAAGACCTCCACCGCGGACCCATCTTCTTCCGACGGCGACTTCCCGACGAATGACGGTTCCTTTAAGGGACGTCATCCAAGATGGCGTCCCTCGAATTCCGATTGGCTGATAGGATTCTATCAGCCAATCGGAATTAAGGTAGGAAAATTCTGATTGGCTGATGGAATCAGCCAATCAGAATCAAGTTCAATCCGATTGGCTGATTCAATCAGCCAATCAGATTGAGCTCGCATTCTATTGGCTGTTCCAATCAGCCAATAGAATGCGAGCTCAATCTGATTGGCTGATCGGATCAGCCAATCGTATTGAACTTGATTCTGATTGGCTGATTCCATCAGCCAATCAGAATTTTCCTACCTTAATTCCGATTGGCTGATAGAATCCTATCAGCCAATCGGAATTCGAGGGACGCCATCTTGGATGACGTCCCTTAAAGGAACCGTCATTCGTTGGGAATTCGTCGTCGGAAGAAGATGGGTCCGCGGTGGAGGTCTTCAAGATGGAGCCGGTCCTCATCGGATGAAGATAGAAGATGCCGCTTGGAAGAAGATGGTTGCCGGTCCGGATCTACTCTTCTTCCCGGATAGGATGAAGACTTTGGAGCCTCTTCTGGACTTCTTCAGCCGTCGGATGATGGATGTCTAGCCCCCGCTTGGGCTTAGATGAAGATATCGGAGCCTGGAACGGACGGTCATACCTGGCACGGTGAAGACAAGGTAGGAAGATCTTCAGGGGCTTAGTGTTAGGTTTATTTAAGGGGGGTTTGGGTTAGATTAGGGGTATGTGGGTGGTGGGTTGTAATGTTGGGGGGGGTATTGTATGTTTTTTTTTACAGGCAAAAGAGCTGAATTTCTTGGGGCATGCCCCACAAAGGGCCCTGTTCAGGGCTGGTAAGGTAAAAGAGCTTTGAACTTTTGTAATTTAGAATAGGGTAGGGCATTTTTTTATTTTGGGGGGCTTTGTTATTTTATTAGGGGGCTTAGAGTAGGTGTAATTAGTTTAAAATTGTTGTAATATTTTTCTTATGTTTGTAAATATTTTTTTATTTTTTGTAACTTAGTTCTTTTTTATTTTTTGTACTTTAGTTAGTTTATTTAATTGTAGTTATTTGTAGGTATTGTATTTAATTAATTTATTGATAGTGTAGTGTTAGGTTTAATTGTAACTTAGGTTAGGATTTATTTTACAGGTAATTTTGTAATTATTTTAACTATTTTAGCTATTAAATAGTTCTTAACTATTTAATAGCTATTGTACCTGGTTAAAATAATTACAAAGCTACCTGTAAAATAAATATTAATCCTAAAATAGCTATAATATAATTATAATTTATATTGTAGCTATATTATGATTTATTTTACAGGTAAGTATTTAGCTTTAAATAGGAATAATTTATTTAATAAGAGTTAATTTATTTTGTTAGATTTAAATTATATTTAATTTAGGGGGGTGTTAGTGTTAGGGTTAGACTTAGCTTTAGGGGTTAATCCATTTATTAGAATAGCGGCGAGATTCGGTCTGCAGATTAGGGGTTAATAATTGAAGTTAGGTGTCGGCGATTTTAGGGAGGGCAGATTAGGGGTTAATACTATTTATTATAGGGTTATTGAGGCGGGAGTGAGGTGGATTAGGGGTTAATAACTTTATTATAGTAGCGGTGAGATCCGCTCGGCAGATTAGGGGTTAATAGGTGTAGGTAGCTGGCGGCGACGTTGAGGGGGGCAGGTTAGGGGTTAATAAATATAATATAGGGGTCGGCGATGTTAGGGCAGCAGATTAGGGGTACATAGCTATAATGTAGCTGGCGGCGGCGTGCGGACGGCAGATTAGGGGTTAATAAGTGTAGGTAGCTGGCGGCGACGTTGTGGGGGGCAGATTAGGGGTTAATAAATATAATATAGGGGTCGGCGGTGTTAGGGGCAGCAGATTAGGGGTACATAAGGATAACGTAGGTGGCGGTCGGCAGATTAGGGGTTAAAAAAAATTAATTGAGTGTCGGCGATGTGGGGGGGCCTCGGTTTAGGGGTACATAGGTAGTTTATGGATGTTAGTGTACTTTAGGGCACAGTAGTTAAGAGCTTTATGAACCGGCGTTAGCCCAGAAAGCTGTTTACTACTGACTTTTTTCTGCGGCTGGAGTTTTGTCGTTAGAATTCTAACGCTCACTTCAGCCACGACTCTAAATACCGGAGTTAGAAAGTTCCCATTGAAAAGATAGGATACGCAATTGACATAAGGGGATCTGCGGTATGGAAAAGTCGCGGCTGAAAAGTGAGCGTTAGACCCTTTTTTGACTGACTCCAAATACCGGCGGTAGCCTAAAACCAGCGTTAGGAGCCTCTAACGCTGGTTTTCACGGCTACCGCCAAACTCCAAATCTAGGCCTAAGTGTTCTGTCTATTATATGCTCATTATGTTCATGTTGATGACATCTGGTGGTTTCATGTTGCAATTACAGCTTGGTTCCTCTCAAGAATAAAACAGGAAGTGTTAATAAAGTTTGTTAATAAAAAGGTTTACTTTCAGTTTCTCAGCAGCCATCTTAGCTTCAAGAAGCATGGAAATCAGCTCTTAAACATTTGCCTCTAAACATACATATGCCTGTAAGTTATTTGTTGTTTGCTAAGAGTTCATTGTACATTTGAATTGCATTGCTATTTGCTGTAAGGATTAAATGTAAGCTCTCTGTGTTAGAAACATGTATTATTGTATGTATTGCAAGCACCACGTGTAACTACATAATGTAATTTCAACTTTTCTTATTGTATTGCAGTTTTACAAAATAACTATTCAGAAGTAAAATCAGTTTGGAATAAACACAAAGCTATTTCTGTCTGATTTGTTAACTAGCTGTCTAGTTATCAATTAATGAGGACAGTACAGTAAAAAGGCAGGCTATATCAGGGGAAGATACAGAGCTGCATTGTAAAGTAAAAAGCATGCTATATTAAGGGAAGATATAGGAGCTGCATTGAAAAGTGAGAAGCAATAACAAGCAAGATACAAAGGCTGCATTTTAAAGTAAAAAGCAGTAAATAACAAGCAAACATACAAGACCTGCAATTTAAAGTGAAAGGCAGTAAAAATAATTTGCACAAGAACTGCATTTAAAATATTGTGCTACTTTAACCTGATCACTATGAATCAAGAAAAGAGTGTTGATATGATGCAGCAAACTTTAGAGACCAGATCCTATGCCTCTGGCTCTAAATATTCAATGTGCTCCAGCAGATCATCAGCCAGTTCTGCAGGACTCAGAGCACGTGCTAAAGCGCAAGCAGCCCAGGCACAAGTTTCTTATGCTGAAAAAGAAGCAGACATGATAAAGCAGAAAGCAGCACTAGAAGCAAAGGCAGCTAGGCACAAAGCAGAGACAGCAATGTGTGAAACTGAAACAGCGCAACGCAAGGCAGAGTTAGAAGCTAATATGCATGTGCTAAAGATTCAAAGGGCAGCAGTTGCAGCATCTGCAGAAGCAGCAGTCTATGAAGCAGCAGCTGAACTAGAAGAGGAACCACTTCAAGATTTTGCAGAAATAACTACCCATGATTCAGTACAAAGGACTTGTGAGTATGTACAGAACCATGCTCTAGACCAAGATAAAACAGAACATGCTCCAATCCAACATATGTCCAGCGTAATGCCACAGTTTCCTGACTCAACATATTTACAGTCTACTCCAAGTATTCCTGACCTGCACCCTCCTTCCCAGACTGACACTGCAAATGTCTCTACACCAAGAGTGCGCTTCCAAGAAAGCAGAGGTTACGCTGATCCACAATATCCATCACATTATATGGACTCTCACATATCCCCTCTCAGAAATAGTACATTAGGAACTTCAGAGACTACTGGCCTAGCAAAGCACCTGATTCGTCGAGAGTTAGTGAGTACAGGGCTACTAACATTTGATGATCGACCAGAGAACTACTGGGCATGGAAGACATCATTCCAAGGTGTCACCAGAGATCTTAATCTTACAGCCAGAGAAGAGCTAGATATTTTGACTAAGTGGCTTGGACCAGAGTCATCTCAACAGGCTAAGAGGTCAGTGCATGTTCATAACCCAATTGATGGAGTTAAAATGGTATGGCAGAGACTAGAAGAATGTTATGGCAGCCCTGAAGCTATTGAGAATGCACTGTTAAAGAAGCTAGAAAACTTCCCCAAAATCTCAAACAAAGACAACATAAAGTTAAGAGAACTTGGTGACATGTTGTTGGAGGTGAATGCAGCTAAGGCAGGAAGCTTTTTGCCAGGACTGGCATACCTAGACACAGCTCGTGGCATCAAACCAATTATTGAAACACTGCCATATAGCCTGCAAGAAAAGTGGATTTTTCAAGGTTCCAAGTACAAAGAAAACCATCATGTCTCCTTTCCACCATTCAGTTTCTTCACCAGATTTATTGTCAACCAAGCAAAGACCAGAAATGATCCAAGCTTCATATTCTCAACATGCAGCAACCAATTTCCAGTAAATACAGAGAAGTCAGGAACAAGGTACAGCAGCAGACCAACGGTGTCAGTAAGAAAGACAGAAGTGTCAGCTACTAATGCAACTCCACAGGTGAAAAGCCCTTCGTGGAAATCCATGGAACCAGACAGTCCATGTCCAATTCATAATAAACCACACCCACTGTCAAAGTGTTGTGGGTTCAAAAGCAAGCACATTGATGAACGTAAAGCTTACCTGAAGGAGAATTATATCTGCTTTAGATGTTGTGCATCCACCAGACACATTGCCAAAGACTGCAAAAATAACATAAGATGCAGAGAATGCAACAGTGACCAGCATACTTCAACTTTGCATCCAGGTTCAGCTCCCTGGGCAGTAGAGACTCCTTTACCAAAGGGAGAGCAAGGCGGGGAGCAAGAGGAAGCTACTTCACCCACTATTGTATCCAAGTGTACAGAGGTATGCGGGAAAGGGACAAGGCCCAGATCATGTTCCAAGATTTGTTTAGTGACTGTATATCCCTCTAATAAACCTGACTGTTCTGTAAAAATGTATGCAGTGTTAGATGATCAAAGTAACCGTTCTTTAGCCAAATCAGAGTTTTTTGATGTGTTTAACATTAGTGGTGAAACATTTTCCTACACTCTAAGAACATGCTCAGGCATTACAGAGAAAACAGGGCGTAGGGTATCCAACTTCACTGTTCAGTCTATTGATGGGAAAACACACATAAAACTCCCCACACTCATTGAATGTGACATGATACCTGATGACAGGTCAGAAATTCCAACACCTGAGATTACACAGCATTTCCCTCATCTGAAATCCTTAACAGACAAGATCCCAGCACTTGACCCTAACGCACAAATACTTCTCTTGTTAGGAAGAGACATTCTGAAGGTGCACAAAGTACGTGAGCAGATTAATGGGCCTCACAACAGTCCTTATGCACAACATTTAGACTTAGGTTGGGTCATAGTTGGGGAAGTATGCTTAGGAGGAGCTCATAGACCAGCAGATGTGAACTCTTTCAAGACAAATGTGTTGCCTAGTGGGCGCACTTCTCTGTTCAGCCCATGCACTAGCTATATACAGGTAAAAGAGACTTTTAATGCTTGTAAACAACAGTCATACACCCCCTCATTGTGTTATTTAGGAACTGCAACTCACAATGTGGGCAGTTTAGATGATAATGTGTTTGTTACTACTCCAAACGATGACAAACCTGCTATGTCTATTCAAGATGGTATGTTCCTTGATGTAGTTGAAAAAGAGATGTTTATTGATGAAGCAAATTACTGGGTAGCACCCCTACCATTTCGCTCACCTCGTCTTAAACTACCAAACAACTTAGAGCAAGCCCAGAAAAGACTACTTGCTCTACAGCGTTCCTTTGCGAAAAAACCTGAAATGAAAGAACATTTTGTTAACTTTATGTAAAAGATCTTTGACCATGACCAAGCAGAACCTGCCCCACCATTGGAAGCAGGTGAGGAGTGTTGGTACCTACCAATCTTTGGTGTCTATCACCCTCAGAAGCCAGGACAGATCAGAGTAGTTTTTGACTCAAGTGCTCAGTTTGAAGGCATCTCACTGAATGACACACTCCTCAGTGGGCCTGATTTAAATAATACACTACTAGGTGTCCTTTTACGTTTCCACAAAGAGCAAGTTGCAATTACCACTGATGTACAACAAATGTTTTACTGTTTCATGGTTAGAGAAGATCACCGTAACTATTTGAGATTTCTTTGGTTTCGTGACAATGACCTTAACAAAGAAATTACAGAGTTCAGGATGAAGGTACATGTCTTTGGGAACAGCCCTTCCCCAGCCATAGCCATTTATGGTCTAAGACAAATAGCAAAGCAAGGAAAGAGTGAGTATGGCGAAGATGTAGAACAGTTTATCTTGAGGAATTTCTATGTAGATGATGGACTCGCATCTGTGCCTACTGAGGCTGAAGCAGTCAGTCTCCTGCAGAGAGCTAAGGACATGCTCGCAGGATCAAATCTCAAGCTACACAAAGTGGCATCCAACAAAAGTCCAGTAATGGAAGCATTTCCTGCAGATGACAGAGCTAAAGATCTAAAGGACCTTGTTTTAGGTGTAGATCCTCTACCCCTCCAAAGGAGCTTAGGAGTAAGTTGGAACTTACAGACCGACAGTTTCACTTTTCAAGTGTCTAAAGAGGTAAAACCTTTCACACGGAGAGGTATCCTGGCTACAGTAAACAGTCTTTATGACCCACTTGGGTTTGCATCTCCAATCACTATGCAAGGTAAATCTTTAGTCAGAGAACTCTCAACAGACCAATGTGACTGGGATTCCCCACTCTTACCAGATAGAGAAGCTCAATGGAGAGCATGGACAGAAGACCTGATCCATCTTGAAGATCTCAGTATTCCCAGACCCTATGTGCCAGTGTCACTATCGTCCACAGTAAGAAAGGAGGTGTTTTTTCTGATGCTTCTACTGTAGCGATAGCAGCTGTAGCTTATCTCAGAGCGGTCAATGTCATGTAGGCTTTATTATCGGCAAATCTAAACTAGCTCCAAGACCAGCCCATACAGTGCCACGTCTAGAATTATGTGCAGCTGTTTTGTCAATTGAGCTAGCTGAACTTATTACTGAAGAAATGGACATTGAACTTTAGTTTCAGTTAAATATTACACTGACAGCAAAATTGTGTTAGGTTATATTCACAATACTTGTAGGAGATTTCATGTATATGTCTCAAACAGAATAATTCGTATTAGAAAATCTACTAATCCAGATCAGTGGCATTATATTAACACCAGTCAGAATCCAGCAGATCATGGTACTAGACCAATTCAGGCAGCTCACCTAAAACATACCAACTGGTTCTCAGGCCCAAATTTCTTACATCAGGCAGATTCAGGTGATCAATCTGAAGCTGAAGTATTTGACCTCATTGAACCAGATTCTGACAGTGAGATCAGACCTGAAGTGACAGCTTTAATAACTGAAGTGTATGAATGCCAGTTAGACTCACATAGATTTCTCAGATTCTCAAAGTGGAAGTCCCTTGTGAGAGGTATAGCAACACTTATTCACATTGCTAAGTCATTTTCCAGCAGCACTCAAAAGGAGTCGTGTACAGGCTGGCATTGCTGCAAAGGGTTATGCCATCCATCAGATTTCTTGCAAGCTGAAACAGTGACTATCAAATGTATCCAAACATGGAAATATAGAAAATGGAAAGAGAAACAAAACGTTCAAGAAGGAGATCTTGTATTGTTGAAAGACTCTCAAGTAAAGCGCTATGGATGGACAATGAGTCTTATTGTAAAAGCCATTCCTAGTGGTGATGGTAGAGGTCAAAATCATTAAACAAGGGACTGCTAAAGTATACCTCAGACCTGTGTCAGATTTGATTGTTCTTTTTCAAAGTAAAGAGTTATCTGGTTGAATTTAATAATAATTTATAGATCATGTAATAGTGGTATATGTTTATACCAGACGGGGAGTGTTCTGTCTATTATATGCTCATTATGTTCATGTTGATGACATCTGGTGGTTTCATGTTGCAATTACAGCTTGGTTCCTCTCAAGAATAAAACAGGAAGTGTTAATAAAGTTTGTTAATAAAAAGGTTTACTTTCAGTTTCTCAGTAGCCATCTTAGCTTCAAGAAGCATGGAAATCAGCTCTTAAACATTTGCCTCTAAACATACATATGCCTGTAAGTTATTTGTTGTTTGCTAAGAGTTCATTGTACATTTGAATTGCATTGCTATTTGCTATAAGGATTAAATGTAAGCTCTCTGTGTTAGAAATATGTATTATTGTATGTATTGCAAGCACCACGTGTAACTACATATTGTAATTTCAACTTTTCTTATTGTATTGCAGTTTTACAAAATAACTATTCAGAAGTAAAATCAGTTTGGAATAAACACAAAGCTATTTCTGTCTGGTTTGTTAACTAGCTGTCTAGTTATCAGTTAATGAGGACAGTACACTAAGGTACTTTACAAAAGGTGTATTATTACAGGCACTTTTAAGATCATTTCTTTGACAATCAGCCGATTTTACCAGTGACTCTCATATTTTTAACCTGATTTTTAATCTTTTTATCCACTGCAGTGTGATACATTTACTTAATATAATATTTTTTTCTAATCTGCTTATTTAGTTATTTTAATTAATACCGTATGAGCTCTATACTGTATATGATTATATTTCTATTTGTAAACAATCCATTTTTTACAATGTTATAAATTTTGATATCTTGTATAATACCCCACATTTCTGTCTATTATTTATATAGATCCTTTTATTATAAGAATATATTATCGTTATATAATTAAGTAACTATTTATACATTATTAGGATTGACACTTTGTTCACATGCCCAATTGCACAATATTAAATTACTTTCTAAACACTAAAAATAGCTCCCCTTCACTTGTTCTTACTACTCTTTACATCGATAACTGTTTGGAGGAACTTTTATCACACAGAAGGGTTATAGAGCATATTTTTAATATTTTTAATTTTTAACACTACCAAACGAATCTTTTTACACAAACAATTAGTTCACTTTTTTACACTATTTAGTAATCTCTTTTAAGGTGCACTCACTCCATCCAGTTTTTTAACAAGAAAATAATAAAGCAAATTATCAAATGTAAAAAAATTAAACCTAATCCCTATGAAGTAAAAAAGCCCCCCAAAATAAAAACACCCCCTAATTTAAACTAAACTACCAATAGCCCTTAAAATGGCCCTTTGTAGGGCATTGCCCTAAGTTAAACAGCTCTTTTACATTTAAAAAATAAAACATTAAAAAAGTCCACCCTAACAGTAAAAACTCCCCAAAATAAAAAAACCTAACACTAAAAAAACCCTAAACTACCCATTGCCCTTAAAGGGGCATTTGTATGGGCATTGCCCTTAAAAGTGCATTCAACTCTTTTACTGCCCTTAAAAGGGCAGTCAGCTCTTTTACTAGTCCATTAAATCCCAAATCTTAAAAATAAAACCCCCAAAAAATAAAAAAAAGCTTAAGTCTAACCCCCAAATAGGTACTCACCGTTCCTAAAGGCCAGAGGAGAAGGTCTTCTTACAGGCGGTAAAGTCTCCTTGGAGGCGGTGATATCTTCTTCCAGCAGGGCGACCTTGCCTATCTATTTGCCCATACAAATGCCCCTTTTTTAAGTGTTAGTTTTTTTTTTATTTTGGGGGGTTTGGTGGGGGGGGGGGGCTGTTTAACTTAGGGCAATGCCCTACAAAAGGCCCTTTTAAAGTGAAGGTCAATTTTGACGAATTAGTGCCCGGTTTTTAATAATCCTATTAAAAACAAGGGCGCTTTAACCCCTTAATGACCACAGCACTTTTCCATTTTCTGTCCGTTTGGCACCAAGGCAATTTTTACATTTTTGCGGTGTTTGTGTTTAGCTGTAATTTTCCTCTTACTCGTTTACTGTACCCACACATATTATATACCGTTTTTCTCGCCATTAAATGGACTTTATAAAGATACCATTATTTTCATCATATCTTATAATTTACTATAAAAAGTTTTTATAAAATATGAGGAAAAAATGGAAAAAAACACACTTTTTCTAACTTTGACCCCCAAAATCTGTTACACATCTACAACCACCAAAAAACACCCATGCTAAATAGTTTCTAAATTTTGTCCAGAGTTTAGAAATAGCCAATGTTTACATGTTATTTGCTTTTTTTGCAAGTTATAGGGCCATAAATACAAGTAGTACTTTGCTATTTCCAAACTTTTTTTTTTTAAATTAGCGCTAGTTACATTGGAACACTGATATCTTTCAGGAATCCCTGAATATCCCATGACATGTATATATTTTTTTTAGAAGACATCCCAAAGTATTGATCTAGGCCAATTTTGGTATATTTCATGCCACCATTTCACCGCCAAATGCGATCAAATTAAAAAAAAAAAGTTCACTTTTTCACATTTTTTTTTTTACAAACTTTAGGTTTCTCACTGAAATTATTTACAAACAGCTTGTGCAATTATGGCATAAATGGTTGTAAATTTTTCTATGGGATCCCCTTTGTTCAGAAATAGCAGACATATATGGCTTTGGAGTTGCTTTTTAGTAATTAGAAGGCCGCAAAATACCATTGCGCACCACACGTGTATTATGCCCAGCAGTGAAGGGGTTAATTAGGGAGCATGTAGGGAGCTTTTTGGGGTAATTGTAGCTTTAGTGTAATGTAGTAGACAACCCAAAGTATTGATCTAGGCCCATTTTGGTATATTTCATACCACCATTTCACCGCCAAATGCGATAAAATAAAAAAAACTTTAAATTTTTCCAAATTTTAGGTTTCTCACTGAAATCATTTACAAACAGCTTGTGTAATTATGGCACAAATGGTTGTAAATGCTTCTCTGGGATCCCCTTTGTTCAGAAATAGCAGACATATATCGCTTTGGCGTTGCTTTTTGGTATTTAGAAGGCCGCTAAATGCCGCTGCGCATCACACGTGTATTATGGCTAGCAGTGAAGGGGTTAATTAGGTAGTTTGTAGGTTTAATTTTAGCTTTAGTGTAGAGATCAGCCTCCCACCTGACACATCACCCCCCCCCCCCCGATCCCTCCCAAACAGCTCTCTTACTTACCTCCCCCACCCCACAATTGTCCCCACCATCTTAAGTACTGGCAGAAAGTCTGCAAGTACTAAAATAAAAGGCATCCTTTTTTCTTTTTTTTTTCTTTTTTCCCTTTGCATATTTACATATGCTGCTGTGTAGGATCCCCCCTTAGCCCCCAAGGTACGTTTTTGAAGAAAAAGCTTGAAATGTCAATTTTGATGAATTAAAGTGCCCTTGTTTTTAATAGGAATATTAAAAACTGGGCACTAATTTGTCAAAATTGACCTTCAGTTTAAGGGCTATTGGTAGTTTAGTATTAGATTAGGGGGTGTTTTTATTTTGAGGGCTTTTGTTATTTTCATAGGGATTAGGTTTAATTTTTGATAATTTGGTTTATTATTTTCTGTAATGTTAGACTTTTTATTTTTTGTAATTTTAGATTAATTTAATCAGGTTTTTTTAAAGTAATGTTAGTTTTTTTTTTTTATTTAAATTGTAAATTAGTAGGGGGGCGGAGTTAGCCTGTGAAGAGAACGGACGTCTTTTGGCAGAGCTCCTGCTATTCTTAATATTTAAAGTTTTAAATCTTAATATATCGCCCTTATTGCTTTGTGGGAATTACATTGGGTATCTTGCCCTGAACTGGTGTTAATGCCCCTGCCTTTTGAATAAGGTAATTGCCCATATTTTCGACAAAAACAGCGGCTGGAAACCTCCTGGGACCGGAGCCCGGCCCTGTAACTAATAACTTTGCCTTTCGCCGGTGGCTCATTTGCCACTCTACTTGAGGACTGCTGTGCTCGGGAGTATCGATCTCCCACAACATAGTACCGCTGCCCGGAGGGTCGGGGCTCCGCTCCGGGGCGGCGGTGTGACACACCTGGCGGGCTAGTGACATAGCACTACCTTGAAGCACCTGATCGTGAGACGCTGAAGACCTCTCAGGACTTACCGCTACGACGCCACATAAGAAGAGTCGGGTGACAGATTGGATAGGTCCTGGTAAGGACCCGGACAGACCGCTGAGGTAAATTAATACATAGTAAAGAAGCGCTAGGAGTTTGGCGCGAAAACCCCGCCATCTTGCGGCCCTCTCCTGAAGATGTTCCTGACCCGACTCCAATACTCATAAGAAGGGTAAGAAAGCAACTGGCTATAACACATTGTACATAACCACTAGCCTCATATCAAGAACACAGACAGACTGTTTACTTCACTGCTGTTTAAAGAAGTTTTGAAAGACATTTTATGTGCCATGCTGCTTTGAACTTTAGTGTGTGAGTGATATATCCCCACTTGCCTGTGTACTACTGTGCTCATAACTACAAGCAACATATTCACTGAGGCCTGCAGAGGAGATTACTTTGGGCCCACAGAAACACTTAGCAGGGTAGATAGACCCCTCACGTAACGGCAGGGCCTTATCCAGCACTCTCCACTGTTCTCAGCACAGCAGCTTCCCTGCTTCTACCTACTGCACCTAGAGGCAGGGCACTGAGGGGAAGATAATCATAAACGCTGACATATTAATACTACACTGGATATTAGACACCTTATTTTGCTCAGATGGGCTTTATTATGAAGAGAAGATTTCAGAGCTTAATTAGATACAGCATACCCATGCATTAAAGGCAGGCCCTGTGGGGCCGGGGCTTGCATCCATTACTTGTCAGATAATATCCGGACACATAGCTTGTGAACATTTCACTGAGGGATTCCTGCTACAGTTGGAAAATTCGACAAATTTCTGCAGCTGTTACCTATTCAGGACTCCCATTTCTCTAACATGCCACTGGGCTCCAGAAGGAAAACAGCTACTCTCACAGAATATAAGAAGTCAGTGGCAGACCACTTCAAAACAACTCCTGTTGCTGGGAAATCCACAATTGACTTACATACTTCACAAAAACACATAGTTAATAGCCCTGATATAACAGAACCAAGAGAAGAGGTCAATAATCTTTCAGGCATGATGGCCGCTGATATAGTATCTACTCTTACCCAGAGAATAAACTCCCTTCAGGAGACCCTCACCTCAGCTATTAAGAGCTCTGCGGCAGACCTCAGAAAAGATATTGGGGCCATTAGTGAGAGAATTGATGTATTAGAAAAAAAGCAAGAGGATTTAACTGTGGAACAAGAAAATTTATCTCTTCACTCAAGAGTGATGGTTGATATGATTGACTCTATTGAAGCAAAAATGGCAGATATGGAAGACCGCTCACGCAGGAATAACCTGAGATTTAGAGGCATCTCAGAGGATGTTTCCCCTGCAGACTTAGGCAAGTTCCTTGCGGAGTTATGTGAAGCCTTGCACACCCCGACCTTCCCTAATGAAACCTTAGTTGATAGGGTACATAGGCTTCCCAGAGGGAGGAATGTTTCAGCGGACAAGCCTAGAGACGTAATTGCCAGATTCCATTACTTTACATACAAGGAGCAAATCCTAAGAGCCATGTTCCAACGGCCAGAACTTCCCAAAAAATTTGAATCCATACAAATATTTCCAGACCTGTCTCAATATACAGTACAAAAGAGAGGTACTTTCAGAGAAGTAACCAGATCGTTGAGACAGTCTGGAATAAAATACAGATGGGGTTACCCTACTAAGTTACTGATACAGAAAGACGGACGCCTCTACACTGCTGACACACCTGATAAGGGGTTTCTACTCCTTAAAGGATGGTCCACACGGAGCAAGCAGGACGAGGAAGATGAACCCTCTCTCCCGTTGAAAACAAAGCAAAGTAATACATCTGCCTCACTTTTGAGGCCCACAGCCTTTGAATGGAGACCACTTACACAGAGGCCTACTGCCCCTAAAAGAAGAAACTTAACTCCCCAACAGCTGTTGCCGACAAGATCAGAGAATCCCTCAGAAGACGAGGACTGATAAGTATCTTTTTCTTTTCCTTTTCCAATACTAACTTGCAGATATTGCTATGTGAAATTGAGGGAGATCTTGATTTTCTATTTTTGGGGTGTTCCTCCTACATGTCACACACACCCTAGAGATCTAAACTTTTGCAGGGTGGGGCTCCTGGCCCCCTTCCCTTTTCATTGTTTATGGATTAAAAAATCTCTCCTGTTTATACTGACGGGAGATTATATATGGATGCAGCTCCCACAGGCTTTATTGCGACCCAGAACCTCGGTGAGGCCTAATACTCCACATGTCCTTCTAACATATAGACTTTCATGGACCACTTCTAACCTTATTGGTGCCCATGGTCACACACCACATTGAAGAGTATGCCTGACTGTTTGAGATCTCAATAGAGAGCAGTAATTCTCAAAGTTGCTATACCGCAAGATGGATGTACATTGCAAGACTCTGATTAGATCCATAACGGAAACGTTCATTGTTTTAACTAATATGCTTTCTCTTTTTTAGGTGGGACTCTTGTAAGTGTTTAGAGGTATACTACATCATGTGTGGCTGAGACAGTGAAGGCTGAGTTCTGGATTACACCACATCAGGTCAACTCCATGTGGAGAGCTACCTCCCCTGTCTCACTGCCATACTCTTAGGCAGTCAAGTCCACTAGTAACTTATCCAGAGACATGGGTCTATAGTATATAGCTTGGGACCCCTTGACTAATAATATGGTCTAATACTTAGATGAGTCTTGTGTACTGTTGTGCTAAGTTATTTGTTGCTGCTATGACACCGCTGGCTTATACGTGTTGGAATCTCTTTGCTGTATTAACATTTAACCCAAAATCTCAGTAATAAGCATATTATGGGAGATGTGAATATAGCGAAAACCTACTAGCACACCACATACCCTATTCAGACTTACGCTACGCTTACAAGTATGGTTAGGTTAACATCTTCCTGTTACACAATTTATGTTCCCGTATAAGTCGTATCACTATAGGAACACATTATAGTCATTGCATTGATTTCTATATAAAATAACAAAAGTGCTAATGCAGAACTGATGGTATCAGTTGTGAATTACTGACTGTTTCTGTATTGGCATTTAACCCAAAATTTTAGTAATAAGCACATTATGGTAGATGTGAATATATGGGCAATCTACTATTACACTACATACCCTATCCAAACATATGCCACGCCTACATGTAGGGTTAGGTTGACATCTTTCTTTTTCACAGTTCTTGTTACCTATATAAGATGTATCACTATAGGAACACATTATTGTCATTGCATTGATTTCTATATAACACATCAAAAGTGTTAGTACAAAACTGATGGTATTAGCTGTGAATTTTTGATTGTTTTATTATTATAGTATATGCATGTTTAGTTTTAAGTTCCGTTCCACCCTATGCATCAGTTATATGTGTCTTGACTTGTTGAGTTGATTGCAGCTAATGTAAACCCTTGGGGTATGTGCGGTAGATACGGCGATAAGTGCTGACTTTGCCAATGTGCCTAGGATCCTTCTCTATTGGACGGGCATCTACTCGCCCTTCGATCGCACGCAACTCTCAACGGTACCAATGTTATCATATGTATAATTCCAGACCTGTTTATGCCAAAGTAGATATTATGATTGATCTAAAATGTTGTAATTTGAAATGTTTTAGGAACAAAAAGTTAATAGTTGTCATTTTAGTATGTCATCTGCCTTCTAATCCTAGCATAGTCCCTTTTTAGGACACCCAGGAAGAAATCTGACGATGGCTGATCAATACACACCCTTTAGAATGAGTGTGAAAAACTTCACCCGCCGATCTATTGCTAAATTAAGGGAAGTTTACCACCCCCCTGATCATTAGATTAATTGGCACAGACGTGACATACACCCACCCCTCAATGTGATAGCTCCTCCCTCTGAATATAGGCCTGCCCCGGCCTCATACCATCCCAGTTCTGAAGTCTAACTCTTGTAAATCTTGTAACGTTACTCTTCACCCCCCCCCCTTAAGGGTAAAACCGAAGCTTACGAGAAGTAAGCAAAAGAACGCAGATTCAATCGAAACTCCAAATTTAATTATATACTATACCAGTCCACCCCTCTTTGTTAAGAGAGGAGGACGATAAGAATATAAATATTTTGTTTTTGCCTCTCTGGTCTTCTGTATAAGACCCTCTCCCCTCCCTCCAACCCTCCTTTCTGTACCTGTCCCTATCTTATCCCTCCCCTTGCTCCCCCCCCCTCTTCTTTCCCCCTTTTTTTTTTTTTTTTTTTTTTTTTTTTTTTTTTTTTTTTTTCTCTTTCTTCGCCCCCTAGGATGGCCTCTGATCTTAAATTTGTCTCCCTAAATACAAAGGGCCTAAATTCACCCTATAAAAGAAGTCTTCTACAATCTTTTTTGACTAAACTTAAATGCGATGTGTCCTTCCTCCAGGAGACACATTGGGCATCCAACATGGCTCCGAATTTTAAATCTAGACACTATCCACTGGTCCTTAGTTCGACCTTCCAAGACAAAAGTAGGGGAGTCTCGATCTGCATTAACAAAGCGGTAGCATTTCAACAGCTACATGTTGAAACAGACCCGGAGGGAAGATTTTTGATACTAGTTTGCAGATTGAATTCACACCTATTTACCCTCGCGAACGTGTATGCCCCTAATCAGGGTCAGATTAAATTTCTGCGTAAGATGCTATCCTTTATAAACAGTTTGCAACAGGGCACCCTAGTACTGGGAGGGGACTTCAATTTAATCTGGGACCCCCAACTAGACAAAAGGCTCCCAAGTGGTAAAGTGGCAGATCAATATTCGAAGTCCACAGCTCCTAAATTTCAACACCTCATATATCAATCTTCTCTTTATGATGTGTGGAGGGCCTGTCACCCAGACACTAGGGATTACACGTACTTTTCGCCCCCACACTGTTCATATTCACGGCTAGATTTTTTTTTTGTAGACTCCTGGACACTAAATAAAGTCACAAGCTCCACTATAATCAGTTGCCCTTGGTCAGATCATGAAGCGGTGACGATGTCAATAAACATAGATGGATCAGCTTCATGCAGACCTCCCTGGAGACTCCCCAGGTTTCTATGGGAGGATGCGTCTTTCGCCTCTGAGCTACTTGAAAAAATAGAGGTATTCCTGGAGACGAATGGTCCTGGTGACACCTCTCACCAAATCAGATGGGCGGCTCTGAAGGCATTTATCAGAGGATTCTGCATCGCTAAAGCAGCAAGTATTAAAAAACACTGGGGTGCACCTCTGGGAAAACTGACCTGCGAATTGCGCACTAAGGAAAAGCAAAACAAACTATCTCCTACAGCCAGTCTAGCTATTGATATCCAAGGTTTGAAAACACAAATTAAGAACCTGGAACTAGAGAGAGTTAAGCGTGCTCTAGCCAAGTTCAAAATGGTCATGTATTCAAAAAGTAACAAGGCGGGCACTTTGTTGGCAAATAAATTAAAACAGAAGACGGCTATCTCCAGAATTCCCTACATTAACCACAACGAGCGGAAGTGTTATGCTCCAGATGATATAGGGAAGGCATTTGCAGATTTTTATGAACGGCTCTATAATATTGAAGCCTCGGAGGCACCTGTTAAAGCCACACCTTCAGAAATATCTATATTTCTTGAGCAGCTACATCTACCCACATTGTCTGACGATGATAAAGATAAACTAACGGAGCCTTTTAGTGAACTAGAAATAGGCTTGGGGATCAAGCAACTGAAAAATGGAAAAGCGCCGGGCCCGGATGGGTTCCCGGGGCAATTCTACAAAAAGACACAAATCCTGCTAAGACCTGTATTGTGTCAGATGTATAATGAAATCTGTGAGAGAGAGGAGATACTGGAGGAATTCCTTGAAGCGACTATCGTCGCTATCCCTAAACCAGGCAAGGATCCCTCATACTGCTGCAATTACCGCCCTATCTCGCTGATAAATGTGGACATAAAATTGTATTCTAAACTTATAGCAGATAGATTGGCCTCTTTACTCCCATCTTTGATAAAGACCGATCAGGTGGGTTTCGTTAAGGGGCGCCAAGGCCCTGATAATACCAGGCGACTGATCACAGTTCTGGCGGAGGCGAAGCGTACGTGGACTCCCCTCCTGGCCCTGTCCTTAGATGCCGAAAAGGCGTTCGACAGGGTCAGGTGGGAATACATGTGGAGGGCTCTGGGAGCTTTTGGCTTCCCACTCCGGGCCATTACTATGATTAAGGCCCTATATTCCAACCCTAGCGCCAAGGTGCGAGGTACAGGCTTCTGTTCACCAAAATTTGCCATTTCCAACGGCACCCGGCAGGGGTGCCCGTTGTCGCCCCTGCTTTTTGCCTTAGTTATGGAGCCACTGGCGGAAATGATTAGGTCTACACTAAATATTGAAGGAATGCCGATGGGTACCACTCAAGAGAAAATCTTGCTGTATGCCGATGACGTGACTCTCCTTCTTACAAACCCCATGTCATCAGTCCCGGCAGTTTTTGCCACATTAGATAGCTTCAGTGGCTTAAGTTATTACAAAGTGAATAAGACTAAAACAGAAGCTTATGGAATTAATCTCTCCGACGAACAACTATTGCAGCTGAGAGAAAGTCACGATTTCCATTGGTCTGCAGATAACATTAAACATTTGGGTGTCTATTTGAGCGCAGACATAGATAAAACCTTATCGCTGAACTTCGACGCGCTGATCAAGGAACTAAAGAACTTGACAAACAGATGGGACTTCAAAGAAGTCTCTTGGCTGGGAAGAGTGGCCACAGTAAAGATGTCTTTACTCCCTAAGGCTTTGTACCTTTTTCGATGCATCCCCCTGAATGTTCCCCACGGCATCCTGCAACAGATTCATCAGATCTTTAGCAGGTATGTTTGGGCACAAGGACCCCCAAGAATTAGCCACAAAATTATGCAAAGAGAGTATGCGAGGGGCGGAGTCGCTTTCCCCAGTATTTATCTCTATTATGAGGCTACGAGACTCTCGCATATCACGGCATGGGGCCCCTCCGCCGAAAGGCCGAGATGGTTCCGACTAGAGGAACTCCATTTACCAGAGGGACTGGACCTTCCCAGTCTCCTATGGGTACCTAGCTATAAACAACTGGTAAATATGCTTACCAACCCTGTTGTACAACATAACATCAGAATATGGCATACGCTCAAACACCACTCACAAATCGCCCCGCACCCCTCGCCGATCCACCAGCTACGTGGCCTGCTGTGGGACCGTCCAAACGTCCATGTTGAGTACTGGATCCAGCATGATCTTAGCACGGTGGAACAACTATTTTCCAATAATAAACTATTGACAGTCCCTCAAGTGCTTGAATCTCTGAGAGGACCACCTCTCTGGTTCCACTTCGAATGTTCTAGAATACTTAGTTTTCTACACTCCTGGAGGTTTGGAACCCGCGGACTAAGGACACACTCTCAATGGGAGGAGAGATGGATGAATGAATTGGGTACACATAAGCCCCTTACATTCCACTACCAAGCTATTTTACTAGATCACTCGATTGGTCTTCCGGCTCAGATCAAACGGTGGTGTAGAGAATTGTCCTTGAAAATATCAGATACCGAACTAAGCATGGCCATTACCTTAACAAAAAAAACGATCCATTGCACAACCATTTTTGAAGGCTACATGAAGCTTATTTTAAGATGGTACAGAGTGCCCACCAGACTGTCCAAGATGTTCCCAGCTACCTCCTCGGAGTGCTGGAGACTCTGTGGCGGTGAGGGTACTGATCTGCATGTGTGGTGGTCCTGTCCTAGGATCCTGGAATTGTGGAGGGATGTCGAGACTCTCCTGCATTCCATGAATGTAAATGTACAGCTGACCCCTAGTCAGGCTCTTTTTCATATATTTGATAAACAACTGTCTAAGCGCAGTAACCAGTTAGTAATTTACATTGTGGCGGCCACAAAGCTATGCATTGCCAGGGCATGGAAACAAGCTGACCCACCCACTATTACAACCGTTTGTGATGTGATACAATACCTGGCTAAAATGGAAAAATTTGCATATAATGCTTTGGAACGGATGGAGGACTATTGGGCGATCTGGGAAGATTGGATTGCAATCCAATAATTGTAGGTACGCGAGAGTAAAATTACCCAGCAAATTGGGCGGAAACTGCCCAAGAGTAAATTCTGTTTTCATAATTACTTCTTTTTTTTTTTTTTTTTTTTTTTTTTTTTTTTTTTTTTTTTTTTTTTTTTTTTTTTTTTTTTTTCCCCTATATTTCTTTCTATCCCTCTTGTTTTCCCCCTTTTTTCTTCCCCTCTCCCCCTCCGCTAGGCTGAATCCCTGACCCTTTCCCCTCCCTTTATTCCCAAAACATGAGACCAGTCGAGGCAATATGGCCGATTTGTTACAGTTTAGGGTTCACAGTTGATAACCCAGTTTTCCAGCGTTAAACACAAAATATATCCGGTATGTCACCTGGGATTCCTATTACATTGATCGTGGTACTATCACTAAAGTTTCTATGTATGTACTGTGGCCACTGTATAACTGAACCTCTACATGAATGTACCGAGCTTTGATGTGAATTGTGAATCACCTGTAACGCTTTCATGGTTTTCCTGTAACTTTCTACTATTGTATGCTATTTTGAACCTCAATAAAATTTGTTTAAAAATTTTAAAAAAAAAAAAAAAAAAAAAAAAAAAAAAAAAAAAAATTGTAAATTAGTATTTTTTTATTTGATGTAATTGTGGCTAATTTAGGGGGTGTTAGGTTAGTGGGCTTAGTAATAAAATTAGTTATTTGCGTTGTGGGGGGTTGGCAGTTTAGGAGTTAATAGATTAATTTGGTTTATTGCAATGTGGGGGTTGGCGGTTTAGGGGTTAATAGGTTAATTATTTACTTTGCGATGTGGGTGAATGGCAAAATAGGGGTTAATACTTTTATTAGGTAGATTGCGTTGTGGGTGAATGGCGGATTAGGGGTTAATAGTTTAATTAGACATATTGCGTTGTGGGGGGTTGACCTTTTTCGGGGTTAATACTTTTATTATTAGTTGCGATGTCAGGTATTGTGGATATAGGGGTTTTGACGTGTCGGGTTATTTTTGGGAGGCGGGTTAGACTTTTACGGGCGATTTACCTTTTTTAAAAAAAATTTTTAGAGCATCGGCAGTTTCTAAACTGCCGTAAGTCACTGGCGACTCCAGAAATGTGTATTTCCGCACATTTCTGAACTGCCAACAGGGTTTATTGGATTCCCCGATATGCAAGGTGAATTTACGGGCGACGCGGGTTTCAGCAGTTGCGCTGAAGCCTGCACCGTATATGTAATCTCGCCCTTTGAGTGCTGAAATCCCTGTCTATTTAGAGGATTATACTTAACTCTTATATATTCTCCCTTTTTTAATTAGAATGTATTAAAAGACAAACCTAAAACTTTTATTTCATGATTTAGGTAGAACATACAATTTTAAACAACTGTCCAGTTTAATTCTTTTATCAAATTTGTTTTATTCTCTTGGTATCATTTGTTGAAGGAGCAGCAATGCATTACTTGTTTCTAACTGAACACGTGGGTGAGCCAATGGCAATTGATATATATCACTGGTTTTCAAACCCGTCCTCAGGCCTCCCTAACAGGCCACGTTTTGTGGATATCTGAACTAGAGCACAGGTGAAATAATCAGCTGATTAGTAACGATGGTTATTTTACCTGCTCTCATCCTAGGTAATCCAGAAAACCTGGCCTGTTGGGGAGGCCTGAAGACAGGTTTGAAAACCAGTGGTATGTATATAGAACCACCAATCAGCAGCTAGAACCTGTTCTTTGCTGTTTGCATGCTTACCTAAATGAACCTTTCAGCAAAGGATAAAAAGAGATAATAGATGTAAATTGGAAAGTTGTTTAAAATTGTATGCTCTGTCTAAATCATGAATGTCTAATTATGTTTACTGTCCATTTAATATAAGGAGAGTTAATATGAATACCTTACCTGAAATTGTAGTTAATTGGCTTTGGAGGGGCAGAATTAAAAGGTTTATATGTAATTACACAGATGTGAATAATAAATAGATTACAGAATCCTTATTCTGTAAATACATTCTGCTAGATTACGAGTCTTGCGTTAGCCTTAAAAAGCAGCGTTGAGCGGTCCCAACGCTGCTTTTTAACGCCCACTGGTATTACGAGTCTTGAAGGTACAGGTGTACCGCTCACTTTTTCGGCCAGACTCGGAAATACCGCAAATTCACTGACGTCAATTGCGTATCCTATTTTTTCAATTGGACTTGCATAGCGCCGGTATTACGAGTCTTCAAAAAAGTGAGCGGTACACCCTCTCTTGTCGAGCCTGGTACCGCATTTTAAAGTCAGTAGTTAAGAGTTTTATGGTCTAACGCCGTAGCATAAAACTCTTAACTAAAGTGCTAAAAAGTTCACTAACACCCATAAACTACCTATTAACCCCTAAACCGAGGCCCCCCACATTGCAAACACTAAAATAAATTGTTTAACCCCTAATCTGCCGAACCGGACATCGCCGCCACTATAATAAATATATTAACCCCTAAACCGCCACACTCCCGCCTTGCAAAAACTAGTTCAATTTTATTAACCCCTAATCTGCAGTCCCTAACATCGCCAACACCTACCCACATTTATTAACCCCTAATCTGCCGCCCCCAACGTCGCCACCACTATAGTAAAGTTATTAACCCCTAAATCTAAGTCTAACCCTAACCCTAATACCCCCCTAACTTAAATATAATTTAAATAAATCTAAATAAAATAATTACAATTAACTAAATTATTCCTATTTAAAACTAAATACTTACCTATAAAATAAACCCTAAGCTAGCTACAATATAACTAATAGTTACATTGTAGCTATCTTGGGATTTATTTTTATTTTACAGGCAACTTTTTATTTATTTTAACTAGGTAGAATAGTTATTAAATAGTTATTAACTATTTAATAGCTACCTAGTTAAAATAAAGACAAATTTACCTGTAAAATAAAACCTAACCTAAGTTACAATTAAACCTAACACTACACTATAATTAAATTAATTCCGTAAATTAACTACAATTAAATACAATTAAATAAAAATATATAAAGTACGAAAACCCCCCCCACTAAATTACAGAAAATAATAAAATAATTACAAGTTTAAACTAATTACACCTAATCTAATCCCCCTAATAAAATAAAAAAGCCCCCCAAAATAATAAAAAGCCCTACCCTATACTAAATTACAAATAGCCCTTAAAAGGGCCTTTTGCGGGGCATTGCCCCAAAGTAATCAGCTCTTTTAGCTGTAAAAAAAAAGTACAATACCCCCCAACATTAAAACCCACCACCCACACAACCAATCCTACTCTAAAACCCACCCAATCCCCCTTAATAAAACCTAACACTAACCCCTTGAAAATCACCTTACCTTGAGAAGTCTTCACCCAACCGGGCCGAAGTCCTCAACAAAGCCGGGCGAAGTGGTCCTCCAGAGGGGCAGAAGTCTTTATCCAAGCCGGGAAGAAGAGGTCCTCCAGATCGGCAGAATTCTTCATCCAGACGGCATCTTCTATCTTCATCCATCCAGCGCGGAGCAAGTCCATCTTCAAGACATCTGACGCGGAGCATCCTCTTCTTTCTTCATCCGACGACTGAATGAATGTTCCTTTAAATTATGTCATCCAAGATGGCGTCCCTTCAATTCCGATCAGCCAATCGGAATTAAGGTAGAAAAAATCCTATTGGCTGCTTCCGATTGGCTGATAGAATTCTATCAGCCAATCAGAATTGAAGGGACGCCATCTTGGATTACATCATTTAAAAGAACCTTCATTCAGTCGTCGGATGAAGAAAGAAGAGGATGCTCCGTGACGGATGGCTTGAAGATGGACCTGCTCCACGCCGGATGGATGAAGATAGAAGATGCCGTCTGGATGAAGACTTCTGCCCGTCTGGAGGACCTCTTCTTCCCGGTTTGGATGAAGACTTCTGTCCGTCTGGAGGACCACTTCGCCCGGCTTGTTTAGGACTTCGGCCCGTTTGGGTGAAGACTTCTCAAGGTAGGGCGATCTTCAAGGGGTTAGTGTTAGGTTTTATTAAGGGGGGATTGGGTGGGTTTTAGAGTAGGGTTGGTTGTGTGGGTGGTGGGTTTTAATGTTGGGGTGGTATTGTACTTTTTTTTACAGGTAAAAGAGCTGATTACTTTGGGGCAATGCCCCGCAAAAGGCCCTTTTAAGTATATTTTGTAATTTAGTATAGGGTAGGGCTTTTTATTATTTTGGGGGGCTTTTTATTTTATTAGGGGGATTAGATTAAGTGTAATTAGTTTAAAAAACTTGTAATTATTTTATTATTTTTTGTAATTTTGTGTTTTTTTCATACTTTAGATCATTTTATTTAATTGTATTTAATTGTAGTTAATTTAGGGAATTAATTTAATTATAGTGTAGTGTTAGGTGTAATTGTAACTTAGGTTAGGTTTTATTTTAAAGGGAAAATGTGTCTTTATTTTAACTAGGTAGTTATTAAATAGTTAATAACTATTTAATAACTATTCAACCTAGTTAAAATAAATACAAAGTTGCCTGTAAAATAAAAATAAATCCTAAGCTAGCTACAATGTAACTATTAGTTATATTGTAGCTAGCTTAGGGTTTATTTTATAGGTAAGTATTTAGTTTTAAATAGGAATAATTTATTTAATGATAGTAATATTTATTTAGATTTATTTAAATTATATTTAAGTTAGGGGGGGTTAGGGTTAGACTTAGGTTTAGGCGTTAAGAACTTTAATATAGTGGCGGCGACGTTGGGGGCGGCAGATTAGGGGTTAATAAGTGTAGGTAGGAGGCAGCGACATTGGGGGTGGCAGAGTAGGGGTTAATAAATAAAATGTAGGTGTCGGCGATGTTAGGGGCAGCAGATTAGGGGTTCATAAATATAATGTAAGTGGCGGCGGTGTCCGGAGCAGAAAATTAGGGGTTAATAATATAATGCAGGTGTCGGCGATGTCGGGGGTGGCAGATTAGGGGTTAATAGGTGTAAGATTTGCGGTGTTTAGACTCGGGGTTCATGTTAGGGGTTCATGTTAGGGTGTTAGGTGTAGACATAACTTTTATTTCCCCATAGGAATCAATGGGGCTGCGTTAGCAGCTGAATGCTGCTTTTTTGCAGGTGTTAGTTTTTTTTTCAGCCGGCTCTGCCCCATCGATTCCTATGGCGAAATCGTGCACGAGCACGTTTAGCCAGCTCACCGCTAACGTAAGCAGTGCTGGTATTACAGTGAGATGTGGAGCAAAATTTTGCTCTTCGCACACTTTTGTAAAACCCGTAATACCAGCGCTGTCTGTAGGTGAGCGGTGAGCATAAACTGCTCGTTAGCACCACACACCATTACTGACAAAACTCGTAATCTAGGCGATTGTTTATAAAATTGTACACAATATTACTATAGCAATAATAAATGTAGCCACCAATCAGCAAGCGCTATCCAGGGTACTGAACCAAAAATGGTCAGGCTCTTAAAGTGAACACCAGTATTTTTGTTGTTTAAAAAGAAAGATATTCCTTTTATTACCCATTCCCCAGTTTTGCATAACTAACACAGTTATAATAATACACTTTTTACCTCTGTAATTACCTTGTATCTAAGATTCTGCTGACTGCCCCCTTATTTCAGTTCTTTTGACAGACTTGCATTTTAGCCAATCAGTGCTCACTCCTAGGTCACTTCACGTGCATTAACTCATGCATTAACTCATAGAAATGTAGTAGCAGTCCACAGCACTAGATTAAAAGTATCCTTTATTGGCACATAAATGTAACAAATAAGTGACGTTTCGGGGTCTCCCCCTTAATCATACATGTTAAACAAACATTTCCCACTGCCTTTTAAGGGTAAATAGGCACCAAAATCATCATTTTACAAGCTTCATCTGCCATCTACTGGCCAATATATGTAACTACAGCCCTTTTATGTTACACAGTTTAACAGTCAGCAGCTACCTAGGTAGCTATAAAAGCTACAAATGACCCTATCTTTTAACATAAATTTTTATATATCTTTGGCCTATTATCAGAGATAACTAAATAGTCCTTCAAGTATAAAAGCCATTGATATTGTACTTTTTCCCATTATGTGGATGGTAAAATATGTCCCCTTTAATGGTCGAGCTACAACTTACACAGCCCAAACAGGGATAACTACCTGTGACTTTCTTTCCCATGTGTGTTTGTATAGGACCTGTTCCAGGGCCTATATCAGAGCTAACTAAATGGTCAATCAAATTTCTGACCCTCCTATGTGCTGTGAGTGGTGGTACTTTAAAAGCCAATATACCTTTATTGCAATCACGTAAAACGTTCCAGTACTTATTGATTATATAGTTAATGTTTTTACTAACTGGGCTATATTGTGTAACAAATACCATACAATTATCATCGTTCTTATGTTTTTGCCTTGAACTCCCCTCTTTGATGTCACTTACTTTTTGTTCAAGTTATTATTTGGGATACCCTCGCCTAAGAAATTTTTGTTGCATTTCATTGATTCTAAGATTAACATAATTTTCCTTACTCACAATTCTTTGGACTCTAAGTAACTGACTTTTAGGTAAAGAGTCAATAAGTTTTTTAGGATGAAAACTAGTGTAATGCAACAGTATATTTCTATCTATGCCCTTGGTATATAAGTCTGTGGTTAGTATTTGCCCTTTCTTATATATTGTAGTATCTAGAAAAGATATGGCCTCTTCACTCCAAGTGACTGAAACTCTAACCCCCTTACAGCTGAATTTAATTCATTCACAAATTTGTTTAGGGATCCAATGTCACACCACCATATGCCAAAGACATCATCTATGTAGCGCCACCATACTGCGCCCAGATCTCTGAACATCTTGTTTTCATAGACAACTGTTTCTTCAAATTCACTGATGAACAAATTTGCATATGATGGGGCGACATTGGACCCCATTGCTGTACCTTTCACCTGGACATACCAGGTGTCTTGAAAAAGGAAGTAATTCCAATATAACAAGATTCCTAATAAATCCTCAAAAAATTCACATTTAGAGAGTACTTCTTATTCATTTTTAAAATTTTTATTATAATGCCTATACCTGTTTCATGTTTAATTGCCGTTGTGACAACCAAGGTTAACCAACCCTGTGCCAGTCACTTGTTTGGCACAGAAAGAGTTTTCAGACCCCTTCTACTGTCACTTATATGTCACAATCTTGCAACGTCAGGCAAGCTTATGACTTAGTTCAGTGGGTACAAGGGTTAACAATACTCTTTAGTCTGTACTAGATGTAAAAGAAATGCGCAAAACTCCCCTTTAATGCCACCCACACTAAACTAACTATAATATCTAAACTGCCACCACTTATGATTTATTAAAGGGAAAATCCTAAGGAAAAACCCAGAGTTACACATGAACTAATAATAACCTAAAATATACAGTTCTAATACTCCAGTCTCTTTCAGTAACGTGGTTCAAATATTAGACAAAGGCCAAAGCTTAAAGGGACAGTATACTGTAAAATAGTTTTTCCCTTAATGTGTTTACAATTGCTTTTTTTACCAACTGCAGAGTAAAAAATGTATGAAAATTAGCCTTTTAAGGTTTATTTCTGTATATTAAAGCTCTGATTTTGTGTTTTGAAACCACAACCTAATAAAATAGGTTGAGCTTGTAGGTATAATCAGATCTCATTACTGTATCACATTATGTACATATACCTGCTTCTTTATCTTATATCTGTCCTTAAAACAATCACCAATACTTTGAGAGAACAATGGAAAATCAACATTTTATTACCTTATCTCTGCTTTATCACACTGGGAGTGTAATTTCTTCTGCTGGCTGTGTTTACAAAGCTTATCTATAGCTGGTACGCGCGGCCACAAACTTTCAGAATAGGTGGGGATACCACATGCTAAATTAACAATTTCAAATGCCAATATAAGGGTAAAGGAGCTACTTGTAAACAATTTAATGCACTCCAGCAGGTAAAGTGGATCATTGGGAACAAATTAAAGGGGAGAAAAATTTTGAGTAAACTGTCCCTTTAATAAATGAATTATTTATTATGCCAAAAAATATTATGCACAATGCATTATTAAGCAAACAGGTTAAAATAAAAAGAAGAAAATAGAAACCATATACTGTACTAGTCTTTGGAATCTGTTACCAGAGAGATAGCATGAAGCAATGGGTCCTTACTCTGTTTTGTCACATCCTCCCTTGTAAAACATGTTAAAACACAAAAACTTTATACAATTTTCAGGAGATCAGGTTGCTTGCCCAACCCTCTTTGCAGGGGCTGAAAAGCCCCTTATCTTTTTACGACCATCAATAAACTCTAAGTCTTTGTCTGAAATTATAGAACACATTATGGGGCCTAGTTATCAAGCCGTCAACCTCAAATACGCTGGAATTCCGCAGCGTATTTGTGGCGAGGCTGATTCGCCTTAGTTATCAAAGGCTACAGACCGGCAAAAGTAGAATTTTTTGACGTAAACTTCGATCCGCCGGACTCAGTCCGACACAGATCGATTCTTACGTCACTCCAGATGTTCCGCACACAAGTGCGGCACAATCTCACTACTTTTGCTAGTTATCAAAAAACTAGCAGGTACGCTCGGCACTTTTACGGCCCAGCGTACCTGGTTTTCAAACCGCCAGCCTGGAGGCGGCGGATCCCATAGGAATCAATGGGAGTCTGACCATAGCGAAAGTACAAGTTCGCTGCTGACAGACATCCCATTCATTCCTATGGGAGCTGTATGCACCTAACATGTACCCCGAGTCTAAACACCACTAATCTGCCCCCCCTACACCGCTGCGACTAAATAAAGTTATTACCCCCTAAACCGCCGCTCCCGGAGCCCACCGACACTATAATAAATATGTTAACCCCTAAACCGCCGCTCCCGGAGCCCACCGCAAGCTACTCTATACATATTAACCCCTAAACCGCCGCTCCCGGAGCCCACCGCAAGCTACTCTATACATATTAACCCCTAAACCGCCGCTCCCGGAGCCCACCGCCAACTACATTATACCTACTAACCCCTATCCTGCCCCCCCTATACCGCCGCCCTCTATAATAAATTTATTAACCCCTATCCTGCCGATCCCGCACCTCGCCGCAACTAAATAAATAGTTTAACCCCTAAACCGCTGCTCCCGGACCCCCGCAACCTATATTAAATTTATTAACCCCTATCCTGCCCCCCTACACCGTCGCCACCTATAATAAATTTATTAACCCCTATCCTGCCCCCCCTACACTGTCGCCACCTATAATAAATTTATTAACCGCTATCCTGCCCCCCACTACACCGCCGCCACTGTAATAAAATTATTAACCCCTAAACCTAAGTCTAACACTAACCCTAACACCCCCCTAACTTAAATATTAATTAAATAAATCTAAATAATATTTCTATTATGAACTAAGTTAATCCTATTTAAAACTAAATAGGTAGGGGGGGCAGGATAGGGGTTAATAAGTTTATTATAGGTGCGAGGGTGTAGGGGGGGCAGGATAGGGGTTAATAAATTTAATAAATTAATAAATTAATAAATTTAATATAGGTGGCAACGGTGTAGGGGGGGCAGGATAGGGGTTAATAAATTTAATATAGGTTGCGGCGGGTTCAGGGAGCGGCGGTTTATGGGTTAAACTATTTTTTTATTTGCGGCGAGGTGCGGGATCAGCAGGATAGGGGTTAATAACTTTATTATAGAGGGCGACGGTATAGGGGGGGCAGGATAGGGGTTACTAGGTATAATGTAGGTGGCAGCGGTGTCCGGGAGAGGCGGTTTAGGGGTTAATACATTTATAAGACTTGCGGCAGGGTCTAGGAGCGGCGGTTTAGGGGTTAGTAACTTTATTTAGTTGCGGGGGGCTCCGGGGGCGCCGGTATAGGGGATAGAACAGTGTAGTTTAGTGTGAGTGCTTAGTGACAGGCTGGCAAGAAAGCTGTCAAACAGGCGAAGAGCAGCGAGATCGGATGTGTGATAACTCTCACCGCTCATCGCCCCGCGGCTTTTTGACAGCTTTTTTTGATAACTGAGGCGTATTTTTTCAGGTCCGCGGCGGCGAAGGTAGGCGAGCTTAGGCGGGCGTATTGGGCCGGCGAAGGCAGTAAAGTTGACACGTTGATAACTACCCTCTTCTGCTAGTTGCATCCATTTTCATATAAGCAGAAAGGCAATCTATTAGTTGCATCGTGATCAATTTGATACCAAATATGACATGGTTGTCATATTTACCTTCATCTAATGTCTACCTTATACCCATGTCCTTTTATTGACCTTATCAGTTTCTGTGAAGAGGCACTGTTCTGTGTCTCTAAAACCGATACTTTTACGGCCTGAATGCACCAATGCCTATATGATAATATTTATTCAAGTGGAACTCTGAAACAATTTATAATGGGGTCTGGTTTTATCACAAAAAACAAACATAAACACAGGACACAGTTCTCCTTGAAAAAAACAAATGTTTTTTAGCTCACAGGCTAAAGAGAATTAACCCCTTGGCAGCTAAATCATGAGGTATTCGTGACAGTCGTATATAGGCTTTTTACATCCATTGCATAGAGTAAAAATGTATCCGAATTTAAAGTTAAATCACGTACCTTATCCAGAAAATTCCCTGTATCTTTTAATAAGAAGACATTTTTATCACCTCTGTTACGGTTCCTTTAAATGACGTCATCCAAGATGGCGCCCCTTGAATTCTGATTGGCTGATAGGATTCTATCAGCCAATCGAAATTAAGGTAGGAAATATCCGATTGGCTGATGCAATCATTCAATCTGATTGAAGTTCAATCCGATTGGCTGATCCAATCAGCCAATAGGATTGACCTCACATTCTATTGGCTGATTGGAACATCTTGGATGACGTCATTTAAAGGAACCGTCATTCAGTGTTAGGACGTCGTTTGAAGAGGATGGCTCCGTGTCAGCTGGATTGAAGATGGACCCGCTCCGGATGGATGAAGATAGAAGATGCCGCTTGGATGAAGACTTCTGCCACTTGGAGGACCTCTTCTGCCCGGATTCGATGAAGACTTCTGGCCGGATCGGATGAAAACTTTTGCCCAGCTGGGTTAAGACGGCTCAAGGTAGGGTGATCTTCAAGGGGGTAGTGTTAAGTTTTTTTAAGGGGGGTTTGGGTGGGTTTTAGAGTAGGGTTGGGTGTGTGGGTGGTGGGTTTTAATGTTGGGGGGTTGTATTTCTTTTTTTTCAGGTAAAAGAGCTGATTACTTTGGGGCAATGCCCCGCAAAAAGCCCTTTTAAGGGCTATTTGTAATTTAGTTTAGGGTAGGGAATTTTATTATTTTGGGGGGCTTTTTTATTTTATTAGGGGGCTTAGATTAGGTGTAATTAGTTTAAACTTCTTGTAATTTTTTTTATTTTCTGTAATTTAGTGTTGTTTTTTTTGTACTTTTAGTTAATTTTAGTTAATTTTATTTAATGTTAGGTAATTGTAGTTAATTAATTTAATTTATTTAATGATAGTGTAGTGTTAGGTGTAATTGTAACTTAAGTTAGGATTTATTTTACAGGTAATTTTGTATTTATTTTAGCTAAGTAGCTATTAAATAGTTAATAACTATTTAATAGCTATTGTACCTAGTTGAAATAAATACAAAGTTGCCTGTAAAATAAAAATAAACCCTAAGATAGATAAAAATTTAACTATTAGTTATATTGTAGCTATCTTAGGGTTTATTTTATAGGTAAGTATTTAGTTTTAAATAGGAATAATTTAGGTAATAATATTACATTTATTTAGATGTATTTAAATGATATTTAAGTTAGGGGAGTGTTAGGGTTAGGGTTAGACTTAGGTTTAAGGGTTAATTCATTTAATATAGTGGTGGCGGTGTAGGGGGGGCAGATTAGGGGTTAATAAATGTAATGTAGGTGGCGGCGGGCTCCGGGTACGGCGGTTTAGGGATTAAATAATTTATTTAGTTGCCGCGGGGTCTGGGATCGGCAGGATAGAGGTTAATAACTTTATGTAGGTGGCGGCGGTATAGGGGGCGGCAGATTAGGGGTTAATAGGTATAATGTAGGTGGCGGCGGAGTCCGGGAGCGGCGGTTTAGGGTTAATTTATTTATTAGAGTTGCGGCGGGGTCCGGGAGCGGCGTTTTAGGGGTTAATAAGTTTATTTAGTTGCAGGGGGCTCCAGGGGCGGCGATTTAGGGGGTATAACAGTATAGTATAGTGTGGGTGCTTAGTGACAGGCTAGCAAGAAAGCTGCGAAGAAGCCGATGAGCAGCGAGATCGATGACTGTCAGTTAACAACAGTCTGCTGCTAATCGCACCGTACTTGGTGCGCGGCTTTTTGACAGTTTTCTTGATAAATTTGATGAACATATTCAGGTCCGCGGCAGCGATGTTAGGCGAGTTTAGGCGAGCGTATTGGTGCCGGAAAGTAGACAGCTTGTTAAATAGATGCCATAGACACTATGGGTCTTCCAGGTGGTCTCTCAGTGTCTTTGTGAATTTTGGGGACCGTATAAAAAATTGGAGTTCTAGGACTTTTGATTGTCAAAAAGTCAAACATTTGTTTGTCTATATGGCCTTGTGTCAACCCTCTTTCAAGAATTTTCCGAATTTCTTTTTTGTATTTCAAATATGGGATTATGTGGCAATATTTGATATGTATCCAAATCATTGAGTTGTGTGTTAATCTCCATGATGTAATAGGATTTGTCTAGGATTACCCTCCACCCTTATCCGCCCCTTTAAATATGATGGAATTTTTCTTAAGACTTTGTAATTAATTTCTATCCTCTTTAGTAAAATTGTTTATCACATTAAAGGCTGATTTACCAAACACTTTTTTATTTTTAACCTTTTCTTTACGTTTATACAAATCATTATTGACCAGTTTAATGAACGTGCTAACACTATGGTCATTAATTACAGGATTAAATGTGCTTTTTGTCTGCAAATTTAACTTTTTTAGTGACCACTCACTTTCCTCTACAGAATTGGTTACCACAATAGCATTATCTCTATTTCTGGGAGCATGCCAAACTTTTAACTTCATATTTCGGTAAAGCCTCTGTAGGTCTTTTTCTATTTTTAAAAAAGTCAGTGTCCACTGTGGGGCAAAATGAAAGTCCCTTGTTAAGCATATTAACATCCTACTCAGATAACATACATTTAGATATATTGACCACAGTGTTGTCTGTAGGGCTTTGTTCCATACAGTTTACTTGTGTGCATGGTCCTTCTTTTTCCTGTTTGACCGTCTTGGCAGGGAATTGCTTTTTTTTTTTTGCTTCCGGCCTCCTGTCCGCTGTTTTTGTCTGTGCTCTGCTCCAAAGGGGATGCCAGCGATGATTCTGACGAACTTCCTTGCACACTGGCATCACTGACTCCTCCCCCTTGACATCTTCCTCTTTGATTGGCTCTACGACGGTTGCCGTATTGGTTTTGTTTACGGTTACTATGGGGGACCTTGACGTCATCTGTAAACTCTTCCTTGTTTATAGTCTTCTTCGTTGCATTGAAATTTGGTTCTTTTAGTGTCTCTCAATTCCTGCTGCAGCGTTGCTACATTATCGTTGATCTGTTATTCCAATTTACCAAGATCCTCTGGCAACATTACTTTG
This sequence comes from Bombina bombina, assembly GCF_027579735.1. Taxonomy (NCBI): domain Eukaryota; kingdom Metazoa; phylum Chordata; class Amphibia; order Anura; family Bombinatoridae; genus Bombina; species Bombina bombina. The sequence continues at coordinate 256,807,022 of NC_069506.1, forward strand.
GTGAGCTCCTCCTTACTTGTCTTTATCTTTTGTTCCTGCACATCCATTTCTTTCAACAGTGACTCCACCGTAAGGACCATTAAGTCATAGGAGCACTTATTGAGTATGGCCTCAAATTTATCGCAATAGTCCTTGTTTTGGCTGAGTAGGGCAAGTGCTCATTCTCAAGCCTCTTGGAATTCTTCTTATTCTATAATATTCCGATAGAGTTGTTGCATGTAATTCCCACTTGATATATTTGCACCTTAGTGTTTCATATTCTTTGCCCAAATTTTCAACGGGTGCCACTGTTAAAAAGCCTCTAGACCCTTTTGATAGGGTAGTGATGCGAGCTGCATCTTATTCCGTATAAGCGAACATCATTGTTCCATCTGTGCCTTTAGATTCTATATCCTTAGTTGACATATTGGTTATATAGTCTGCACGTATCCAGATAGCTCCAAATGCTAATATATAAGCCATGATACAGCAGTCAGAATAACATTTAGTGTTAGTTGAAAACCAGGACATCAGGACGCCTAAGAGGTAGATCTGTTAGCCATCCTGGATCACAAGGTGTCCAGCATGGAAGGTAGATACCTTGTTTTTTAGCGCAGCATCTTTGTTTTTACCATTTGTATGTATTTTTTAATTGCCATCAGAGGGCTTTTCTTTTTTGGATGCTTGCTGGTATTAGAGCAGAGAAGGGAGTAAGAAGTTTGTACTTAGTGGTTTTTATATGTAGAAATATGTATTTATGCATAAATTGAAAATATCCTTCTATGTGAAAAACATTGGAATGTGAAATATTCATATTTTCATGTCAGGTTAGCACACGAGAATAAGCGATCGGGTTTGTGCGTGAGTAGGTGTTAGGTTTCCCCCCACACTTTTTTTGCTCCATTGACTTTTATGGGGGAATATGTGAAAGCGCACATACAATATTTCAAGTTCGGCTTTTTGCATTTGTGGGGTTAGTGCGTATTTACTTTCAACACATAATACGAGGCACGTAAAACCTGATGCACGTAAAAAGCTTACTTCTAGCACAGTTAACGCTAGAGCGGGAGCGTTAAAGGGATATTAAACCCAATTTTTTTCTTTCATGATGCAGATAGAGCATGTTACTTTAAGCAACTTTCTAATTTACTCCTATTATAAAATTTTCTTCATTCTCTTGGTATCAATTTGAAAAGCAGGAATTTAAGCTTAGGAGCCGGCCCATTTTTGTTTCAGCACCTGGGTAACGCTTGCTGATTGGTGTAGCCAATGTAGCCACCAATCAGCAGCGCTAACCAGGGTGCTGAAACAAAAATGGGCCGGCTCTTAAACTTAAATTATTGCTTTTTCAAATAAAGATACCATGAGAACAAAGAAAAATTGATAGTAGAAGTAAATTAGAACGTTTTATAAAATTGCATGCTGTATCTGAATCATGAAAGAATTTTTTTTTGTTTAATATCCCTTTAAGTAGCACTCCCCTTGTAATCTGGCTCTAAATCAATGGCACTTTTATTGTTGTGCTCATTTCAGTTAATATACAGTAAATGCTTGAGAGAAAGCCTGGGTGTCAGATAATGTGGGTGTGCTAATTCCTTCACATAATAAACTTCTATGGGGGCACCCTGAAAAACTCATCTCAACTATTGTTAAAGCACTAAATCGAAGGTGCACCAAAGTTGAAGGTCAAATAGTATAGTTGTTCACTTACTTTTAAACTATATTGCAAATAAGTTTAAAACACTGCACACATACGCATATACATTTGTACATACAAATACATAAACATCACACATATATATTTTCAGGACTGTGCAAAAGTCTTAGGCCACCATTAGATTTGTTGTTTTAGCAAAGTGCTAATGACCATCTATACAAACAGAAAATACAGGAATTATGTGCACAAAATATAAAAAAACACAATTTTCAGAACAAAATGGCTTCTTAAGGCAAAAGTCAGTATTTAGTGTGATCTCCCTTGGCACTAAGCACATCTTGATCGTGTTTACGCTCCTAGTGGTATCGATAGAGCTCCACTTGTAATCTAGCCTTAAGACTTGGTTTATATGTTGTTCTACAGGAACATAACAGAAATTACTTGTAATTACAAGCGGCTAGATTTAGAGTTTGGCATCAGCCGTCAAAAGCAGCGTTAAGGGGTCCTAACGCTACTTTTTACCGCCCGCTGGTATTTAGAGTCAGCCAGGAAAGGGTCTACCACTCACTTTCTTTCCGCGACTCCAGGCTACCGCAGATCCCCTTACGTCAATTGCGTATCCTATATTTTCAATGGGATTTGCATAACGCTGGTATTTGGAGTCTTGGAAGAAGTGAGCGGTAGAGCCTCTACCGACAAGACTCCTACCGCCAAAAAAAGTTAGTAGTTAAGAGCTTTATGGGCTAACGCCGGTACATAACGCTCTTAACTACTGTGCTACAAAGTACACTAACACCCATAAACTACCTATGAACCCCTAAAGCGAGGCCCCCCCACATCGAAAAACCCTCTAATAAATTTTTTTAAGCCCTAATCTGCCGACCGGACACCACCGCCACCTACATTATAGCTATGAACCCCTAATCTGCTGCTCCTAACATCGACGACACAATATTATATTTATTAACCCCTAATCTGCCCCCCAAACGTCGCCGCTACCTACCTACACTTATTAACCCCTAATCTGCTGACCGGACCTCGCCGCCACTATAATAAATGTATTAACCCCTAAACTGCCGCACTCCCGCCTCGCAAACACTATAATAAATTGTTATGACCCCTAATCTGCCCTCCCTAACATCGCCGCCACCTACCTACAATTATTAACCCCTAATCTCTCGCCCGCAACGTCGCCGCTAATATAATAAATGTATTAACCCCTAAACCTAAGTCTAACCCTAACACCCCCCTAACATAAATATAATTTAAATAAAATGAAATAATATTCCTATAATTAAATAAATTAATCCTATTTAAAACTAAATACCTATAAAATAAAGCCTAATATAGCTACAATATAAATAATAATTACATTGTAGGTATTTTAGGATTTATATTTATTTTACAGGCAACTTTGTATTTATTTTAACTAGGTACAATCGCTATTAAATAGTTATTAACTATTTAATAGCTACATAGTTAAAATAATTACAACATTACCTGTAAAATAAATCCTAACCTAAGTTACAATTAAACCTAACACTACACTATCATTAAATGAATTAAATAAATTAACTACAATTACCTACAATTACATTTAATTAAATAAACTAATCTATAATACAAAAAAACAAACACTAAATTACAGAAAATAAAAAAATATTACAAGAAGTTTAAACTAATTACACCTAATCTAAGCCCCCTAATAAAATAATAAAGCCCCCCAAAATAAAAAAATGCCCTACCCTATTCTAAATTACAAAGTAATAAGCTCTTTTACCAGCCCTAAAAAGGGCTTTTTGCGGGGCATTGCCCCAAAGTAATCAGCTCTTTTACCTGTAAAAAAAAATACAACCCCCCCAACATTAAAACCCACCACCCACATATCCCTACTCTAACCCACCCAATCCCCCCTTAAAAAAACCTAACACTAACCCCCTGAAGATCTCCCTACCTTGAGCCGTCTTCACCCAGCCAAGCCGAATTCTTCATCCAATCCGGGCGATGTGGTCCTCCATCCGGGCAAAGTCTTGATCCAAGCGGCAAAGAAGAGGTCCTCCATCCAGGCGATGCCTTCCTCCAAGCGGCATCTTCTTTCTTCCGGCTCCATCTTCAGACCGCAGACGCGGAACATCCAACTTCCCCGACGGACTAACGACGAATGACGGTTCCTTTAAGGGACGTCATCCAAGATGGCGTCCCTCGAATTAAGGTAGGAAAAATCTGATTGGCTGATTCAATCAGCCAATCAGATTGAAGATCAATCCATTTGGCTGATCCAATCAGCCAATCGGATTGAGCTCACAGTCTATTGGCTGTTCCAATCACCTTAGATTAGGTGTAATTAGTTTAAACTTCTTGTAATATTTTTTTATTTTCTGTAATTTAGTGTTTTTTTTTTTGTATTATAGATTAGTTTATTTAATTAAATGTAATTGTAGGTAATTGTAGTTAATTTATTTAATTAATTTAATGATAGTGTAGTGTTAGGTTTAATTGTAAGTTAGGTTAGGATTTATTTTACAGGTAATTTTGTAATTATTTTAACTAGGTAGCTATTAAATAGTTAATAACTATTTAATAGCTATTGTACCTAGTTAAAATAAATACAAAGTTGCCTGTAAAATAAATATAAATCCTAAAATAGCTACAATGTAATTATTATTTATATTGTAGCTATAACATAATTTATGCTTACCTGATAAATTTATTTCTCTTGTGATGTATCGAATCCACGGATTTATGCTTACTTGTGGGATATTCTCCTTCCCAACAGGAAGTGGCAAATAGAGCACCCACACCACTGCTTGTAGAACCTTTCTCCCAAAAATAGCCTCAGAAGAAGCAAAAGTATCGAATTTGGAAAATTTGGAAAAAGTATGAAGCGAAGACCAAGTCGCCACCTTACAAATCTGTTCAACAGAAGCCTCATTCTTAAAAGCCCATGTGGAAGCCACAGCTCTAGTAGAATGAGCAGTAATTCTTTCAGGAGGCTGCCGTCCAGCAGTCTCATAGGCCAAACGGATGATGCTTTTCAGCCAAAAGGAAAGAGAGGTATCCGTAGCCCTTTGACCTCTCCGTTTACCAGAATAAATAACAAACAATGAAGATTTTTGACGGAAATCTTTAGTTGCTTGTAAGTAGAACTTTAAAGCACGAACCACATCAAGATTGTGTAACAGACGTTCCTTCTTTGATGAAGGATTAGGACACAGAGAAGGAACAACAATCTCTTGATTTAACAACCTTAGGAAGAAACCCAGGTTTGGTACGCAAAACCACCTTATCTGCATGGAAAACAAGGTAAGGGGAATCACATTGTAAAGCAGATAGCTCAGAAACTCTTCGAGCCGAAGAGATAGCTACTAAAAACAAAACTTTCCAAGAAGAAGCTTAATATCTATGGAATGCATAGGTTCAAACGGAACATCTTGAAGAACTTTAAGAACTAAGTTTAGGCTCCATGGCGGAGCAACAGGTTTAAATACAGGCTTGATTCTGACCAAAGCCTGACTAAATGCTTGAACGTCTGGGACATCTGCCAGACGTTTGTGTAGTAGAATAGACAAAGCAGATATTTGTCCTTTTAGGGAACTAGCAGATAATCCCTTCTCCAAACCTTCTTGGAGAAAAGACAATATTCTAGGAATCCTAATCTTACTCCACAAGTAACCTTTGTATTCACACTAATAAAGATATTTGCGCCAAATCTTATGATAGGTCTTCCTGGTGACAGGCTTTCTAGCCTGAATCAGGGTATCAATGACCGACTCAGAGAAACCACGCTTTGATAGAATCAGGCGTTCAATCTCCAAGCAGTCAGACGCAGAGAAATTAGATTTGGATGCGTGAACGGACCTTGGATTAGAAGGTCCAGCCTCATTGGCAGAGTCCACGGTGGAACCGAGATCATGTCCACTAGGTCTGCATACCAAATCCTGCGTGGCCACGCAGGTGCTATCAGAATTACCGAAGCCCTCTCCTGCTTGATTCTGGCAACTAGACGTGGGAGGAAAGGAAACGGTGGAAATACATAGGCCAGATTGAAGGACCAAGGCACTGCTAGAGCATCTATCAGTACCGCCTTGGGATCCCGGGACCGGGACCTGGACCCGTATCGAGGAAGTTTGGCATTCTGACGCGACGCCATCAGATCCAATTCTGGTGTGCCCCATAGCTGAATCAGCTGGGCAAATACCTCCGGATGGAGTTCTCTACCCCTGGGATGTGGATTGCTGAGATGGCAAGAGTGATCCTCTGCCCACTGGATTATTTGGTTACCTCCATCATCGCTAGAGGACTCCTTGTTCCTCCTTGATGATTGATATAAGCTACAGTCGTGATGTTGTCCGACTGAAATCTGATGAATTTAGCCGCAGCAAGCTGAGGCCACGCCTGAAGCGCATAGAATATCGCTCTCAGTTCCATCATGTTTATCGGGAGGAGAGCTTCCTCCCGAGACCATAAGCCTTTGTTTTCAGGGAGTTCCAGACTGCACCCCAGCCTAGCAGGCTGGCATCTGTCGTTACAATGAGCCACTCTGGCCTGCGGAAACACATTCACTGAGACAGGTGGTCCTGAGACAACCACCAGAGAAGAGAGACTCTGGTCCCCTGGTCCTGATGCAGTTGAGGAGATAAATCTGCATAATCCCCATTCCACTGTTTGAGCATGCATAGTTGCAGTGGTCTGAGGTATAGGCGGGCAAAAGGAACTATGTCCATTGCCGCTACCATGAGTTCGATTACCTCTATACACTGAGCCACTGATGGCCGAGGAATGGACTGAAGAGCTCGGCAAGTGGTTAAGAGTTTTAATTTTCTGACCTCGGTCAGAAATATTTTGATTTCTACCGAATCTATCAGAGTCCCTAGGAAGGAAACTCTTGTAAGAGGGAAGAGAGAACTCTTTTTTATGTTCACCTTCCACCCGTGAGCTCTCAGAAAAGCCAACACGATGTCCATGTGAGACTTGGCTAGCTGGAAAGCCAATGCCTGAATTAAGATGTCGTCTAGATAAGGCGCCACTGCTATGCACCGTGGTCACAGAACCGCCAGAAGGGACCCTAGCACTTTTGTGAAAATTCTGGGAGCCCAGGCCAACCCGAAGGGAAGGGCCACAAATTGGTAATGCCTGTTTAGAAAGGCGAATCTGAGAAATTGATGATGATCTCTGTGAATAGGGATGTGTAGATACGCATCCTTTAAGTCCAAGGTAGTCATATATTGACCCTCCTGGATCAGAGGTAGAATAGTCCGAATAGTCTCCATCTTGAATGATGGAACCTTGAGGAACTTGTTTAGAATTTTGAGATCCAAGATTGGTCTGAAAGTTCCCTCTTTTTTGGGAACCACAAACAGGTTTGAATAAAACCCTAGCCCCTGTTTCTCTATTGGGACTGGGCGGATCAACCCCATGGTATGTAGGTCTTCTACACAGCGTAAGAACGCCTCTCTCTTTGTCTGGTTTACAGACAATCAAGAAATGAGAAATCTCCCCCTTGGAAGGGAGTCTTTGAATTCCAGAAGATACCCCTGGGACACAATTTCTAAAGCTCAGGGATCGTGAACATCTCTCGCCCAAGCCTGAGCGAAGAGAGAAAGTCTGCCCCCTACTAGATCCGGTCTCGGATCGGGGGCTACCCCTTCATGCTGTTTTAGAAGCAGCTGCAAGTTTCTTGGCCTGTTTACCCTTGTTCCAAGCCTGGTTAGGTCTCCAGACTGACTTGGATTGGGCAAAATTCCCCTCTTGCTTTGCAGTAGAGGAAGCTGAAGCGGGACCACTCTTAAAGTTCCGAAAGGAACGAAAATGATTCTGTTTGGTCCTCATCTTACTTGATCTATTGTGGGGGAAAAAACTCCTTTACAGCCCTCAAACACAGCAGGAACCACTGGAGAAGCAGTTGGATGTCTCTAAGGAAAAGAAACTGCGCAACTGAGGTGCGAAAATAGGCCCCTCCCACCTCACTCGATGTTTTGAGGCCTATTAGAAAAACACCTGAGTGTCTCTTAATTAACCATGTGGGTTAAAAAACCCTTAAACAAGCCACAATGACCCCTTTAGTCCCTTCAAAAAAACGTTATAATTGCATCATTGACTGAACAAACAAAAACGTTTTTTCCTAACAGTGTCACCAGTAACTTATGAGCCCTTCAAGCAAGCTGAAATTCCCATCCAAGTGTCTGAATACAGCTTACCCTTCCCTCATGGGGATATTGCCAGCCTTTTCTAGAATTAACACAGTCTGTCTAGAAAAAATATAGACTAAACATACCTCATATGTAGCTTAGCATGCAAACCGTTCCCCCAACTGAAGTTTTCCTGTACTCTTCAGCCCTTGTGAGAACAGCAGTGGATCTTAGTTACAAAGTGCTAAGATCATAATCCCCCTTGCAGAAATCTTCATCCCTTTTCTGCCAGAGAGTAAATAGTACACACCGGTAACATTTAAAATCAGTAATACACACATATACGGACTTCCTGTGGGTGGAGCGGTGAGGAAGGAGCACTCACGCTGAGCTCTCTTGTATGTGGAGCTAAACTTTAGACCTTACACCCTACCACGGAGCCCTATTGCTGGGGCAAAAGAAATACCCAGCCTGGGGGAGAGAAATTGTGGCGTGGGAAGTCATAGCACCCCTAACATGTGGCTATAACATATCCGCTGGGAAGGTATGCGGCAGCCACCCCTGCAAGAAAGCCGGACATAACTCGGAGCTGACACTGTGCTCGGAGGGAACCGAATCGTACCTGAATACAGAAAGGTGGGGTTCAGAGGCACAAGCGGTGTGGTGGGCTCAGAAAAGGGACGAGGGAGCCACTGCATAGAGCGCAACTGTGAGTGGTGCCAATACCCCCCCCCCTACAGGAGAGTCGGCGTGGAAACGTGATGTCATAACCGCGAGGCGGTGACACTGTGAGAAACGGCCGGATGGGAGCTGCGGTGTAAGCTGAACCGCGGGTGGAGACACAGGTTCTACAGACTCTGCAGACGGATTAAAAGTTGAGGCCCCCCGGGTGGGGCTAACCATCGGAGACTGGCCTCCTGAATCAGGTTATCCGCCGTGAAGAAAGGGGGGGGTAAGTATACTAAATAGTAACTCACACAAGACTGATTGTAAAGCTGTGGAGGCGAGACTTGATATAAGGAAAACTTGAGGGGTTGAAGGAACAGGGGGACGGCCCGCAGTTGTATTGTGTTCAGGGCTGGAGTGGCTATATTGTACAGAAATGACTATACACAGATGTAAGACAGTAGCCACTGGAACTTTTAAAATCACAGCAGAATAGGAGCCCCTAAGCAATAGACGGCAGCACTTACCTTGCATACGTTTCTCTTCCCCTTCAAGAGTTTAGAGGGTAGAATTAACAAAGGTCGGTGCGCTCAGAATAACAAAGGAGGACGAGCCCAATAAAAAATCTAAAGACTTAAGCTTATGAGGCTCGAGCACTAGGCCGGCTGATTCACAGTTTGAGAACAAGATGTGAACAGGGCCTGCCGGGAAATAAGCCATAGACTATCCTGTACTTTCAGAGTTAACCCCGGCAAGCATCAGAAGGGAAAGTGTAAGAGGCCAGAATATATGTGCCAGGAGGTGGTGTAACCTAAAGCTACTCCTTCCCCTCAGTATTTAATCGTGGAAAAGCTTTGTGATTCAGAGGTGCAGAAGGGGCAGTTGCTCCTTGGGGCAATATAAAGGAGCCATTGGACCAAGGCCAGAACTTTGCTTAGTATTTAACTTTGTGAATAGCTGCTGACCACAGTTCAAGGTTGAGAGACATTGCATATTGTTAAGAGGTTAAATACTGGACATTCAGCTCAAGACAGTGAGCTGAGCAACAGCCTAGGCTTGCTCAACTCCAGTTAAAAGTAACACAGCTGAGTGGGCTGTGATTCTTCTCTGACTATTGAGGTATCTGAGGGCTGAGAGAGATCGCAGGAGGGGAAGGAAAAGAGGGAAAAGAAATTTTCTTTTCTTTTTTTTTTTTTTTTTTTCTCTTGTTTTTTTTTCTCTTCTCTCTATGTTTTTGTATATGTAAAGAGACCACATGTGCACTATAAGATTAACTGCATTTTTGTATATTTCTGATGTTGCAAGTTACTAGATACTGTGTGTAAGAAAATTGCAGGTTAACAGGCTGGATAAGTTTAATTCTAACTGAAAGTAATACAGCATAGAGGATTGTGACCCTTTAACTGAATATCAAGGTATCTGAGGGCTAGAGAAGAAAGGGAAGAATATAGGGAAAACATTTTTCTATGTCTTAGTATATGCAAAGAGACCACATTTGCACTATAAGATCAACTGCATTTTTGTGTATTGCTGATGTTGCAAGCTACAAGATACTTTGTGTAAGAAAATTTGCAGGTTAATTCTAATTGAAAGTAATATAGCATAGAGGATTGTGACTTTTTTCTGAATACTAAGGTATCTGAGGGCTGAAAAAGACCGCAAATAGGGTAAATTTGCAGGCTAACAGGCTTAATTCTAACTGAAAGTAATAAAGCTGAGAGGATTGTGAATTTTTTTTTTTTTTTTTCTCTTCTTCTTTTTTTTTTTTTTTCTCTCTGAATACTAAGGTATCTGAGGGCTGGAAGGGAAGGAGAGAAAAAGAGAGGGAAAAAAAAGAAGAATTTTTTTTAGGCTTTTGTATATGTGAAGGGGACACATTTGCACTATAAGATTAACTGCATTCTTGTGTATTTCTGATGTTGCAAGTTACTAGATACTCTGTGTAAGGAAATTTAGAGAAAAGACAGTATACATAAAGGGTCGAGGTAACACTAGGTTTCAGGAGAAAAAGAAACGTACAAATGGAAAAATACGTTACAAGTGTGAAAAACAAATCACCTGCAATGCCTATAAGAAGAGATAAAAAACAGAAAGCACAAAGCGAAATTAGCACAGAATCCAATACACAGAGTCCAGAGAGAAATGTAGAAACTCAGCTCACAATTAATCAATTGGCTGACTTACTTCTACCACAATTCGAAATTGTTAAAAAAGAGATTGCAGAATTATCGCATGAATTTAGGCAATTCTCGATCAGGTTAACTGAGGTAGAAAGCAGAGTGTCAGAGGTAGAAGACAAAACAAACTTACAGGAAGCAACACTGGCTAGACACACAGAAAAAATTAACGCATTACAGACAAAGATAGAGGATCTAGAAGACAGGTCACGAAGGAGCAACATTCGTGTAATAGGTCTACCTGAGACAAATGGGCAGGAAGATCTACTGACCTTTGGCGCTGTCACACTGCCTAAGCTATTAGGGATGCAACCTGTAAACGGGGCGCTGTTGGTTGAAAGGGCGCATAGGATTGGCCCTCTAAGGCAACCTAGAGAGAATAATACTAGGCCAAGAGTGGTTATTATAAAATACCTGAATTTTCAGGATAAGGCAAACATAATGTATCATTACAGGAAAACAAGAACAATCATGATAGGCGACAAACCAATCTTAATCTTTCAAGATTTCTCAGTGGAAACATCGCTCAAAAGACGGGCCATGGCACCGTACTGCTCAGGACTGATTAAAGCTGGGTTGAGGGCCACAATGAAATATCCAGCAAAAATCACGGTCCTGGGCATGGACGGTGTCATGGCGCTAAACACGGCGCGGGGGGGGATCTCTATTTTTTTTTTTTTTTTTTTTTTCTCTCTTCTCTCGCCAGTACTTCTGTTCTGGTAGAACAATGGCGGTAAAAGATAGGCCACTACCTGTAAAAGATGAGTGTGTCACTTAATTTTGTATCATGGAATGTGGGAGGGATAACCTCCCCTATTAAACGAAAAAAACATCCTCAAACTATTAAAAAAGCAGAAACCAGACATCATATTATTACAAGAATTGCATTTGAAAGCGTCAGAAATAGATAAACTACGAACCAATTGGCTTGCCGAAGTCATCGCAACTCCTTGTGAGTCACGTAAACGCGGGGTTGCCATATTATTAAATAGGAGTCTGGATTATGAGATAATTAAGGTAAAACTGGATCAGAAGGGTAGATTTATTATTTTGCAAATAAAAATTGACGGTAAAATATGGACCCTCTGTAACATATACGCACCCAACACATTTGAAGTGAAGTTTTGGCACCTGATACAAAAAGAGCTGACCCCGTATTTAGGTCAGAACCTAATTATCGCGGGAGATATGAATACAACACCATATCCAGACAGTGACAGATTTAAGGCAGGGTACAGACAGGCATACCATCGGGAAGCAAGAAATTTTCGGAATTTCTTAAAAACAATCAAAGTCAACGACATTTGGCGTCTACAGCACCCAGATGATCGTACCTATACGTGTGAGTCTAAGACGCATCAGTGTTTTTCTAGGATAGACATGTTCCTAATAGAAGAACAACTTCTAAAATATGAAATTAGGACACACATAGGAGAGATTATACTATCTGACCACGCAATAATTACCTTCAAGATTGTACCGCCTGACAGGTCAAGTGTTAAGACAAATACATTCAGATTCCCTGGGTATATGTCTAACAATCCAAAATTTAGTAATTGGGTCTCGAATAAATGGAAAGAATATATTGTATTCAATAGGGAGTATACGGATAAACCAGAGATCTTGTGGGAGGCAGGGAAGGCGGTCATGCGCAGCGAGATAAAGGCGTACATGGTAAAAGCAAATCGGAAGAACAAGGCGAGAGAAATCCAGCTGGCTAACCAGGTTAGAAAAGCGCACGCCAGGTATTTGCACTGCCCCAATCCTGGTCGGTGGGAAAAATACACGCAAGCCAAAGCAGAAAGAGAACAATTCATGAAAGAAAAGTGGGCAAATGAAGAGGCAAAGTGTAGAGCAAAATTTCAAGGCCTGCAGGGAGTCTCGGTAAAACATCTAGCCAAGATAACCAAATATCGTAAGAAACAAAATATAATTTCGTCGATTAGAGAAGGTGAGAATATACACACTACGCCCACTGCAATTAGAGAAGCATTTTTCCAATACTATCAGAAGTTATACTCCAAGGAGGGCATAAATAGGGAGTGCAAGGAACACTTTTGGGATCAGATAAAAATCCCTAAAATCACCCCAGAAGCGTTACAGCAGATTAACGCACCAATTTCGGAAAGGGAGGTATTGGGAGCCATTCAAAAAGCTAAAATAGGAAAAGCACCAGGACCAGACGGTCTCTCCGCGGAATTCTTCAAAATGATCCCAGAAATGATAGCAGGGACTCTCACCAAATTATACAACGGGTATTATACTAAGAAAGACATGAAATCCCCTTATTTTTCTGACGCAATAATATCATTAATATTAAAAAAAGGGAAAGATGCTTCAAATCTGTCCTCATATCGTCCCATCTCATTACTGAACCAAGATTACAAGATATTAATGTCCATAATAGCAGATAGATTAAAGAAAGTTATACCAGATTTAATAAATGCAGATCAGGTCGGGTTCATACCTGGCAGGAACTCGGTATGCAACATGAGAAGGGTGTTGACAATGGTGGATCATTTTTACCAGGTCGGATGGCGCGCCTCACGACAAAAAAAGAATACGAGGGATCAAGACATCGCAATAGTAACAATAGACGCCGAAAAGGCATTTGACTCCATAGGATGGGACCACCTTTTTGTAACTCTGGAGAAATTCGGTCTCTCGGGTGCCTTGCTCGACCTGGTCAAAATGATCTACAAAAAACCTAAGTCGCAGCTGTTAATTAATGGGGAATTACTGAAGCCGATAATACTGGGCAGGGGAACGCGTCAAGGATGTCCTCTTTCCCCCCTATTGTTTGATATCGCGCTAGAACCCCTCGCAATATACATCAGAGATAAATTACCACCGGTAAAGATAGGGGCAGAAAAAATGACGATCTCATTATACGCAGACGATATTCTGTTATTTTTACAAGATACAGCTAATTGCGTCCCTCAACTCTTGTCGATGATCCAGAAATTCAGCTCATTTACAGGGTATAAAATAAATCCCACAAAATCTGAAATCTTATGGCTAAGAAAAACCGAAGCGAGTCAGAACACAATTTTCAAAGAAGTCCAGTATATTAATTACCTGGGGATTAAAATTGCGAAAAATCCATGCGAATGGTATCAGCTGAATTATAAAGACTTATTTGACAATATCCAATTCGAATTAGGGAAGTGGAATATGTACTATTTATCATTAACTGCACGAATTATACTGATAAAAACAATTTTCTTTCCGAAGGTGTTATTTCGACTCCAGAATCTACCCCTAGTAATTAAAAAGGAAGACATAGATAGGTACAATAGAGCATGTGCATTGTTCATTTGGGGTAAGCAGAAGCCTCGTATCTCGTCGGAAAAGCTAAGCTACCCCAAACAATATGGCGGATTTGCCCTCCCCAACATTAGATACTACAATTATGTCTCTTTGATTAAGTTCGGAATAGACTGGCTAGCTGAGTCTGAATATGTTACCTATTACAAGCTGGAAACTGAAATGGTGAAACCTTTTAGGCTACAAGCATTGCTGCACTGCCCACATAAGACCTTACCAAGTAATGTGGCAAATTTGGTAACATTCTCTAGTATTGTGTGGGCATGGCAGAAATATTGCGACTTATTGGGACAAAAGTATCAGGTGTCAACAGTGCTTCCGATTGTCGGGTGTGTGGATTTTGCTCCAGGGTTGCATAACAGGACGTTTCGAGAATGGGAAGATAGGGGCTTGAGATACTTTTCACAGATAAGAACGGGGCAGGAGAGACTAGCACGGACCTTTGAGAGCTTAGCGCTAGAATACAATCTCCCCGCCAAACATTTTTATACATACCTGCAAGCAAGACATTTTGTAGAATCTTACATTATGGAATATGGTGTGGATTGGAGCCAGGAGGCTATAGAAGTAGGTCTAAAATTATACAAGGCAGGAGTACGTTCAATAGCGATGTGGTATCAAAATATAGTGCGGAGGCTAGGATTGAGACAAATAAATTTGAGCACAGAAAAATTCTCTAGATATTTTCCTTCTATACAAGCTGAAAATATTTTGGACAGTATCAAAAGGGTGGAAGCAGCTTCTGAGAGAACTAGCTGGAGGGAGTCGCAAGCGAAATTGTTAAATAATTTTTACCTGACTCCAGAGAGAATTAGTGGATGGGCTAGAGCTGCCCCAGTAAGCTGCTACAAATGTAATTATATGAATGCAAATTTGCTACACTGTGTATGGGGCTGCCCAAAAGTACACCAATTCTGGTTGAGAGTGCAGTTCTGGCTTAATAAATACTTACATGACAAGATAAAATTAGAAGCAACACAGATATTCTTCTTTTACCAGGCTGAAAACTCAGGGGATACAAATCTTGTAAATTTGGCTATATTAGCAGCCCGCAGTCTCATATTTAAGAAATGGAAACAGGTAGCGGCTCCAAGTATGAACGAGTTTATCAATAATATGAAAGTTCAAATGACAGTAGAAAGGCAGGATTTGAAAAACTCAGACAGACACTACAGAAGGTATTTCTCTAAATGGAAAAAATATATCGAGTCTTGGCCAATAGTTCTACAACAGCAGTTCCTCGACCCATTGCAAGGCACAGTTCCTTTCCTAAACTTAGTAGCGGCAGAAATTCTGCCGCTACACTGGATGGAACAGACAAGATAACACATTCGTCTGGGGTAGTGTTCTGAAATCTTTAGAAAAACGTACAAACATTTGCGAGAGGGGAGTGGAAACGAGAAAAGAAAAGAAAAAAAATTCCTTTTTTTTTTTTTTGTTATTTCTCTCTTTCTTCTTTCTTCCTCCCCCTTGCTTTCCGTGCCCCCCCCCCCCCCCCGGGTGTTTATATTCACCCGCACTAAAACAAATTTGAACTTATAGTCCAAAGCCGGGAGAATCTGTGTTTAGTTCTTCGTAACTAAGAGACTAAGAGCGATAGAGTCAGACTGAGGACAGTTGGTAGCCTCAATCGATAGGAACATAGTACTGAGGGCTTTTATACCTCAGGACGTTTAAGATTGGTGGGACAATCTGGAGAAAGGAAGGGTCAGAGAACGCTTCAACGTAATATCCAAATGTGGAAATAGTATCCCTCATTTGTAAGAAGAGCTAGAGGAGAAATGTTGGAGGTAATTGCAGGGGCGATACTAGAACACAAAACGACAAAATGTTTTTCTTTCTCTTTTTTTTTAGGACTTCTTACGATGTACAAAGGTTAAATGTAATAAGATGTAATGGATTATTTTTGAAGTGGCTATGATTGTCTAATATGTCATATCTTCAATAAAATGTAAAATTGAAAAAAAAAAAAAAAAAAAAAACCATTTAAAATAACAAACTTTTGCTTGAGAAATAAAAAACTAACATTTTTGTCACCACACTCGCTCTGCCCTTCCTAGTTTCTTAGGGTAGGCAAAGAGAATGACTGGGGGGTGGAGCTAAGGGGAGAGCTATATAGACAGCTCTGCTGTGGGTGCTCTCTTTGCCACTTCCTGTTGGGAAGGAGAATATCCCACAAGTAAGGATGAATCCGTGGACTTGATACATCTTACAAGAGAAATTAGGGTTTATTTTAAAGGTAAGTATTTAGTTTTAAATAGGATTAATTTATTTAATTATAGGAATATTTAGTTTTATTTAAATTATATTTATGTTAGGGGGGTGTTAGGGTTAGGGTTAGACTTAGGTTTAGGGGTTAATACATTTTTTATAGTAGCGGCGACGTTGCGGGCGGGAGATTAGGGGTTAATAATTGTAGTTAGGGAGTGGCGACGTTGGGAGGGCAGATTAGGGGTTAATAAATATAATATAGGTGTCGGCGGTGTTAGGGGCAGCAGATTATGGGTTCATAGCTATAATTTAGGTTGCGGCGGTGTCCGGAGCGGCAGAATAGGGGTTAATAGTATAATGCAGGTGTCAGCGATAGCGGGGGCGGCAGATTAGGGGTTAATAAGTGTAAGGTTAGGGGTGTTTAGACTCGGGGTTCATGTTAGGGTGTTAGGTGTAGACTTAGAGAGTGTTTCCCCATAGGAAACAATGGGGCTGCGTTAGGAGCTGAACGCTGCTTTTTTGCAGGTGTTAGGTTTTTTTGCAGCAAGCTCAGCCCCATTGTTTCCTATGGGGATATCGTGCACAAGCACCTTTTTCCAGCTTACCGTTACCGTAGGTAACACTGGTATTGAGGGTTGAAGTGGAGCTAATTTATGACCGCTGCTTCATAACTGTTGTTTCCGGCGAACCTGAAGGCTCGCAACGGAAACGGGCATCAGGGGCCATTCGGCCCTTGATAAATTGGTCCCTTAGTGACAAAGTGCATAGGTTGCTGGACTCTCACCAAAGCACTTAAATACAGTACAAGATGTCTTGACAGCAAAAGTTCAAATTCACCTTTTTACTGGTAATACAGGGGCAGGGACCAGACAAAATTGCTCATCGTAAATAAAAATATATATGTTATACAATGCTTTTCATAGTGCCTACCATATCTGTGAAATGATCCAAATCAATGCCTTTAACTTTTTATTTTTCTGCACAGTTATTTTTACAGCAGGCTTCCTTGATTTTTTTTTTTTACCTTGTTTATTTTAAAAAGCTCTAAAATAACTGATCCTAAACAATTGATAATTTGCAAATTCTATATTGTGTAGTGCTGGAAATATTGGACTTGAACTTGTTTGACTAACTAAAAAAATTATTATTATTTTATAAAAGGTAAAAGAAAACCTTTGCTACATCTGGATCACCTTGCTAATCGTGAGCAGTGCAGTTACAATAATCCTGTTTAAGAAATATGAGCACTAATTTTTCCCAAGTGATTTTGCTGACACCTTGTGGCTTTTAACATTATTACAATAGTATTTGAGAAAAAGAATTGTCTTGTCATTATTCTGTTCTACTATAGCACTCGTTTTTGCAGTTAGTCAAGAATCGTGAGATGCATAGTATCATTCTCAACAAAACATTTTAAAAGACTAGAGCAGTAGTATCATAGAACTGGCAACAGGAACATAAAGAGACTGAGATGAAAAGAAGTGGTATTAAACCTTACAAAGTAATATAAAAAGCAGAAATATTTATTTTGTATAGCTAAAATGCTGCACATCCAAATGCCCTTCTAAGGGCAATGCCCAACCAAATGCCCTTTTCAGGGCAATTTTATTTTAGAATAGTTTTTTTTTAAGTTTAGGGTTCTTTTTAGATTAGGCTTTTTTTTGGGGGGGGGGGTTACTTTTACTGTAGATTGGGGTTGTAGTATTTAGTTGAAAAGGGGCTATGTCAATTTTCGACAATGTCCTACAAAAATCTATTGTTATAACTTTTAGGGGTCAATTTATCAAAGTCTGGCGGACATAATACACTTTAGTGTATCATGTCCGCAAGACATCGCTGAATGCGGACAGCATAAGTTTTCCGTATTCAGCAATGCACAAGCAGTTCTAGTGAACTGTTTTTGCAATACCGCCCCCTGCAGATTCGTTACCAGGGGGTGTCAATCAGCCCGATCGTATAGGATCTGGCAGATTGCTGTACGCAGCCTCAGAGGTGGCGTATGAGATAAGAAGCAGTGGTCTATAGACCGCTGCTTCTTAACTCCTGTTTCCAGCGAGCCTAAAGTCTTGCGCGGAAACAGGGTGAATTGGCCCAATTCAGGCAATAATAAATTGACCCCTTAGTGTTAGTTTAGGGTTTTTATTTTTTTTATTTTTTTTTTTTTAAGTGGGCCCTAGTTTTAGTATAGGCATAATGTTTTTTTATTTTTGGTATTTTGCTTTTTTTCCCTGTAATTCTAGGTTTTGTTATTTTTTGTAAATTTAGTGTTTGTTACTTTTTTGTATCTTAGGGTTTTTTATCTTAGAGGTGCGTGGGGGTGTTAGGTAGTTAAGTAGTGTAGTTTGTTAATAGGTTAGGGTGTGGTTCAGTGACGTGCAGTGACATCAGAGACTGGTGAGGCAGTGGCTAGGATACGCCTTCATTCTTTAGATATCCTTTGTTGAAAAAATAGCAATGCACATGGGTGAGCCAATCACATGAGGTATCTATGTGCAGCCACCAATCAGCAGCTACTGAGCATATTTAGATATGATTTTCAACAAAGGACATCAAAAGAATGAAGAAAATTAGATATTAGATGTAAATTGGAAAGTTATTTAAATTTGCATATGGGTTTCATATGGGTTTCATGTCCCTTTAAATGGTGTCTTGGAAAACTGGTCAACTTAGTAAACATCTGATTTTAGTCTAAAAGGATTGTAACAGAAACTCTTGCCAGATAACACAATGCTTGCTCTGATTATGAGATCTAGAAATCCATTCCCATTAAAATATGTTTAAAACATACATTTTACTTTAATGCTGTAAATTATGCTTATAGATTCTTTCATTACATAAGGGATGAGAGAGTCAGAGGGGGAGGAAGAGAGACAGAGAGAGAAAGAGACCATGGGGGAGAACAACACATAAGGAGAGAGATGGATAGATAGAGAGAGAGACCCACACACACACACACACACACACACACACACAAGGGGGGGGGGGAGGGACCACTGCATTTTAAAGTAATAAAACAGCAGAGCTACAGAGAGTTCAGAAAGTAAGACTATACATTAGTACAGAGGCAAGCTGCTAAGTTAGTGGGTGTAAAGTTTGAGTAAACAAAATACAAAAACGACCCTGCTGTAAAAGAGTAAAAAAAAACACTAAACCACATTCATTAAATTATCATGTTCACTAACAGAATCCCTTTTTAGTAAAATCTTACTTCAATAAGATGTGGCTAAAACAGTGTTCTCTGTGCCTCTCTCTTCCTGCTCTGTAAGGATTCAGGAAGTGACAGTGGCACATTCCACTGCACTTAGAGGGGAAGAACAGAATTCTCTTTTTCACTTTAGCAAAGCTAGCAGGTTCACAGGACAGCAACAAAATATATGAAAGTTGTTTTTTTTCCGTTTTTTGTTTTGTTTGATATGATTTAACATCCAGCCCCAACCCTATGTTCCACTTACTAATGCCTCTCGCTGGATTGGTTCAGCCCAAATAGGACTGCCTCAAATAAGCAGTTAATGGGCCATGCAATGATCTTAACCACTTGCATCCAGTAGGTGGCGCAGAATGTTGTGTAATGGTGGGCAGACCTGCTTGTGCCTCTTCATTGCACAACATATAGCTGTGAGAAAAAAAAATGCTGGGGAAAAAATATACAATTTTTTTTTTAAAGCCAATAAAAAAATATATATTTTTGCCCATTTGAGAGGTAAAGCACTGCCTCACCTGCCTCTAGTGACTGCACATCACTGGTGTGGTTATGTCTTTAGGTTATAGCAGCTTAGGGGTTAATAGTGTAGGTTGCGCTGGGTGTGAGGGTGCAAAAGGGGTGAATAGTTTATTTTAGTATCAAACTTATATCCTATGTTAAAATTATATGCATTGTCATGTATAATGCATATTATTTTAAGTATTGTATCTAATTTAAAATGTAATTATTTTTTATTGTTATTTCTTTTATTTTAAAGGGATACTAAACCCAATTTTTTTCTTTTATGATTCGGATAGAGCATGCAATTTTACGCAAATTTCTAATTTAATCCTATTATCAATTTTACTTCGTTCTCTTGGTATATTTTATTTGAAAAAGCAGGAATGAAATCTTAGGAGCTGGCCTATTTTTGGTCCAAGACCCTGGATAGCACTTGCTAATTGGTGGCTATATTTAGCCACCAATCAGCAAGTGCTACCCAGGTGCTGAACCTAAAATGGGCTGGTTCCTAAAATTTAATTCCTGCTTTTCAAATAAAGATACCAAGAGAACGAAGAAAAACTGATAATAGGAGTAAATTAGAAAGTTGTTTAAAATTGCATGCTCTATCCAAATCATGAAATAAAAAATTTGGGTTTAGTGTCCCTTTTAGCATAAATATATAATTTAAATGATATATTTATGTTTAAAATAATAAAATGAACAATCAAAAATAACTACATCTTAAATTATATACAACTAAAATAATATGCATTATACATGACAATGCATATAATTTTAGTATTGATATAAATGTAGCAACATAGCTCCTATAGTTATAATAGGGAGATTTCTTTTTGTATACTTTATTAGTCAGGTAGACTGCAGATCTACCTGGTGGTCTGTGGGAGTTGACTTCGAGTTCCAGGGGATGTATAGGGAAGACATTGCGTAGGTGTAGGCAGTTCTATGGTAGTTAGCTGAGGTTTCAAGGGAGTATAGCTAGGACATGACATAGGTGTAGGCGATACTAGGGAGTTAGCTGGGCTTTCCAGGGGGAGTATAGCTAGAGTATGACGTAGGTGTAGGCATTTTGTGGGAGTGAGCCGGGCGTTCCATGAAAAGCAGCCAGTACTTTGATTGGGATACATCACCAGCAGTGTGATATATTCCAATCTCTGAAGTACAGGTTACGAGTAGGGTATCAACTATGTTTGTCTCACCACCTTTTCAGTGGAGAGACTTTACTGTGTGAGGCAGTTAGTGTAGGTTTAGGGAAATTAAGGTCACACAGGCAATATTTGAAGTGTTCTGACACAAAACCATGTTTGGTTTCGGTGAGAGCATTGCATGTGCTGTGTAGGAACACTTCAAATATGCCCCCCCCCCGCCTGCAGAAGGTGCCGACAAGTAGCGATGTTGGCGATGTTTTTCTGACATAGCGCCCCCTATGGGAGACACATTGTCACTTGCGGGCAGGCCGATGAGGCCAGAAAGGCAGTTTCTCGTCGGTCTGTCGATGATTTGAATATAGGGGCCTCTGTCACTTCAAGAAGATCTAAAACTGAATGGTCTCACACTGAGACAAGTGTGTTCAGATAACTGTGAAAGAACTAAGACTGTCTTAACAGTCATCCTAGGTTACGAGTGCCCAGTTTCTGGTCTCCAGCCTCCTGTGATTAGCATGCTTCCTTCCTTACCTGATGCTTTTGTATCTCTGTCTTGGGCATGTACTGAATATGTGCAGTTCATACATTTGATTGTGTAAAAGTTTCAGATGTTATGCTAGTACGTAAAGAAGATCTGGTCCTATACATGTCCACTTAGGTAGCCCAGACGTCAGCCCTGGGGGGAAGCAATGCCATGTGCATGCCCAGGATTGAACCTAGGTCTTTGAATTATTGGGCTTGTGGCTTTCCCTTGGGCCACCAATTGTTTTTTCTAGTATTTTGACATTTTGTCTGCACTTTATCTTGTCTTATGTCTGCATGATTCTATACTGCATCTCTCCCTAGCCCCGTGTGGGCCTTCTATTTAGCTCAAACATGGGCCATTCTCTAACCCAGCCTGGGCCTTTGTCCAACCCAAACGCCCAGGCTGGCTGAGGTCAATAACTTCCATACAAACCCAGTTTAGAATTACAGACTTTTGGGTGCAAATCCTTCATCCTGTTTAGTGCCTGCAAGTATTTGGATACATCTTAAATGTTTGCTGTATCCTGGCACAGTTCTTTTAGCGCTAAAGTACCTGCCCATATCCTGTCACAGAGCCTGCCTGTATCTTGCCACAGAGACTGCTTGAATCTTACAACAGCCACAGAGCCTGCCTGTATCCCGTCACAGAGCCTTGCTGTATCCTGTCAGAGCCAAGGAGCCAGCCAAGTGACAGCTTAGTTCTGTCACTGTCCAGTGTTTGCTGTGTCCTGTTTCTGTTTAATATCTCCTAAACACTACCTGAGGTTTTTTTTTTTCCAGAGCTGTGTTCCGGTGCAGTCAACATATTTCTGACTTACCTTCCAGCAGTATTTCTTTCTACCGTCTGTATTTACAATGCTCAATTTTACTTCAGATCTTTCTTTCAAAACCATAATCAGTTGTCAAGCCATGAGCTAAACAGAACTCCAAGTCAGATCACACCTTCCAAAAACTAGCATGAATGTGTCAATATCAGAATACGATGGTATCAGGCTGGGGTTGCAATGGTGCATAAAAATCGGTTCAGATCTCAGAAAGAAAAATATCAATGCCTTTCAGCTAGTAGAACCTTTTCTGGGTTTTTAAATATGTTATCAACCAATAGCAATTCAGCCTGGGCAGTAACCTTTTTCTTATTGCACCACTTTCTTGTATGCTTCTTTTTCACAACTAAAGTAATGTGAAAAGCTTGTTTATAAATCACCTGACTAATTGTTTGTTCAAATTGCCTGTCAAAATGTTTTCCTTCTTTTTCTTCCTTAGAACAGCAGAGGGTGTGTTAGTCACATGATCCTTATTAGACCATGTTTTTCTGATGTATTTACACCAGCATAAAGACTGGACCATTCCAATTTTTTTATCATGGTCACATGATTAATATCTGCCAATCACAGTTAGGCATTTAGTTACTAAGAAATTGTCATTGTTTCCTCACACACTATCATTTACAGACTATATGGGCTTTACTTTAAGCTGCTAGTATCCTAATCCAAACTGACCCTAAGTAAGTTGAAGGGACAGTATACACCAATTTTCATATAACAACATGTAATAGACACTACTATAAAGAAGAATATGCACAGATTCTGATATAAAAATCTAGTATAAAACCTTTTAACAACTTACTTAGAAGCTCCCAGTTTAGCTCTGTTGATTAGGTTAGGCTGAGATACCCAGTGAAAGGGGCTGAAAAAGCAGAAAGAGCAGATACTCCCACCCTCCCCTGCATATGAACAGACAGATTACACAAATAATAGCAGCACCAGCAACGGACCTACTCAACAGAGGGCCCTGGTGCAAAACATTTTTTGGACCCCCTGAAGAAACTCTAAGCAATAGTAATACTATACATTCTTCCCTGTATACTGCACTGTATAATGATGTGTGTGTGTGTGTGTATATATATATATATATATATAAGTATCTATACACTGATGAGTATGCCGAGCAGTATAATGATGAAAAGTATTAATAAACAGCTACTGACCACATAGGCACACAACACTGGCTGCTTAGCCCCCCCCCCAGCACTTAGGTCCTGATGCTAATGTACCTGCTACATCAATGGTAATTCTGCCCCTGAGCAGCACAAATCTGTAGACCTGAGACTACATCTGATACTATGGGGCTTGGTTAGGAGTCTACAAATTAGCACAATGTTATTAAAAAAATAAGAAAAACTATACATTTTTATAAAAACACTCCCAGATCGGCTATATAAATGGATAATCTACAAAACATGTATGCAAAGATAAATCTAGTATATAATGTCCCTTTAAGACAAGTGTCTTATTCCATCTTGTAAAAAAGACATCTAAGGACTCATTGGTTTTGACAACTTTTATCACAGACATACAACAATTCTCTTTTTAGTGGACTTCCCAAGCTCAAGTGACCTTTGATCATATTTTGCTCTGAATGCAGAATGACATATACACCTCAATCCACGGGGGTTAATTAAAATATACAATTCTATAAAGCAAAGATAGCAAATACAATAATTCAGTGTGGATTTATAAATATGGTAAGTTAGAACAAGCAGTACAACTATATCAGAAATACATGTTACAATATATTAAACAGTTAGAGGATGAGGAGGTACAGGATAAGGAGAAGCCTACATATAATGTAATGCATCTGAGGTTTCCAAACAGAAATAGCTTCAGATTCATTGTGTTTATGTTCCATCTTATACCCTCCCAGTGACTGCTCCTTTTGGGGTAACATTAGCTTTTACAGATAAAACTCAGAAAAGCATGTCACATTGTGTCATAGAGGATTCACAGGATCCCAGTCAGGGACAGAAACAAAATGTACTGCCTAAGAAGAAGTGACTGCTTTGCTAAGTGGACCTGAGGAAACAGCGTGCCAGCTGAGAAACTAGTTGCATGATTTTAATACATAGTGGGAACTTTCTGTACACTGTGTTTTTATACTATTTTATTAAAAGTGATTTTATACTTATCACTTGACTGAGAGCCTGTTCTTTTGCTGTTGGAGACTACGCCCCTGACAGAGGTGTGTGAGAGCCCAAGAACAGTGAGCTGGGACACTGAAGATCCCAGTAGGTGCCACTAAGCACGAGTGAGTGCTGCCACACTTGTGAGTACCAGTCTATTGCCATTGTGTGTATATATATATATATATATATATATATATATATCCAAAAACTGAGAGCACTCACCAGGACTTAACACTTTAAAGCAATCACAGCTTTATTTTAACAAAGTGACGTTTCGAGGATTCTAACCTCGTCCTCAAACTTTACAATTGTGTACATACCTCATTTCTTTTAAACCCTCCACCGACTATCACCGCGATACCGGAAGTCACCCGGCGTCCTGTGCGCAAAACTGCGCATGTCCAGAGCGTCGGCATGGCAACCGGCCGCGGTGTACACTAAAAACAAAAATGTGAATACAAATGGTTACAATACAGAGCTATTCAATTGTTGCAATATTCTCAATGTACTTAACATCCTAACAATGCGTACTATTATCTATTTCTAGAGTTGTATAACTAAAGCACTTAACATCCCAACGATGCGTGTTAATATCCATTTCAAAAGTTACATAACTATTTATATCTATAAAGCTGGGAATTGGTATCGACTTAATTCCTAGTCTTATATCAAACCTACCACTACGTATGGCTGTGTTAGCAATCATAATACAATGTTCAGATTATTACTAACATAAGACTCCCTAAACTTATTGCTTATTATTTCCAATACTATTCTAATTGCCACTATAGTATTATAAGTAGGAATCTATTTCATAAATAACAGTGCCAGTCCAGGTTGGTATTCAAACCTCCGGGCACCAAAGTGCCCAGATTGAAGATCCACCTGGACTCGCACTGCAACAGGAGTCTATCTCTATCACCCCCCCTAGTCGGGGGTGGAATGTGATCTATGATCACGTATCTCAAGTCAGCAACCGTATGGCCAGTCAGCGCAAAATGTCGTGCCACGGGTTGGTCAGACCCCTTGTTTTTTATGGCCAGTCGAATGGCTGCACGATGATTGGCCATACGGGTGCGCAAGTCATCAATAGTCTTCCCAACATAGAATAACCCACACGGACAGTGTAATAAATACACTATATGTGTCGTCGTGCAGGTTACTCTATGTCGGATAGTATATCTACGATTGGTGGTAGGATGAACAAAGAATTTTGCGTTAGACAAACCACTACATGTAGTGCATCCCGCACACTTATAGCATCCAGGTTTTTTAGTCTGTAGCCAGTTAGATTTTTCATAACACTGTACAGGGTCAACCTTCACCAGAATGTCCCGTAGAGAACGTGATCTTCTAAAGCCTACTTGTGGGTATCTGGAACCCTTGAATGGCAGATTTTTATCACTTTCCACGATATTCCAGTTCTTTCTTACCAGTCTTTGTAGGTTCTGCTTGTCTGAAGTGTAAGTGGTCGTAAGTATCATCCTTCTCTCTTTATCCCCTTTTGGCACAGTTCGTAAAGCTGTATCTTGATCCATGGAGGCAAATTTCTGGAAGTGTTGGTTGATCTGTTTCTCTTGGTAGCCCCTCTGTAAGAATCGTGTTTTCATTTCTATCAACTGTTGCTGGGCATTACTCTGTTTGCTGTTATTTCGCATAACCCGCTTAAATTGAGAGACAGGTAGAGCCTTCTTTAATGATGGAGGATGGCAGCTAGTAGCCTCCAACAATGAATTCCTATCCGTCTCCTTTTTGTACAAAGTTGTACCCAACATACCATCTTCCATAAATATTCGCAGGTCGAGGAAATCTACTGATGTAGAACTTTTGGTCATCTTGAATTGTAGATTGGGATTAATGGTGTTTAATACACTATGCCAATCATCTAATTCTTCCTCCGTACCTGACCATAGAATGATCAAATCATCTATGTAGCGTTTGAAATATTTAATGTGTTGGTGTAGAAATAGATCCGTATCTCTTTCTTCAAATTCCGCCATAAATAAATTGGCGTACGATGGGGCCATGTTCGACCCCATCGCCGTCCCTTGTAGTTGTAAAAAGAATGATTTCTCGAACTTGAAGTAATTTCTACTGAGGCAAAGATCCAATAATTCCAGAATTAACTCTACTGGTGGTCCCACGTATGGGTATCGGTTCAATTGTTTGCGAACTGCCACCATCCCCTGATCGTGTGGGATGGAAGTATATAGACTAACAACATCCAATGTTGCCAGTATGATAGGTTGATTGATTGTGGGAAACGATTTGATCTCTTTGATCAGACTAATAGAGTCCAACAGAAACGAAGGCATATTGCGGACACATGGTTGGAGTATACTATCCAGAAATACTGCTAACGGTTGTAAGAGGGATCCTATGGAGGACACGATAGGTCTGCCCGGTGGGCAGTTTGGGTGCTTGTGGATCTTCGGCAGTGTATAGAAAGCAGGAACCCTTGGAAACTTCACTTCCATAAAGTTCCTTTCTTGTTTAGTCAACCAGCCATTCCCAAATGCTCGATCCAAAACTTCATCTATTTGTTTCTTGAACAATATAGTAGGATTATAGGTCAGTTGTTTATATGTAGCCGTGTCACTCAGCTGGGAGAGTATTTCTTGCTGGTAATAAGTATAATCCATTATGACCAGTGCGCCTCCCTTATCGGCCTCCCTAAAGATCAGATCTTTATTTGTGCTCAAGTTATCCAGTGTCCTCTTCTCTTCTTTGGTCAAGTTGTTTCTGCAATCTGATTTCACCGATGTACACATTTTATCTGTGTCATCCAATAGTAGTCTACTATATGTTTTGATACTAGGATTTGTACTTGAACAATCATAAGTGCTTTTAGGTTTTAATTTTGGAATGTTAGCAGTTTCCACAGTAGTATCCCCAAGTCCCATGCCAAAATGCTCCTTGAGTCTTAAGTTCCGTTCAAACTTTTGCATATCTATATACATATCAAAGGGTTTGTAGAAAGCTGTTGGGATGAATGACAAGCCTTTATTTAGTATCTTGATCTCCAATGTTGACAGCTGGTATGAGCTGAGGTTGATTACTATGTCATTTATTACATTCTGCGTTTGGCTCTTGGTGGTCTTCCCCTTACCACCCCCTCTCCTGATGTGCGTCCGATGCCTGCCAAGTTTTTTGATCTCGTGGTAATCCCTCCATCGATTGATCTCTGTGATGTTTCCATTACAGAGATCAATCGATGGAGGGATTACCACGAGATCAAAAAACTTGGCAGGCATCGGACGCACATCAGGAGAGGGGGTGGTAAGGGGAAGACCACCAAGAGCCAAACGCAGAATGTAATAAATGACATAGTAATCAACCTCAGCTCATACCAGCTGTCAACATTGGAGATCAAGATACTAAATAAAGGCTTGTCATTCATCCCAACAGCTTTCTACAAACCCTTTGATATGTATATAGATATGCAAAAGTTTGAACGGAACTTAAGACTCAAGGAGCATTTTGGCATGGGACTTGGGGATACTACTGTGGAAACTGCTAACATTCCAAAATTAAAACCTAAAAGCACTTATGATTGTTCAAGTACAAATCCTAGTATCAAAACATATAGTAGACTACTATTGGATGACACAGATAAAATGTGTACATCGGTGAAATCAGATTGCAGAAACAACTTGACCAAAGAAGAGAAGAGGACACTGGATAACTTGAGCACAAATAAAGATCTGATCTTTAGGGAGGCCGATAAGGGAGGCGCACTGGTCATAATGGATTATACTTATTACCAGCAAGAAATACTCTCCCAGCTGAGTGACACGGCTACATATAAACAACTGACCTATAATCCTACTATATTGTTCAAGAAACAAATAGATGAAGTTTTGGATCGAGCATTTGGGAATGGCTGGTTGACTAAACAAGAAAGGAACTTTATGGAAGTGAAGTTTCCAAGGGTTCCTGCTTTCTATACACTGCCGAAGATCCACAAGCACCCAAACCGCCCACCGGGCAGACCTATCGTGTCCTCCATAGGATCCCTCTTACAACCGTTAGCAGTATTTCTGGATAGTATACTCCAACCATGTGTCCGCAATATGCCTTCGTTTCTGTTGGACTCTATTAGTCTGATCAAAGAGATCAAATCGTTTCCCACAATCAATCAACCTATCATACTGGCAACATTGGATGTTGTTAGTCTATATACTTCCATCCCACACGATCAGGGGATGGTGGCAGTTCGCAAACAATTGAACCGATACCCATACGTGGGACCACCAGTAGAGTTAATTCTGGAATTATTGGATCTTTGCCTCAGTAGAAATTACTTCAAGTTCGAGAAATCATTCTTTTTACAACTACAAGGGACGGCGATGGGGTCGAACATGGCCCCATCGTACGCCAATTTATTTATGGCGGAATTTGAAGAAAGAGATACGGATCTATTTCTACACCAACACATTAAATATTTCAAACGCTACATAGATGATTTGATCATTCTATGGTCAGGTACGGAGGAAGAATTAGATGATTGGCATAGTGTATTAAACACCATTAATCCCAATCTACAATTCAAGATGACCAAAAGTTCTACATCAGTAGATTTCCTCGACCTGCGAATATTTATGGAAGATGGTATGTTGGGTACAACTTTGTACAAAAAGGAGACGGATAGGAATTCATTGTTGGAGGCTACTAGCTGCCATCCTCCATCATTAAAGAAGGCTCTACCTATCTCTCAATTTAAGCGGGTTATGCGAAATAACAGCAAACAGAGTAATGCCCAGCAACAGTTGATAGAAATGAAAACACGATTCTTACAGAGGGGCTACCAAGAGAAACAGATCAACCAACACTTCCAGAAATTTGCCTCCATGGATCAAGATACAGCTTTACGAACTGTGCCAAAAGGGGATAAAGAGAGAAGGATGATACTTACGACCACTTACACTTCAGACAAGCAGAACCTACAAAGACTGGTAAGAAAGAACTGGAATATCGTGGAAAGTGATAAAAATCTGCCATTCAAGGGTTCCAGATACCCACAAGTAGGCTTTAGAAGATCACGTTCTCTACGGGACATTCTGGTGAAGGTTGACCCTGTACAGTGTTATGAAAAATCTAACTGGCTACAGACTAAAAAACCTGGATGCTATAAGTGTGCGGGATGCACTACATGTAGTGGTTTGTCTAACGCAAAATTCTTTGTTCATCCTACCACCAATCGTAGATATACTATCCGACATAGAGTAACCTGCACGACGACACATATAGTGTATTTATTACACTGTCCGTGTGGGTTATTCTATGTTGGGAAGACTATTGATGACTTGCGCACCCGTATGGCCAATCATCGTGCAGCCATTCGACTGGCCATAAAAAACAAGGGGTCTGACCAACCCGTGGCACGACATTTTGCGCTGACTGGCCATACGGTTGCTGACTTGAGATACGTGATCATAGATCACATTCCACCCCCGACTAGGGGGGGTGATAGAGATAGACTCCTGTTGCAGTGCGAGTCCAGGTGGATCTTCAATCTGGGCACTTTGGTGCCCGGAGGTTTGAATACCAACCTGGACTGGCACTGTTATTTATGAAATAGATTCCTACTTATAATACTATAGTGGCAATTAGAATAGTATTGGAAATAATAAGCAATAAGTTTAGGGAGTCTTATGTTAGTAATAATCTGAACATTGTATTATGATTGCTAACACAGCCATACGTAGTGGTAGGTTTGATATAAGACTAGGAATTAAGTCCATACCAATTCCCAGCTTTATAGATATAAATAGTTATGTAACTTTTGAAATGGATATTAACACGCATCGTTGGGATGTTAAGTGCTTTAGTTATACAACTCTAGAAATAGATAATAGTACGCATTGTTAGGATGTTAAGTACATTGAGAATATTGCAACAATTGAATAGCTCTGTATTGTAACCATTTGTATTCACATTTTTGTTTTTAGTGTACACCGCGGCCGGTTGCCATGCCGACGCTCTGGACATGCGCAGTTTTGCGCACAGGACGCCGGGTGACTTCCGGTATCGCGGTGATAGTCGGTGGAGGGTTTAAAAGAAATGAGGTATGTACACAATTGTAAAGTCTGAGGACGAGGTTAGAATCCTCGAAACGTCACTTTGTTAAAATAAAGCTGTGATTGCTTTAAAGTGTTAAGTCCTGGTGAGTGCTCTCAGTTTTTGGATATTTGTGAAGGCACACTGTGGCATTGGATGCACCCTGGGCGGTTGTACAGTGGAGTGAGTGCAGAGTTCATTTGGAATTTTATATATATATATATATATATATATATATATATATATATATGCTGCTTGTACGATATTACACTAGGAGGCGCCCGTGTTTTGTTTGCACCATCACAGATTCCTTTTTTCTGATCTACTTCTGGGAAGGAGCGGCTGTTATCTGAGGACAAAGACACCAAGGAGTGCTAAAAAAAGTGGAAATTTCATCTTTAGAGACTGATCACACCTTGGACTGATAAGTCATAGCATTTAATATGCAATAATTATAGTCACCATTTATATTTTTTATTGTTATTATATAGTTTCATATTGTCTTATTGGTCTGTTTTGCGCCCCCTTGAGTGGTGACGTGGGAATGTCATCAGGTTTGTTTTGACACCCTTATAAAAAACCTAACACTAACCCCCTGAAGATTGACTTACCGTGAGAAGTCTTCATCCAAGCCGGGCTGAAGTCCTCAACGAAGCCGGGAGGTCTTCATCCAAGCCGGGCGAAGTGGTCCTCTAGACGGGCAGAAGTCTTCATCCAGACGGCATCTTCTATCTTCATCCATCCGGCGCGGAGCGGGTCCATCTTCAAGACATCCGATGTGGAAAAAATCCTATTGGCTGATGCAATCAGCCAATAGAATGCAAGCTCAATCCTATTGGCTGATTGGATCAGCCAATAGGATTTTTTCTACCTTAATTCCGATTGGCTGATAGAATTCTATCAGGCAATTGGAATCTAAGGGACGCCATCTTGGATGACATCACTTAAAGGTCCCTTCATTCAGCTTTAGTCGTCGGAAGAAGAGGATGCTCTTGAAGATGGACCCGCTCCGTGCCGGATGGATGAAGATAGAAGATGCCGTCTGGATGAAGACTTCTGCCCGTCTGGAGGACAACTTCACCCGGCTTGGATGAAGACTTCTCCTGGCTTCGTTGAGGACTTTGGCCCGGCTTGGACGGTAAGTCGATCTTCAGGGGGTTAGTGTTAGGTTTTTTTAAGGGTGTATTGGGTGGGTTTTATTTTTAGGTTAGGGACTTTGGGCTGCAATAGAGCTAACTACCCTTTTAAGGGCAATGCCCATCCAAATGTCCTTTTCAGGCCAATGGGGAGCTTAGGTTTTTTTAGATAGTATTTTATTTGGGGGGTTGGTTGTGTGGGTAGTGGGTTTTACTGTTGGGGGGGGGGTGTTTGTATTTTTTTTTACAGTTAAAAGAGCTGATTACTTTGGGGCAATGTCCTGCAAAAGGCCCTTTTAAGGGCTATTGGTAGTTTAGTTTAAGCTAGGTTTTTTATTTTATTTTGGTGGGGCTTTTTTTAATTTTAATAGGGCTATTAGATTAGGTGTAATTAGTTTAAATATCTGTAATTTGTTTATTATTTTCTGTAATTCAGTGGTTTTTTTTGTATTTTAGCTAATTTAATTTAATTTAGGTAATTGTATTTAATTTAGTTAATTTATTTAATTATAGTGTAGTGTTAGGTGTTAGTGTAACTTAGGTTAGGTTTTATTTTACAGGTACTTTTGTATTTATTTTAGCTAGGTAGTTATTAAATAGTTAATAACTATTTAATAACTATTCTACCTAGTTAAAATAAATGCAAACTTGCCTGTAAAATAAAAATAAACCCTAAGCTAGCTACAATGTAACTATTAGTTATATTGTAG
Organism: Bombina bombina; assembly: GCF_027579735.1. Classification (NCBI taxonomy): domain Eukaryota; kingdom Metazoa; phylum Chordata; class Amphibia; order Anura; family Bombinatoridae; genus Bombina; species Bombina bombina. The sequence continues at coordinate 256,839,411 of NC_069506.1, forward strand.
CTATCTTATGGTTTATTTTACAGGTAAGTATTTAGTTTTAAATAGGAATAATTTAGTTAATCATAGTAATATTTATTTAGATTTATTGTAATTATATTTAAAGGGACAGTCAAGTCCAAAAAAACCTTTAATTTTTCAAATAGGGCATGTAATTTTAAACAACTTTCCAATATACTTTTATCAACAATTTTGTTTTGTTCTCTTGGTATTCTAGTTGAAAGCAAACCTAGGGAGGCACATATGATAATTTCTAAGCCCTTGAAGGCCGCCTCTATTTTATTTACTTTTCACAGCAGGGGAGAGCAAGCTCATGTAGGCCATATAGATAGCATTGTGATCACACCCGTGGCTAGTGGCAGACACTGCACTAATTGGCTAAAATTCAAGTCAGTAGATAATAACTAAAAGTCATGTGATTAGGGGTGGTCAGAAGATGCTTAGATACAAGTTAGTCACAGAAGTAAAAAGTGTATTAATATAACAGTGTTGGTTTTGCAAAACTGGGGAATGGGTAATAAAGGGTTTATCTATATTTTTAAACAACAAAAATTCTGGTGTTGACTGTCCCTTTAAGTTAGGGGGTGTTAGGGTTAGACTTAGGTTTAGGGGTTAATAACTTTAATATAGTGGCGGCGACGTTGGGGCGGCAGATTAGGGGTTTAATAAATAGTAGGTAGGTTGCAGCGATGTTGGGGCCGAGATTAGGGGTTAATAAATAGTATGTAGGTGTTGGCGATGTTGGGGGCAGCAGATTAGGGGTTAATACATATAATGTAGGTGGCGTCGGTGTCCGGAGCGGCAGATTAGGGGTTAATAATTATAATGTAGGTGTCGGCGATGTCGGGGGGTGGCAGATTAGGGGTTAATAAATATAATGTAGGTGTCGGCGATGTTGGGGGCAGCAGATTAGGGGTTCATAAATATAATGTAGGTGGCGGCGGTGTCCGGAGCGGCAGATTAGGGGTTAAAATTTTATTATAGTATTTGCGATGCGGGAGGGCCTCGGCCTAGGGGTTAATAGGTAGTTTATGGGTGTTAGTGTACTTTTTAGCACTTTAGTTATGAGTTTTATGTAGACTTGTGCATGATTGAAAAATTTGTTTCGATTCAGATCGATTCGGATTTTTTCGAATTTCGGTTCAGATCGATTTGAATTCGGAAAAATTTGAATGAATTCGTTTCGGATTCATTCAGATTCGAATAAATTCGGCTGGATACAGTTCGATTCGGTTCGGAAATTCTGTATGTGTTAGGTGGGATATGCTGTGTATTAGACTAGTATTATGTACTAAATAAAAAGAGAGAAGCGCTCAACCTGGGAACGAACAATAGCATAATAGCTTGTTCTATGGCTAGTTACCACCCTAGAAGCAGCCTCTTTTTGCTCAATATGTGCCTTTCACAGAGAAAAACTTTCCTGTAGCATATCAGTCTGATCCTGACTTCACAGTACAGTCCAGCCCCGAAATACCAGGCAATCCCTCTCTGAACAAGAGAAACAGCAAAACCCCAGACTGACCATGTCGGCGGGATCAGACTGATATACTACAGGAAAGTTTTCCTCTGTGAAAAGCACAATTGGGCAGAAAGAAGCTACTACCAGGTGGTAACCGGGCCATAGAACAAGCTATTGATGCTGCTGTTCGTTCCTGGCAGACTGCTTCTCATTCTGTTTTGCATATGTAAATATGACCCTGGGGATAGTCTCCCTAAGGGTGATGGGGGAAACCAGACGTGGACTCCTTGCCCAATGTGCTTAGAGGGATATGGCTGCACCTCACTGACGAGGCCCAAAGGAGGCCGAAACGATCGTCTGGGGTTGTCATGTTCCTTGTTCAGAGGAGAATTGCCTGGTATTTCAGGGCTGGACTGACCATGTCGGCGGGATCAGACTGATATACTACAGGAAAGTTTTCCTCTGTGAAAAGCACAATTGGGCAGAAAGAAGCTACTACCAGGTGGTAACCGGGCCATAGAACAAGCTATTGATGCTGCTGTTCGTTCCTGGCAGACTGCTTCTCATTCTGTTTTGCATATGTAAATATGACCCTGGGGATAGTCTCCCTAAGGGTGATGGGGGAAACCAGACGTGGACTCCTTGCCCAATGTGCTTAGAGGGATATGGCTGCACCTCACTGACGAGGCCCAAAGGAGGCCGAAACGATCGTCTGGGGTTGTCATGTTCCTTGTTCAGAGGAGAATTGCCTGGTATTTCGGGGCTGGACTGACCATGTCGGCGGGATCAGACTGATATACTACAGGAAAGTTTTCCTCTGTGAAAAGCACAATTGGGCAGAAAGAAGCTACTACCAGGTGGTAACCGGGCCATAGAACAAGCTATTGATGCTGCTGTTCGTTCCTGGCAGACTGCTTTTCATTCTGTTTTGCATATGTAAATATGACCCTGGGGATAGTCTCCCTAAGGGTGATGGGGGAAACCAGACGTGGACTCCTTGCCCAATGTGCTTAGAGGGATATGGCTGCACCTCACTGACGAGGCCCAAAGGAGGCCGAAACGATCGTCTGGGGTTGTCATGTTCCTTGTTCAGAGGAGAATTGCCTGGTATTTCGGGGCTGGACTGACCATGTCGGCGGGATCAGACTGATATACTACAGGAAAGTTTTCCTCTGTGAAAAGCACAATTGGGCAGAAAGAAGCTACTACCAGGTGGTAACCGGGCCATAGAACAAGCTATTGATGCTGCTGTTCGTTCCTGGCAGACTGCTTCTCATTCTGTTTTGCATATGTAAATATGACCCTGGGGATAGTCTCCCTAAGGGTGATGGGGGAAACCAGACGTGGACTCCTTGCCCAATGTGCTTAGAGGGATATGGCTGCACCTCACTGACGAGGCCCAAAGGAGGCCGAAACGATCGTCTGGGGTTGTCATGTTCCTTGTTCAGAGGAGAATTGCCTGGTATTTCGGGGCTGGACTGACCATGTCGGCGGGATCAGACTGATATACTACAGGAAAGTTTTCCTCTGTGAAAAGCACAATTGGGCAGAAAGAAGCTACTACCAGGTGGTAACCGGGCCATAGAACAAGCTATTGATGCTGCTGTTCGTTCCTGGCAGACTGCTTCTCATTCTGTTTTGCATATGTAAATATGACCCTGGGGATAGTCTCCCTAAGGGTGATGGGGGAAACCAGACGTGGACTCCTTGCCCAATGTGCTTAGAGGGATATGGCTGCACCTCACTGACGAGGCCCAAAGGAGGCCGAAACGATCGTCTGGGGTTGTCATGTTCCTTGTTCAGAGGAGAATTGCCTGGTATTTCGGGGCTGGACTGACCATGTCGGCGGGATCAGACTGATATACTACAGGAAAGTTTTCCTCTGTGAAAAGCACAATTGGGCAGAAAGAAGCTACTACCAGGTGGTAACCGGGCCATAGAACAAGCTATTGATGCTGCTGTTCGTTCCTGGCAGACTGCTTCTCATTCTGTTTTGCATAGTATTATGTACTGTATATTAGGTGTAACCCATAGCAGAGTAATATAACCTAATATACTGTATAATACTAGTGTAATCCATGGCCATCCGAATTTACTGAACAAATCCAAACTAATTCGGATTTATTCGGTAGATTCGGCACTATTTTAATACGGAAATTCGAATCGATCCGAATCTCCGAATTTAACAAATTTGGCCGAATTTCCGAATCGATCCGAAACAAATTGCACATGTCTAGTTTTATGTTACAGCGTTGTACCATAAAAACTCATAACTACTGACTTTTAAATGCGTTAGGACTCTTGACAGGGTAGGGTGTACCGCTGACTTTTTGGCCTCCCAGGACAGTCTTGTAATACCGGCGCTATGGAAGTCCCATAGAAAAAAGACTTTACGAAGTTTACGTTAGTCGTTTTGCGGTAAGGCCAAAGAAGTGTGGAGTGACCCTAAACCTTCAAGACTCGTAATACCAGCGGGCGTAAAAAAGCAGCGTTATGAACTCTTAACGCTGCTTTTTTACCCTAACGCACAACTCATAATCTAGCCGAATGTTATTTAAAAATAAGCAAAACTATATATATATATTTTTTAAAAAAAAACCTTTATGGGCTATATAAATAGATCATCTACAAAACATTTATGCAAAGAAAAAATGAGTGTATAATGTCCCTTTAAGGGCTATTGGTAGTTTAGTGTTAGCTTAGGGGGTGTTTTTATTTTGGGATGGCTTTTTTGTTTTTATAGGGGTATTAGATTAGGATTACATTTTTAATTTTGCATAATTTTGTTTATTATTTTCTGTAATCTTCGATTTTTTTATTTTTAGCCATTTTAGGGTTTGTTATTTTGTATAATGTTGTTTTGTTATTATGTTTAATTTTATTTTATTTTTATTTTTTGTAATGTTATTTTTTTTAAAATTTTTGTTGTAGTGTTAGGATTTTTTAATTTTGTAATTTAGGTTTTTAAGTTTTGGTATCTTTTATTTTTTCAAAATAGTAATGTTAGGTTTATTTTAGTTTAAGCTTAGGTTTTATTTATTTCCCAGGTAAGTATTTATTTAAGGTAGTTATATTGTAACTTTAATTTAAAGGTGTTAGGTTTAGGGGTTAATAGTTTAATTTAGTTTGTCACAATGTGGGGGGCCAGTGATTTAGGGGTTAATAGGTTTATTATTGTATTTGCGATGCTGGGGGATGGTGGTTTAGGGGTTAATAGGTTTATTTTAGTAGTAGAGATGTGGGGGGATGGCAGATTAGGGGTTAATAGGTTTAGTTTAGTAGTAGCAATGTGGGGGGATGGTGGATTAGGGGTTAATAGGTTTATTTTAGTAGTAGCGATGTGGGGGGCGGGGCGGCAGATTAGGGATTAATAGGTTTATTATAGTATTTGCGATGTGGGGGTGGTGGTTTAGGGGTTAATAGCTTTATTTTAGTAGTAGAGATGTGGGGGGGATGGCAGATTAGGAGTTAATAGGTTTATTTTAGTATTAGCGATGTGGGGGATGGCTGATTAGGGGTAAATAGGTTTAGTTTAGTAGTAGCGATGTGGGGGGATGGCGGATTAGGGGATAATAGGTTTATTTTAGTAGTAGCGATGTGGGGCGGGGTGGCAATCGCAGGTGTTAGGTTTTTTTCCAACACTTTTTCTCCATTGATCTCTATGGGGGAAAACATGCACGAGCATGCAAAGTTAAAACTTTTTTTTTATACAATATGGGGCTTACTGCACCATACCGCACAACAAAAGAACGTTTTTTTTGTAACTTGTAATGGCTGCGGTATAGAAATAGCGGTTTGGATCCATTTCGTAAGTTGTAATCTCGCTCAAAGTTTTTAGTACTGGTATGCACATGGGCAGCTACCTTACTGTCTGTCCTTTTGTCACACCCTGGGATTGAACCTAAGGCCTAAGATTCTTAGGCTTTTTCTTTTTCTATGTGCGATCCATGTACTTGGGATGCAGCCTGTTTATCTGCTCATTTGGCTTTTTGTTTTCCTTTACTTTGACTCCACCTGCCTATAGCTGCGGGTTATTAGCAATTACTATCAGGCTATATAAACTCAGCCCTTCCAGCAGTCATTGCCTATTTATTGAGTTGCTACTCAGGGTGTGCTGTGCATTGCTATTTGGATTTCTCTCTGTTACAGACTTGGATTTGAATTCTGGAATCTGCTTTTTCTCTGCCCCTCGGTACTTTGTTGGATTTGCTGTTTACTTTGATCTCAGAACTGGAATTTGATTACACTATGGAGCCTATCTATCAAGCTCCTTACGGAGCTTGAGGGCCCGTGTTTCTGGCGAGCCTGCAGGTTCGCCAGAAACACCAGTTATGAAGCAGCTGTCTAAAGACCGCTGCTCCATAACCCTGTCCGCCTGCTCTTATGAGGCGGACAGGAATCGCTGGAATTCAAACCAATCAAATACTATCGGGTTGATTGACACCCCCCTGCTGGCGGCCGATTGGCCGCGAGTCTGCAGGGGGCGGCGTTGCACCAGCAGCTCACAAGAGCTGCTGGTGCAATGCTGAATACGGAGAGCGTATTGTTCTCCGCATTCAGCGATGTCTGTCGGACCTGATCCGCACTGTCGGATCAGGTCCGACAGACATATGATCAATAGACCTCTTTGCTTTAACCCCTTGTACCTTGCTGGATTGTTTGCCTTTCTGTTGCTGACTGGGACTGTGACCTCGACTTTGCTCAAGCCTGACCCCTTGTGCCTGTTACCTGTACTACACTGGATGGTATCCTTTACCAGTACTATTTTTCCTTGCCCAGAATCTCCAAATTTTAATAGTACTGTACAGTCCAGACTGCATCCAGCACTTCAGGCTGGTTGTCACTCCTATCTCCACCTTAATATCGGAGTTACTTTGTGCTATACCTTTACTACGTGTGGATATTGTGCTTAATGCCCTGCCTCTCCACCTGACGCTGAGGCAGACGTGACAGTATAAATGGGCTATGAGCCCAGAGAAGATAGCGATGGTTGTGACCCTGCAGGGGCAAATGCTTGGAGCCCACTCTGCCCAACTAAATAATTGAATGATACATTTGATCACATCACTGCTATGCTGTCCACTGTCCAATTTATTATTATTATACTTTATTTATGAAGCGCTAAACATATTCTGCAGCATTGTCCATGGATACAATTCATTTAAATAAAACAATACAAGACTTGTAAGAGACAGGACAAAATTTACAAACACATACGGAAGGAATTGAGGGCCCTATTCCTGTGGGAACTTACAATCTAGAAGGGTAGGAGGTTGAGAAACAGGAGGTGAGGACTGCAAGATTGAGAAAGATGTTAATACAGAGTTAGAGGAGGGAAATGTTGTTAGGTAAGAGAAATATTATTGAGTTGGGTGGTAGGCTTCCTTGAACAGAAAAGTCTTCAGGGAACATTTAAAGGAAGAAAGATTAGGGCAAAGCCTGACAGCACGAGGGAGAGTGTTCCAGAGGGTAGGTGCTGCACGACAGAAGTCCTGCAGTCTAGCATGAGAGGAGGTGATAGTCGCAGATGCAAGGAGCAGGTCATTGTTGGATCTTAGTTGGTGGGTTGGAGTATACTTGTTTATTAGAGAGGATAGGTAGAGGGGAGCAGCGTTGGTGAGAGCTTTTATGTAAGGATGAGAATTTTGAATTTAAATCTGCTGTGAATGGGGAGCCAATGAAGGGACTCACAGAGAGGTGCAGCAGATACATAGCGACGGGAAAGGTGGATCAGCCTGGCAGAGGCATTTAGGATGGATTGAAGGGGGGAGAGGCAGGAAAGAGGAAGGCCAGCAAATAGGTTATTGAAGTAGTCAAGTCGGGAAATAACAAGGGAGTGGATTATTTGCTTTGTGGTGTCAGCGCTCAGAAAAGGGCGAATCTTGGAAATATTGCGTAGATGGTTGCGGCAGGATGTAGAAAACAATTTGATATGGGGGATGAAGGATAGTGTAACTCCGAGGCAGTGAACTTGGGGCGATGGGGAAATGGTGATGCCGTCAACAGGGATAGATAAGTCAGAAGTTGGCGTAGAGCTTGAGGGGGAGATAAGAAGGAGCTCAGTCTTGGACATAGTCTAGTCAAAATAAAACGTTCATGATTCTGATAGAGCATGCAATTTTAAGCAACTTTCTAATTTACTCCTTTTATCAATGTTCCAAGATTATTTTGCCTGAGAAATTTGATAGGTCTGCACAGGATTGCCAAGGCTTTTTAAACTGATGTAGACTGAACATCTGTAATAATCCAGCAATATTCCAGTCTTCACAAGCCAGAGTCACTTTCATCATCTCTTTGTTAAAAGACCAAGCACTAGCATGGGTATCTCCTTTAATGGAGAACAATGCTGATATTCTGGATACTGCAGAAGATTTCATCTCAACTTTTACCTCTGATATCACAGGTATAGCAGCCACTGCTCTCAATATGCCATAGAGTTTCGTACTCTTGCCTCTGAGACTGAGCTCTAAAGGCGGATTTCCATAAAGGATTAGTGGCTAGAATTTAGGATTAGCTCCCCTACAGAGAAATCCTAGAATTGGTTGAAGATTTTATAGCTCTCTGTATATGCTTGGACACTCACTACCAAGAAAGACAGCAATAGATGGGAAGTTGCTGCCGCACCTCTGTCAGGCATCCTGTATGCTAAGCTCCATGATTCCCTATTCTGCCTGCTGCTTCCTCTTCTCCACCATTGGGTGTAGAGCCTATAGATCTAGGAGCTGTCTGTCTATCTTAAACTGAACCCCTTAAAGGGATAGTCTAGTCAAAATTAAACTTTCATTATTCCGATAGAGCATGCAATTTTAAGCAACTTTCTAATTTACTCCTTTTATCAATTTTCCTTCATTCTCTTGGTATCTTTATTTTAAAAAGCAGGAATGTAAGCATAGGTGCCAACCCATTTTTGGTTCAGCACCTGGTAGCGCTTGCTGATTGGTGGCTACATTTAGACACCAATCAGAAAGCGCTACCCAGATGCTGAACCAAAAATGGGCCAACTCCTATGCTTACAGCCCTGCATAATCCCCAGTTCCATTGACCTTCTGGACAACTCTTGCAATTGGGTGATTCCTGTTTGGTACCTGTTTGAAACCACCCTTCCTTATTAAACAGCATCTCCTTTTTGCCATCACCGCTGTCTCTTATATCCCTGAACCCTACAGTGAATTCACATATATTTTGAGAAAAATAGGGCTGATAAATTGCCACCCAATCAGATTTACGATTGCAAGATTGACCTGTATCCTGGGCACCTATTCCTAAGGGTATTAGAGCATCTTTGGGAAGCCCGGATATTGACTAATTTTGATCTTCATGGAGCCTATAACCTGGTGCATATACTTCAAAGACATGAGTGGAAGACAGCCTTTAACACATGGGCTGGACATTATGAATATCTGGTTATGCCCTTCGGACTTTGCAATGCCCTGGCTGTCTTTCAGGCTCTGGTGAATGATATATTACAGGAACTTCTCAACAAATATGTGCTTGTCTATTAGAATGATATCTTGATCTTTTCTTTCTCCATAAATGAGCACCGCAATCATGTTTACACAACAACCACCTTTATGCTATGTAAATTATCCAAATGTGAGTTTGAAAGACAAGAGTTCTCATTTGTGTGCTATGCCGTATCTAAAGAAAGATTTGCAATGTATCCCAAGAAATTATAGGCAATTCCTGATAGGCCTCAGCCCACTATAGTCAGGGGAATTCAACGCTTTATTGGCAGTGCCAATTACTACGGAAGTTTATTAAGGACTTTTAAAGAATTATTGCCCCGATAACTGGTCTTACCGGCAAAGGGGCTAAGTGCAAAAATTGGCCTAAACCTGCTCTCAAGGCCTTTCATACATTAAAGAATGTTTTTTGCTTTTTCTGTTTTTTTTTCAAGACGCTTCTTTACAGTTTACAATGGAAGTGGATGCTTCGGATATTGGTGCTAGGGCAGTACTTCACAGACTGGAAAAATCATACTGTAGATTTTATTTCCAAGAGGTATTGTGCCAGTAAAAAGAGAGACAATGTGTGCCATGTGACAGGTCCTAGAGTAGAGGAACTGGTGAGGGAGCTGGGTTTACCCCTGCTTAGGAGTGAGAGTGGAGGGCCGAGAGAGGATGATGCCCTAAAGGTTGCTGGATGCTGTGAGCATGTGGTGCCTGAGTGTGGTGTATGAGCTGAGTGTGATGGGCTGGAGAAGAGGCTTATTTCTCTGTTTTCCCCTGAGGTAAAATGCACCCTTAGTGAGGGATGTCAGACTCAGCTATGCAGCTGTCAAGGAGAACAGCTGACAGGTATGTGTCAGTCTCTCTCTGAAACAGCATTGCATGTGCAAGTAGGAGTGAATGGCATGGCTGGTGTAGAGACCAGCGTACCCTCTGCCCTGTTACAGAGGGTAGGACAGGATGGGACTGTGTGTCTGTAAACCCACCCTACAGTAATAGCATATGTGAAGAAGAGATGGGACTTCCTTCTACAACTCTCCCATAATTGTGTGTGCCCTGGATAGAGAATGTGTGGGCGCCAGCAGCTGCAGTGACTAGTGAACCTACTACACCTACAGAGCTCACAGGGGTAGGTGTGAACAGTGGACTTTATGCAGAGAGTGTGCAAAAAGGGCAGATCTGGTCTGAATGAGGAAAGACTATGGTCCAGGTTGACATAGGAGATCAGCGTGGGCTGACCCCCTCTTTCCACCATCTTAAAGGGGAGGTGCCATGATACACTTATGAGGAGTAGTTGATACCTGGATTTGCTACCAGGCAGATGTGGTATTGTGGTCTCAGCATTGCCAGGTTAATCTAAACTGCTCTTTCTTTGTGTAACATCTGTGTTCAAGAATGCTGTGGTCTCAAGACCCCCTCACCCCCCCCTCTTCCTCTTCTGGTGGATGGTACTTCTTAATACTGTGAGTTAAGGATGGCTATGAATGGTTGAATGATTGTAAATTATAACAAGGGCATGGGCCTTGACAAGAGAAATGGAACACTGGGTTATAACTTAATATTACAGAGAAAGCAGTCAGAACCAGTCTGGGACACAAGCAGCTAACATCTAAGGAGATCTCCGCAATACCTTTTGAAATCTGGATAACAATAATAGGTATTTGTGTATTATTTTTATGTCCCATTTTATTTTAAAGAATTGTATCTTTGCGTGTATATTTTATTTTGAATGTTTTTATAATTTGGCACTGTGCAACCTGTATTGGTATTTTTGTTATTAAACATATAGAAAATTATATTCTGTCTTTGGGCTCTAATATCTGAATTCACACTCTAAAGAGACAAGGTTAAAGGCACATTACCTAATTGTTAATTGTGTGTGAGTTATTGGGGTTTCCAAGATACCCTTTATTTTGGTGTGGACAGGATTTGGGGGTTAATTTGGTCTCCCTTTGGGTCCTTTGTAGAGTTAAAGGTTAAGGGAACAAATGGTTGCACTGTGATTTGGGTTGAGACAGATCACTTTTCCAAACAGGCTCATTACACACCGCTTCCTAAGTAACCTTCTGCTCCAGAGATGGCTAATTTGTTTATGACAAAGAAACCACTCCATGTCTGGCTGCTTTGGGGAATCAACCCAGAACTTTTCCACTACACTCACCACAGATTGGCGTACCAGCGGCTGACCATGGTGTCCAAAACCTTGTAGCCCATTGACACAAAATTTACACCATACTTTGACGTTCTGCTCATCGTTACAAGAAGAACACGGTTCCTCCTAAACTGCAAGTCGGTGACAAGGTGTGGCACTCAACTTGCCACATCCCTCAGAAACAGCCCTCCTACAAACTCGGTTCTAGATACGTCAGTCCCTATCGTATTGTGCAGCGAGTTTCTGACACAGTCTACAAACTAGCCCTTCCATCGTATATTTCAGTTTTTTCATGTGTACTAAAACCAGCGGTTTTTAACCGTTTTTCTAGTAATGTAACTACACCCCCATCCAGTTACAGTTCATGGCTATCCTGAATATATAATTTCAAAGATTTTGGACTCCAGATATTACGGTCATCGACTCCAATACCTCATCCACTGGAAGGGCTTGTCTGTTGCAGAATGCTCTTGGGTCCCTGCAAAAGATGTCCATGCACCAGCCCTTCTAAGGGCATTTCATTGTGCCCACCCACATAAGCTACAGTCCTAAATCTATTATGTATCTTCCTTAATGAGAAATTGTTTTCTTGAACACTTGCTTATTCAAGTTTTATTATGCCAAAATAAGACACTTCCAGTGGGGATAATCAGTTTGCTGATTCTGGGAATCCATCAAATGAAATGGTTTTATTTCTTGCAGAAGCTCTACTTAGAACATTTTAGAGGCTTCCTAACACTGTTGAGGACTTCTACCACCCCATTTATTGTCATAGATTATTGCTATTATGTTGTCCAAATCCCTTTAGCTTAGGTGTTCTGAATCTCAACAGTCTGATGTATTTTTAAAAGACTTATAGCTCTCAAATATGAATTTGAAGGAGCAATTATCTGTGATTCCACAAGCTTACAATGGTATCTTTATAAGAAACTATTAATATAAAATGTGTAGTATTCTTTTGTTACTGCTGCATTGACAGTTGGACTATTTCTCTGAGGCTGCAATCTTGAAAGATAATTTCACCTATGAGTTTAATAAAGAAGAGATAAGTTATCTGGATGTGACACTGGAGGGAGATAGTAATGAAAGGAATACTATAGCAACTGAAATTTACAAGAAACCTTTAAAAGGGAATACCATATTACATGCTAGAAGCAATCACCCCAGAGGAGGCTTTAAGGCCATAGCGAAGGGACAGTACATACGCCTACGTAAAAAATTGCCCGATTTTGAGAAATACAGTATAGAAGCAGACAGCCTGACTAAAAATGTAAGAGATCGGGGATATCCTAGGGGTCTTTTAGAAGAAACTAAAGACATAATAGCTTCAAAAAAACGCAAAGAATTACTGCAATATAGTAGGGCAAACAGAAATAAGGGTTTGGCGGAGAAGAGAGTTACCACAACTTATAGCAACCAGTATAATTAAATATGTGATATAATTAAGACATCTCTCCCTATTATCAGCGGATAATGATCTTAGAGAGATAACTAACAATGCTTGGGGTTTTTTATACAGAAAAGGGAAAACAATAGGTAACCTGATTTCCCCCACTAATCTAAAGACAGATAACCAGGACAAAGATCATAGCTAAGTTTTAAGGGGATGTATAAATGCCATAATACTACTTGCAAAGCCTGTGAAAGAGTGGAAGTAGGAAATATCTCCTGTAGTTTGTGACTAATGAAACTTTTTCACATAGGGCATGTTTCAATTGTCGTTCCCGAAATGTGATCTACTTGCTAACATGCGTGTCCTGTAACATACAGTATATAGGAATGACAACAAGAAAGGCAAGGAGTAGGATTCGGGAACACTTGACTAACATAGATTCAGGTACCCTAACTACCCGCCTTATTCAACACTTTAAACATAAACATAATCAGAGCATTAGAAGTCTAAAATGGACTATTATAGAACAATTGAGAATGGGGGCAAAAATGGGGGATTCAGAAAAAAATCTAGCCAAACAACAGGTCTTCTGGATATTTAAAATGGTACCCGGGTACCACAAGGGTTAAACTCAGAATTTGACCTGATTAATTTTTGGGAGTAAGGTATTCTGTATGTGAAAAATCCTAAAGGGCCACTAAACCCAAAATCTTTCTTTCATGATTCAGATAGAGAATACAAATTTAAACAACATTACAATTTAATTACAATTTACTTCTATTATTTATTTTGCTTCATTTTTTAGATATCCTTAGTTGAAGAAAAAGCAATGTACATGGGTGAGCCAATCACACGAGGCATCTCTGTACAGCAACCAATAGCAACAAATCACTGTTCAGCACTCAGTGGAGTTTTTATCCGTGCAGGCTGCTGGGGTCTATACCAGAACCCCACAATATAATGAAAAAGTCCAAGCTGCAGCAGCACTGTGTAAAAAGGTTTTATTCAAGCCACAAAATTACAACGTTTCAGACAAATGTCCTTAGTCATGTATGTACAGAAACCAATCAGCAGCTACTGAGCATATCTAGATATGCTTTTCAGCAAAGAATATCAAGAGAATAAAAAAATGAGATAATAGAAGTAAATTAGAAAAATGTTTAAAATTGCATTCTCTTTCTAAATCATTAAAGAAAAAATGTGGGTTTCATGTCCCTTTAAGGAGCAGTGGAACCGGTGGAGGATATTTATCTGGGAGAGAGACAATTTTTAGAACTATATTGTCACTTTAATGAAATAATAAAAAGGCGAGACATCTCCTCTAGGAAATAACGATGACTATAAAACAAATATAAAATAAACTAAAAGATTTATATGAACAGCAAAAAGGACCAGATATGGAGTGGCGCCAAAAAAAGGAATGCAAGGAAATGAATGAATATAATACAGAAACAATGTTTCAAAATGACACGATTGCGGTAACAATTAGCGCTCCGCAAATTAACCAGAGGTCAGACCTCTGGTACATTTTCTAAATGTCCCCCAAAATGTAGTGTTAGTTAAAAAAAAAAACTGCACTAAGCTGTTTTTGAAGGCCAAAGATGTCGACTGTGGGGTGTTAGAAAAAAAAAACGGCACCGAAAAGTGCCTTTAGATTGCCGTCTATGGGAACTGTGTGTTATTATTATTATTATCGGTTATTTGTAGAGCGCCAACAGATTCTGCAGTGCTATAAACAAATGCGGAGTACAACAAAACAATTATAGGGATCAAATGGGTAGAGGGCCCTGCCAAGTGTTACACTGTTGTAGTCAGCTCTTAAGAAGGTTATCAACAAACAGCTGGACTCTTAGGCTTACATGCTAAGGGGGTTCAGGGGATAGCAATGGAGGAGAGGAACTGGTATAAAAAAAGGTTACTGTAGGTTGTGTGCATACCTGAACAGTAGAGTCTTTAGGGAGCGCTTGAAGCTTTCAAAACTAGGGGAGAGTCTTGTGGAACGAGGCAGAGAGTTCCACAAGATGGGAGCCAGTTTGGAGAAGTCCTGTAAACGGGAGTATGATGAGGTAACAAGAGAGGAGGAAAGGAGGAGGTCATGAGCAGAGCAAAGGGGGCGGGAGGGAGAGTATCTGGAGACAAGGTCTGAGATATAGGGGGGAGCAGTGCAGTTGAGGGCTTTGTATGTCAGAGTGAGAATTTTGTGTTTGATCCTAGAGACCAGAGAGGACAGAGTTGCAGTAATCGAGGTGGGAAAGGATGAGAGAGTGGATTAAAATCTTAGTTGTGTCTTGTGTAAGGAAGTGTCTAATTTTTTGTATTCTTTAGCCAAGGACTAAATGTGAGGAGCCAGCACGAACCAACGTGCTCATCTGTGCACTGAATACTACAAACTTGGTTTAAAGTGAGGTTACTAACCTATTCATTGGAAACATTGTTCATCTATGTCACAACCTGCACTTTCCACATAACATCCCTAAAGAGTACCCTGCGTGCTTCCAGGCACTAAAGAGCGGATACTCTGTTCTGTGGAGTACGGCAGCTACAGTTACAAGCTAATCGGGTAAGGGCCAATTGAATTGCTTATCCCGGACGATGCCTATAAAGTGACGTCACCCCGCCACGGCGGTAACTTCATTCACAGAAGCAACTGAGTTACACACTACTTGGGGGTAAGCCCGCAGCTTCTGCTTACAAACTATTTATTATCCGGATTTGCTATTACAATTGTCTGTAAGAAAATACACTTTGTGACTGTTTTTTATCCCTTATGTGGTGGCAACCTTTTTTTCTATAAACAAACGGAGACGTCCGTTTTTTTAGCTATTTCACATATATTGAGATTGTTTTTATTTTATTATTTGTTTTTATATGCTGTTTTTATTAAACCTTGGCATAAGCCATATTAATTTACACATACGATTGGTATTGATTCATTACATTTATCACTCACTATCATTATTTAGATAATTTTTACTGATTTTACTAAAATTCATCACTGATTTTAATAGAATTCATCATTGCCACGATAAATATTGTGTTACTATCGCAATTAATATATCACTAGTATTTCATTGCTTGCACTGTTCTAGACACTTCTCTAGACATTTGATTGATTTATTTTTCACATATATTTATTAGTCATTGCCTCTTCCACCTTTAGCTGTAGCGCTCCTGTCAATTTACTTTTGTGAAAGAAAGATCTGAGTCAAATGTGACCCCGAGACATCGGGCATGCGGGGTAGGGGTAATGATGGAGTTGTCAACAGTTATAGAGAGATTGGGGGTGGAGATTTTGGAAGAAGGGGAGAAAATAAGGAGCTCAGTTTTGGAGAGATTTAGCTTGATGTAGTGAGAGGACATCCAGGAAGAGATGTGAGAAAGACAGTTAGTGACACGGGTTAGCAAAGAAGGAAATAGGTCTGGTGCAGAGAAGTAGATTTGAGTGTCGTCGGCATACAAATGATATTGGAAACCGTGGGACTTTATTAGGGAACCTAGTGATGACGTGTAGATTGAGAAGAGAAGGGGACCGAGGACAGAGCCTTGTGGTACTCCGACAGAAAGTGGTGATGGGGCAGATGAGGCCCCAGAGAAGGCAACACTAAAGGTACGGTTTGACAGGTAGGATGAGAGCCACAAGAGAGCTATGACACAGAAGCCAAAGGATTGGTAGGTTTGGAGCAAAAAAGGGTGGTCAACAGTGTGAAGAGAGAAGTGGCCTTTTGATTTTGCTGTAAGTAGGTCGTTGGTAACCTTAACAATTGCTGTCTCTGTGGAGTAATGGGGATGAAATCCAGATTGCAGTGGGTCAAGGAGGGAGTTTAATGTAAGGAAGTGGGATAGGCGTGCATATACTAGTTTTTCGAGAAGCTTTGAGGCAAGAGGGAGTAGGGAAATAGAGCGGTAGTTGGATGTTGAGGTAGGATCAATGGAAGATTTTTTGAGGATAGGTGTGACCAGTGCATGTTTCAGAGATGAGGGAAATATACCGGTGCTGAGGGAGAGGTTGAAAATGTGTGTGAGTATAGGGGTAAGAGTAGCAGAGAGGGAGGGGAGTAGCTGTGAGGGGATAGGGTCAAGGGGACAGGTAGTGAGGTGAGAGCGCAGTATAAGTGCCGAAACTTCTTCCTAAGTAACAGGGGAGAATGAGCTAAGTTTAAGGTTATGTGGGTTGTGGTTGATTGAGAGCATTTGAGGGGGTAAGAGAATGGAATTATGTTGAGAGCTGATTTCGTTCCTGATGGAGTCAATTTTGTTAATGAAGTGTTCCCTGTAAATATATATGTATATGCTTATGTACATATATATGTGTTAATATGTGTATATACACATATTAACATATATATATATGTATATAAATATACAAATATATTTACATTTACCGTCCATCGCTGCACTAGTTCTTATGCAGTGTCTTACGGTATGAGAACAACGCTCCCATTGGAGCCTATGGAAGAGCACTCTTGTGAGCGCATTGCTTCAGTGCATTCACATTGCACATAACTTGTAATACCAGCGCACATTTGAGTGCACTGGTATTACAAAGTGAAGCGAAAATATTGCTTTAGCGAAAGAGATATTATGAGATCTACTTATAATTTGGCCCTAAATCTATATTAAACCCAAAAAATTTCTTTCATGATTCAGATACATGGTATAACAGGTTAAGTGTCAAACAGAGTTAGCACACTTCCCTTTAGGTGATTGCAGCCAGCCCTGGTTCTCTCAAACCGTTTATAGTAGATATGTAGCAGAATTGGCGGCGCTGTGTCACTTTAAGGGATGAAAGCTTTCTCACCTCCAAAACAAAAGCCTACAATAGTGTGGTAACTTCAACACAAATTAGAGCATACACACAGGATTTTTAAAAACAGTGTCAAAACTAGGTTATTTTTGATTTGCTCTTGAAAGGGGCTATGTAATAGCTGAAACGCGTTGAGCTTTGTTTGAAAAAACCTTTGAAGCTGTAACTGAGGACGTCCTGCTGATGATTGTAAAATAAATGCTTATTTTTATTTGAATCCTGTGAGTATGCTTTAATTTTCGCCGCCAATTTGTGCTGAAGTTACCACACTATTGTAGGCTTTTGTTTTGTAGGTGAGAAAGGCTGGAGGATTCTGATCAACAGAGGACGTGGACAGCTTTCATCCCTTAAAGTGACACAGCGCCGCCAATTCTGCTACATATGATTCAGATACCGCATGCAATTTTAAACAACTTTCTAATTTAATTCTATTATCAATTTGTCTTCGTTTTCTTGGTATCTTTTGTTTAAAAGCAGGGATGTATGCTTAGGAGCTGGTGTCCCGTTGAAACTTGCTCCCTTGTCGAGATTTGTCTAGGTAGGCATCTGGAGAACTACATGGCAGGAAATAGTGCTGCCATCTAGGGCTCTTGCAAATGAATAACATTCTTGCAAAACTGCTGCCATACAGCATTCCAGAAATGGGCCAGTGTTCTGTCGGATTTTGCTCCCTCGACCATATTTGCTACCTGGATGTGGCTATCATACCTCCCAACATTTCAAAATTCAAAAGAGGGACCCCCCCCCCCGCGGCAAAAAATTGAAATGTGGTGGGCGGGGCTTAAAAAATCATAAGACCAAAGTAATATAAATAAAATTCTAAATAAAGTCATATATTTTAATACACTTAGGCAGCAAATCAAACACAAGCTCAAACCACTTGTATGGCTATGTGAGCTATGTATTTAATTAGCCTTTGCAAAGACATTGCTAAATATTTTTTATCTTAATTGGACATTTAATAATAAATTCTTTAAAACTGCTCTCTGCATTCCCCATTAATATTCTAGATTCTGGCCTTTAAAGTCAGCAAAAATGCACAGTAGCACTACATAGCATACACTTACACATGCAGATACACACACACTACATAGCATACACTTATACATGCAGATACACACACACTACATAACATACACTTACACATGCAGATACACACACACTACATACACTTACACATGCAGATACACACACACACTACATAACATACACTTATACATGCAGATACACACACACTACATAATATACACTTACACATACAGATACACACACACTACATGACATACACTTATACATGCAGATACACACACTACATAGCATACACTTACACATGCAGATACACACACACTACATAGCATACATTTATGCATGCAGATACACACACATTACATAACATACACTTACACATGCAGATACACACACACTACATAACATACACTTATACATGCAGATACACACACATTACATAACATACACTTACACATGCAGATACACACACACACTACATAACATACACTTATACATGCAGATACACACACTGCATAGCATACACTTACACATGCAGATACACACACACTACATAGCATACACTTATACATTCAGATACACACACACTACATAACATACACTTATACATGCAGATACACATACTACATAGCATACACTTACACATGCAGATACACACACACTACATAGCATACATTTATACATGCAGATACACACACATTACATAGCATACACTTATACATGCAGCATACACTTATACATGCAGAGACACAGACACTACATAATATACACTTATACATGCAGACACACACTACATAGCATACACTTATACATGCAGATACACACTTATACATGTAGATACACATACACACACTACATAGCTTACATTTATACATGCAGACACACACACACTACATAGCATAAACTTATACATACAGATACACACACACAGTTATGGATACAGATAGACACACACACTACATCATACATGGGTATCTGTAATTCATTGAATGGGGTCCTGGGGTTGGCAAGCACATTAGCTGGCAGTCTGCGGCTGCCACTGTTCGTTACCCAGGTATTAGCACTGCTCATTATATAAAACTGAAGGCATGCTAGTATTATCACCAGGGGTTAGACATCATCACTACCAGAGGTAGGTTAGAGAGGTAACCATTACCCGTGGTCAGAGTGTATACAGCCTTCTTACTTCTGCTTAACCCACACACCATTCCTTTTCTACAGAGAATCTAACAGGTATCTAACCCTGTGAGAGCAAAGCCAGCTACTTCTGAGTATGGGCCCAATAGAATTAAACATTTTTTTTTTTTTTTTTTAAATGCATGGGGCAAATCGAGACAGATGGCTAGCAACCCGGGACAGGGGGACAGACCCCTAAAATCGGGACTGTCCCGCGAAAATCGGGACAGTTGGGGGGTATGGGCCATGTGTACAATTACATAATCACACTCCACATGTTTGAAAAGAATGTGAGGTATGTGATTACATAATAACAAGCGTGCGCAAATTGCGGTAGCAAATCTCGATGGAGGGAGGACTAAATTACTAGGATTTTTTATTAAAATGGCCTGTGCAGTTAAACATGCTGGTGGGGACTTCCGGTAGGCGGCTTACTAAGATGGCCACAACTTCACAAGGCTCTGTGACCGAAACCTGCTTGTGAGTGGAGTGTGGGAGAATTCTTAGCCATCCATACTTCCCTTGGCAATTATTGTGCCCGGGAAAATCTCAGGATATTTCACCCCCTGGCCTCCGAGAAGGGACTGAAAAGTTGAAATTGGCCTTTGAACATACAGATGTGCACACCCTGATACACAAAATGGTGCACATCGCTGAGGCTCTAATAGATATCTTCATGCCAGCATTGAACTCTCTAACAACTGCTATGGGGGAACTCCTCTGTGACATACGAGAGCTCGGCACACCTGAACATACCAATAAAATATCTGCATGCCTAAATACACCTCGGCAGAATGCAACAACTAATCGGAAAGAGGGTACTCTGGATAGCGGTGCTATGGAGAAGATGAAGGGATCACGCTACCCTATCTTTCCACCCCAATCAGATAACATGGCTACGTTGGAAGTGGAGACACTGGACACCATGAATGTCTCACACACATCGACTTACCCCAGGCTTACTTTTATGGTAACGTACCAGACCTCAGGATTCCTGACCCTCAGTGAGTAGGCGGCCCCACAATCTGTGCTTCAGGTTCCTTTCAGTTTGACTCCCGGACCGGCAATTTGCCAACATGCCCAGCTGACATGCCTGAGCTGTGCCTTAGCCGGATGGAAGGGAGCGACACCGCAACTACCGAACTGACCGATGCTGGCACTGTGCCATGTCTGCGGGGAGAAGACAGCAGCTTCCTGAACCATACTGCACAATGGAGCGACCGGGCTGCGGCTGAAGTTGTCCAGACGCAGGAAACCACTTTACAGAAAGTCCTGAAATTGGACTTTGGCGATGTTGGCTGTTTTTTTGTTGTTCTGCCGCACTTAATTCTCCCTGTGAGGTTGCCTCTCTCCCCTTCGCAAAACAGTCGCACCCTTCTGAGGCATGTCTGCCACGTTCCACTCCGTGTTGGGATTGGATGAGCAGTTTATGGTCACGGACCCATTTACCAGCTGACTATGCAACGAACTACTATGTGAACAGAGGCTTTCGCCTACCCTTTGTACATCTGTGTAACTTTCAGCACCTTTAATTGCCCAGATACATTTGTTCAATACCAGCTAATCTAAGAAACCAATAGACAGCGGATGCCCTATCTTGTTTTCTAAACCTGATTATGTATGTGCTTTTGTCATATTTCATTTTATCCTCACTTATACACCGCTTCTTATATGCTTAAAGAATTGAGTTTACTGTACCCACTAGCAAGCATAATTTCTTAACTCATATATGCTTTGGTTACCCCCAGAAATGTGTTATGTGACAGGCGCAATCCACCTCTAATGTAATTTTAGCCCTGCATTTATCTTCTAGCAAAAGCACATTTGAAATGACAATGTGAATATAGCCAATATTACCTCCCTCAGACACAGCCGGGAAACTAAAGCACCCCTGAAAAATAAGTAAAATTAAAATTCAAATACTCAGTTATATGGATTGTTTGTCTCTAAGTGGGTGGGGGCCCACATATGTTATATCATACAGTTATATCCTCTCCTTTAAATGTTGGCCCACCGTTTATTGAAGATAACAATTTATGTGTGGCAATTGCAGATCACTCTCAATGTAACTTAATCTTGCCTCTATCCTCTAGCTAAACTGTATATGAGCTGACAATGTGAATACCACCAATCAAATCTGGGTATGACGTGTGTTGTTGTTATATGTGTGATTTGTTGTAGAATTGCTGTTTTAGTCTTGCTCCCTAACTGACAACACATCAAACGCCGTACCCATTGTGGGCTGAATTAGCCAACCTAAATATATCCCTGTAGTTTAGGGACTCTCACAAATTCATATGTAATGCAGTAGAAAATGGCTGTTTAGTCTCAAGAAGGCACATTGCCTTGTGAAGCGCCTAATATGAATAACCCACATATGCTCTGGTTATCCCCAGAAATGTGTTCCCACACATGACGTGACAGGCGCAACCCGCCTCTAGTGTAATCCTAGCCTTGCACTTATCTCCTAGCAAAAGCACATTTGGGATGACAATGTGAATATAGCCAATATTACCTACCTTAGACATAACCAGGAAACTAATGCATCCCTGAAAAATAAGTAAAAATGTGAAAACCCATTCAAATACTCAGTTACATAAATTATTTATCTCTAGAGTGGGTAGCGGCCCGCATATGTCACATCGCACAGTTATATCTTCTCATTTAAATGTTAGCCCACTGTCTATTGTGGATAACAATTTACATGTGTCAGTTGCGGATCACTCTCAATGCAAATTAGTCTTGCTTTCATCCTCTAGCTAAAAATGTGCATATCACCAATATTACTTCCCTCAGACAGATCTAGGAACCTAAAACACTCCTGGGAAAACTCACTCGGACATTAAATTATATGAATAATATCATTCTACACGGGCTGCAGCCTTTGCATATCATGTCCTACAGTTATATTTTCTTATTTAAATGCTGGCACATGGTTTCTTAAGGGTGGGCTATTAGATAAAACAATCAAGCTCTTATTATAGCTATCCCATATAAATGCCTGGGCGGCCTCCAGTAATGCGATACATATTCTAAACCACTTGCAGCACAATATATTTGCGATGTCCGCAATTCACCCTTATGGTAATATAACCTTGCCCTTAACTTCTAGCAAAACCACACTTCAGCTGCCTACTAGACAGGATAACTTACTTATGGAATCCAGCATGCCTCTTTAAGAGGTCTATCATTACGTGGGTTTTGGCGGATCCTTTGCTAAATCAAATGCATAAGCTTGTTTGTTTTACTTTGTTTAAGTTTACACTATTGAGTAACATATTCATAATCAACTCGCCTACACACATGCAAAGGAGATGGCTCACCTATCAAGTCATAAGGTCAACTGGGGTTAAGTTTAGAATATGTGTTTAGTTAAGTTGTTTTTTGTTGTTGTTTTTTTTTGTTTATGTTTAGAGGGTGGGGGGGGGGGGTTCGGGGTTTAGTTGGGGATGAAAATGTAAAATAAGGGAGCTGAACATATGTAGATAACAAGCCTGTAAATTGTTGTAGGTATCCTGGATATCTATCATGTACCGATCTTTGGTATTTCTGCTATGTCCTGAACAATGTTACCTCTAAGTAGATTGTATGCCATGATAATGTCTGAAATTGTTGAATGATGTATCCATGTGTTGGCTCCCAATAAAAAGAATTAAAAAAAAAAAAAACATGCTGGTGGGAAATTTGTACAGGGTATTTTTTTGCTTTAATTACACAAGCTTTTTTAGAGCGTGTCTCCACCACTACAAGTTTTTAATATGGACATAATGTGCATATTAAACACTGTTGTATACGTGGAGACACACTTAGGGCAAGATTTATTAACGCTGAGGCGTACAGGGGCACGTATACGAGCCCCTGTATGCCTCAGCTCGCCTGTTGCGGGGCGATATTACCCGCAGGTATTCGCCATTGCACACGAGCGCAATTTTGCGCTTGTGTGCAATCCCGCCCCCTGCCTGCGCACAGCCAATCACACGCGGGCAGGAGCTGTCAATCTCCTCAGTCGGACTCGACCAAGGAGATTGAATTTCGCCACAATAGAGGTGGCGTAGATGTTGGGGAAGCAGCGGTCTGGTGACCGCTGCTTGATAAATCACGGCGTGCAAGTTCTTGAGAGAACTTGCAGCCGTAGAGGCTTGATAAATCGAGCCCTAAGATGTGCTGAGCAGTGAAAAAAACTTGTCATTAAAGCAAAAAATTCCCTACCAGCATGTTTTGCAGGCACGCATTTACACCGCCACTTTAATAAAAAATCCTAATTTAGTCCTCCCTCGTTGAGATTTGCAACCTCAATCTGCACATGGTTGTAATTATGTAATCACATGCTTTTCATATATGCAGATTAATTTCTGGAGCACTATATGACAGAAGTTTTGTGAGAATGTTATCCATTTGCAAGAGCATTAGATAGCAGCACTATTTCCTGTCATGTAGTGCTCCAGATGCCTAAGTATTTCTTCAATACATATCATGGGAATGAAGCAAATCTGGTAATACACGAAATTGGAAACTTTTAAAATCATATGTTCTGCTTGAATCACAAAAGAAAATGTTTGGGTTTGATATCCATTTAACCACTTTTATTGAAAGAAATAATACTCTGCAATACTAGCCGTCCTACATTTTATCAGTAAAAACTAATTAGTATATCTTGTACCTAATACAATTTTTTGTAGCGCACAGAAAATTCTGAGAAAAAGTAATAAACCAATATGTAACTTTTATGATAACGCTTTTAATTTCACACACTCCTTCCACACCTATTTGTCACTCCCTTCATAATATGTGACACCAGACAACTCGAAAATGGCGGCTGTTACCTATCTGCGCCAATAGCACAACCAATAGGGAAGCGCAATATAACTAAATAGCCAACAGAAAATTTCGGTCGAAACACCCAATAGGAATACGTGGTTATACATGTTTCAGCTACTTATAGCTTTTACGCATGCGTAATCTTCGTACATTATGCTCGATCAGTTTTTCAAGCCATGAAATTTATTGGCTGTCATTGAGACGTCACGTCAAGACGTGACCACGCCCCCTTGGAATACTCTGTGTCCTTCCCGCTTGTGCCCTTAGTTGGACTGACGTAGCAGCATTTCCGGTTCCTTCTTCTAGCTGCCTGTGACATTGAGGTAGATTTGCGGACAGTGAGCTGTTGGTGAGTGTCGTGGTGCTTCAATGAGGGTGAACGTATTGGACGGGGAAAGCAATAATACTGGTCAAGTAACCGCTAGAGTTAGACCATCGTTTACAGTGGGATTGAAACAAAACTGATTAAGTGGTGAGCCGGAGGACCCAGACTCTGCCTGCTGCCCTAGGCTTAGTGTTTGTAGTTTTTAGGTTACTGTGCAACCTGAATACTGGTTCTGTAGATCTTACTAGAAAACTAATAACAATAGATTAACTTTAGTCATCTATCCTCTTGGATTTACATGTGCTTGAAATTACTGAGGTCTACACCTTACAATGCTTAAATAAAGGGTCTTGGTAGGAAAAATAAACTTTTTTTTTTTTTTTTTTTTAAATCCAATATACTTCTACCAATAATATACTTTTTTTTTTTTTTTTTCTCTTGGTATCCTTCTGTAAAAAACCTATCTCCTTTATGATATACTGAGGTAGGCTCAAGAGTATCACGCACCCTACTTCAGCAGTGTTTAAAATAATATACATGTAATGCACATGATATTTGCATTCCTTGAGCCTATCTCTGTATGCTCTTACAACTATGTCTCAACACATTGGGGCTTACCAAATCCCCAGTACATGAGTTCTATGGGTCCTTAAAGTACAGAATGGTCCCTCCAAATAAGACATAGTGGGTGGAGTTTGTCTTAATATTGTGGTAAAAATGATGTTTATTTTTAAAACATTAAGACTTGACTGATATGTTATTTTATAGTAGCACATCAGAGATGTCTTGTAATTCCAAGGTGTTTACTGTACCTTTGAGAAACAGACTGGTAGTACTATTTTAGTTAAAAATACATTGAGACATTCTAGTATGTATTCAGTAAAGACATTACAATATATGAGGGGGTTAAGGAAAAAACAAACCTTAAAGTCAATTTGTAGTTTAGTCTTTTCAACAGAAATTTAGACCACTGGTTTTTGAACCTGACCTCAGGCCTCCCCAATAGGCCACATTTTGAGGATATCTGAACTGGAGCGCAGGTGAAATAATCAGCTGATTATTAAACAGATATTTTACCTGCTCTCACCCAATGTAATCCTGAAAACCTGGCCTTTTGAGGAGGCTTGAGGACAGCTTTGAAAACCAGTGGTCTAGCAGGACAGAGTCACCGTGATCTATTGAGGTCACGCCCCTTCATCAGGTCAAACTAAAGTGGTTTTCTTTTTTTGTTGTTGTTAAATACTACATTTGTATGTATGTTTTATTTATATATATATATATATATATATATATATATATATATATATATATATATATATATATATATATATATATATATAAATATATATATATAAATATAAATCTCTATCTATAAATCTCTATCTATAAATCTCTATCTATAAATCTCTATCTATAAATCTCTCTATCTATAAATCTCTCTTCTCCATACATACATCCCTCAGTTTACGCCGGGGTTAGGTTCCAAAAGGAATGGTTGTAAATTGAAACCCAGTTTATAATGTAAGTCAATGGGAAGTGAGGGAGAGAGGTTCCAGGCCCCTCTCAAAATTGACATAAGTATCACCTAATACATTATTTTTAAAGCTTTGAAATGAAGACTTTAAATGCTAAACAGCATTATAAACCTAATCAAATAATCACAGAATATATAATTCAACTAAGTTAAATAAACAAACATTTGCTGAACAGCATTATAAACCTAATAAAATAATCACACAACACAGACTTCACTTGCATTTTTCTGCAAACAGTTCTTTCTATGCATTCCAATCTGGACTGATTTATAGACGGGAAGATCTTGTTCCTTTGAAATCTGTTCAATAGCTCAGGTCTGGTTAAACGGTGTAAATTGAACCGTTGTAAAACGAGGGCCACCTGTGTGTGTGTGTATATGTATATGTATATATATATATATATATATATATATATATATATATATATATATATATATATATATATATATATATATATATATATATATATATATACATACACTATCTGCTTTCATTATTGGATTGTCTTTTTTTCTATATATTCCTCTAAAAAGCAAACTGACAGATTCTTGATTATACATTTAAAGATCAGTACTTCCTGTGTAATTGTGCCCAAACGATCTGACTTTTCTATATAAACATTTGACTAGTGTTCCTGAAATTCGTGACATATTAGAGTTTAAGGCTTGGCTTAACAAAACCATAAGCCAGGGAGCCACTGACTGCTAGACTTATATCCATGGCTCCTATGATTTTTTTTTATTCTCTATCTGTATACAGATACTGTACCACTGTCTGACTCCTAATTTTTAAACAATTTTGTGGCACATTGCTTTAAGGATTAGGTGTCAAGGCTGTTAAAACAAGAACATATATTAATGTTCAAAGATAAACATCAGGAGTACAGACTTTTTGTACAAAGACCACAGAATATTCTTTACACCTGCAGGGTCTTCATACAAATTTTTAGAAATTATTAACTTTGATACAAACTTTGTATGATTCTTAACAAGCTCAGTGTTGTTAACTCTACATATATACATACAGACTTAGAAACACACCTTGGGTCGATCCACACATAGGACACGCAAATGAAGGGGCTGAGAATCAAACTCATGTAAATTGACATTGGGGTGGATACCACAATGAAGTTCTGAGGGTTGTTGTACAATACAGCTAAAAGTGTCTGTATATGTAATGTTTGTTTCTTCTTAGTGTGCATAGCTGTTCTTGGGACAGAGCTTACATTCAACATATTCAATTTCATTGAGCAGAATTTTTTTTTTATGCCTAACCTATTTTTGAAAATGTAACTTCCGGCTTTTAAGGCTCAAATTTTTTTTATAAACTAAACTCAAACTTCTTAATTATATTTTCTACCATTTTTCAATACTGCAGTATTTAAACATCTTGAATGTTTTTTTCTGTGTCTGAAAAATATGAATTTAAAAGCTATAATAATTGAAACCATTGTGTACTCCCTGCTAATGCTGATAGATATTTAAAGGGACACTGTACCCAAAAATTTTCTTTCGTGATTCAGATAGAGCATGCAATTTTAAGCAACTTACTAATTTACTCCTATTATCAAATGTTCTTTATTCTCTTGGTATCTTTATTTGAAATACAAGAATGTAAGTTTAGATGCCGGCCCATTTTTTGTGAACAACCTAGGTTGTCCTTGCTGATTGGTGGATAAATTCATCCACCAATCAAAAACTGCTGTCCGGAGTGCTGAACCAAGAAAAAAGCTTAGCTGCCTTCTTTTTCATATAAAGATAGCAAGAGAACGAAGAAAAATTGATAATAGGAGTAAATTAGAAAGTTGCTTAAAATTGCATGCTCTAACTGAATCACGAAAGAATTTTTTTGGGTACAGTGTCCCTTTAATGCCAATAATTGACTGATATACTTCCACCTGTACTCATGCTTAACTATTCTTTCAAATAGAAGATAGGAACAAGTACAGTATCCCTTTTAAGGCTAACCTTGATAAAGCAAACTGAAATGAGCTTTATATCATAGGCTGCACTTTAACTGGTATTTTTTCCCCCTCCTATTATTACTTGCTACAGCCAACATGTCGGACGATATTAAAACAAAGATCCAGAACTTCAAAACTGCACCTTTTGATGCACGCTTTCCCAATCAGAACCAGACTAGACACTGTTTTCAGAACTATACAGGTAAGATAACATCTTAGTTTGTCTTCCATGATGACATTGGCAACATTAATGTCCATCTGCAATTAAGCGATTACTTAAAGGGATTGTACACTTTTCATATGTAGTACACAGTATATACTTTGTTTAGCTGAGCGATGACTAATCCGGCTTCATCCAATCTTTGCGTGACCCAGGGAACAGCGCAATGTTTAATATCTCTAAATGGTAAATAGTTTACAAAGGAAGCGTCCTTAAAACATTTAATGACTTAAAGTGATGGTAAATTTGAGAGTATAAGAATGTTGCAATAAAAAAATATTAGTTTGCAAGTAAAATCACAATTTTTTTTTTTGTAAAATGTATGTATGTCCTGTTCCGCTGGGCTGTAATGTATAGCGCAGCCACATCCACACTCTGCATAGGCATTAAAAGGGCTGGACTTCAAGATTGTCATATGACACACATGTTGATTGGATGTTTACTGGAATTGTCATTAAATAGAGTTCATCCAAGTGGGCCGGCATAACTTTGCAATAGAAGCATTACTCTATGCACTAATTTAACCTTTTCACAGATAAATTTAAAAACAAAAAGGTACACACTTATTTAATCTTTGCCATAAAAATAAGACTTTTGATTAGTTAAGATTTACCATCACTTTAAAGTGCCTCTGTTTTTATGCATGATTTTATGTACTCATGATTCAGACAGGACCTTTTCAGGGTGCACGCCACCTGGCTGATTTTACTGACCACCCGGCTAAAATTGTAGCCAATATTAAAGGGACAGTATACACTCCTTTTCATATAACTGCATGTAATACACTACTATAAAGAATAAGATGCACAGATACTGATATAAAAATCCAGTATAAAACTGTTTAAAAACTTACTTAGAAGCTGTCAGTTTGGCTCTGTTGAAAAGGCAGCTGGAAAGCCCTCTGCAAGTGGCAAATAAGACACTCCCCCTCCCCCTTCTTTTGCATATGAAAAGACCCTTTACACAAACAGGAGCAAGCTGGAGAAGGTAGCTGACGGTATTCACATAAAACTTAGGGGCTTGGTTAGGAGCAATGTTATTTAAAAATAAGCAAAACTATACATTTATTTAAAAAAAAAACAAAAAAAACCTTTATGGGCTATATAAATAGATCATCTACAAAACATTTATGCAAAGAAAAAATGAGTGTATAATGTCCCTTTAAGCTAAAATTAGCCAGTATTAAAAATGTTCAATTTTTATTGTACGCATTATTAAAGGTATACTGAATCCAAATTTTTTCTTTCATGATTCAGAGAGCATTCAATTTCATAGGGACACTGAACCCACATTTTTTCTTTCATGATTCAGATAGAGCATGCAACTTTCTAATTTACTCCTAGTAAATTTCTTCATTCTTTTGGTATCTTTATTTGAAAAGCAAGAATGTAAGTTTAGAAGCTGGACCATTTTTGGTGAACAACCTGGGTTGTTGCTGATTGGTGAATAAATGCACCCACCAATAAATAAGTGCTGTCCAGTGTACTAAACCAAAAATTGACTGGCTCTTTAGCTTAGATGCCTTTTTTTTTTTTCTTTCAAATAAAGATAGCAAGATAACGAAGAGAAAATGAGTAAATTATAAAGTTGCTTAAAATTGCATGCTCTATCTGAAGCATGAAAGAAAAAAATTGTGCTTAGTGTCCCTTTAAAGTGAAAGTAAATCCTAGTGTTTTACAAACGCTAGGATTTACTATTGAAACAAATAAAGGGGACTTTCATTCATGAAATATAAGATCATCATGTAGAAAGCTCCTTTTATTTGTTTCAATCGATCACCGTTCTAAGCTGCTCCAGCAGCCCACAGCTAAAAAAATTTTTTGCGAAGAGGTGACGTTTTCACCTCTTAGCCAATAGCCGTGTGGTAAATCCGCTTGGCGCCCATGGGAGCCGAAAATTAACGGATGGCTATTGGCTAAGAGGTGAGAGCGTCACCTCTTAGCAAAACATTTTTTTAGCTGTGGGCTGCTGTAGCAGCTAAGAACGGCGATCGATTGAAACAAAGGAGCTTTCTACATGAAGTATCTTATATTTCATAAATAAAAGTCCCCTTTATTTGTTTCAATAGTAAATCCTAGCGTTTGTAAAACACTAGGATTTACTTTCACTTTAAGAAACTTTCTAATTTACTCCTATTATCATTTTTTTCTTCGTTCTCTTGCTATCTTTATTTTAAAAAGAAGGCATCTAAGCTAAGGAGCCAGCCAATTTTTGGTTGAGCGCCCCTGGACAGCACTTGTTTATTGGTGGGTGAATTTATCAACCAATAAGCAAGAACAACCCAGTTTGTTCACCAAAAATGGGCCAGCTTCTAAACTTACATTTTTCAAATACATACCAAGAGAATGAAGAAAAATTGATAATAGGAGTAAATTAGGAAGTTGCTTAAAACTGCATGCTCTATCTGCACTATGAAAGAAAAAATGGGTTCCGTATCCCTTTTAAGTACATTTGTTAAATCATGTAGTTTGGGCTTTGGCTAGCTGAAAATATTACACAGCCCCCAACTGGCTACTTCATAATGCCACCTGGCTGGCAAACTTTTTTTTTTTTTTTGTGTGTGTGTGGATAACACTGCAGAGCATACAGTTTTAAACAATTTTCTAAGTTCTGTTATCTGATTTGCCTTACTTCCTTGGTATCCTTTTGTTGAAGGAGCAGAATTGCACTACTAGGAGGTAGGTCAACACATCTCTTGCCAATGACAAAAGGCGCATAGTTGCAGCCACCAATCAACAACTAGTTCCTGTAGTGCATTGCTGCTTCTGAGCTTACCTATATACGCCGTTCAACAAAGGATATTAAGAGACTTAAAGGGACACTGAACCCACATTTCTTCTGTTATGTGTGATCAGTCCACGGGTCATCATTACTTCTGGGATATAACTCCTCCCCAACAGGAAATGCAAGAGGATTCACCCAGCAGAGCTGCATATAGCTCCTCCCCTCTACGTCAGTCCCAGTCATTCTCTTGCACCCAACGACTAGATAGGATGTGTGAGAGGACTATGGTGATTATACTTAGTTTTTATGACTTCAATCAAAAGTTTGTTATTTTACAATAGCACCGGAGCGTGTTATTACTTCTCTGGCAGAGTTTGAGGAAGAATCTGCCAGAGTTTTTTACTATGATTTTAACCGGAGTAGTTAAGATCATATTGCTGTTCTCGGCCATCTGAGGGAGGTAAAGGCTTCAGATCAGGGGACAGCGGGCAGATGAATCTGCATTGAGGTATGTAGCAGTTTTTATTTTCTGAATGGAATTGATGAGAAAATCCTGCCATACCGTTAAAATGACATGTATGTATACACTTCAGTATTCTGGGGATGGTATTTCACCGGAACTACTCTGCTAAAGGTCACTAATACTTTTAATAACTATTTATCATGTTAAACGTTTTTGCTGGAATGTAGAATCGTTTACATTGCTGAGGTACTGTGTGAATAGATATTTGGGCATTATTTTCCACTTGGCAGTTTTTTTGCTTGTAATTGTGACAGTTTCGTTTCTCTTCACTGCTGTGTGGGAGAGGGAGAGGCCGTTTTTGGCGCTCTTTACTACGCATCAAAAAATTCCAGTCAGCCACTTTTATTTTTCCTGCATGATCCGGTTCATCTCTGACAGATCTCAGGGGTCTTCAAACTTCTTTGAAGGGAGGTAACTTCTCTCAGCAGAGCTGTGAGACTTCTTATAGTGACTGTGCATAAAAACGTTGCTTTGTACTTTTTATGTCAAATTTAATTATTGTTATTTTACTAATGGGAACAAACCTTTGCTAAGAGTTGTGTTGTTTTAAAGTTTGATGCTATAACTGCCTTTCAGTTCATTATTTCAACTGTTATTTAATCGTTTAGTACCTCTTTGAGGCACAGTATTTTTTTGCTAAAAAAGATTATAACCAAGTTGTAAGTTTTTTTGCTAGTGTGTTAAACATGTCTGACTCAGAGGAAGATATCTGTGTCATTTGTTCCAATGCCAAGGTGGAGCCCAATAGAAATTTATGTACTAACTGTATTGATGCTACTTTAAATAAAAGTCAATCTGTACAATGTGAACAAATTTCACCAAACAGCGAGGGGAGAGTTATGCCGACTAACTCGCCTCACGCGGCAGTACCTGCATCTCCCGCCCGGGAGGTGCGTGATATTATGGCGCCTAGTACATCTGGGCGGCCATTACAGATAACATTACAAGATATGGCTACTGTTATGACTGAAGTTTTGTCTAAATTACCAGAACTAAGAGGCAAGCGTGATCACTCTGGGGTGAGAACAGAGTGCGCTGACAATGCTAGGGCCATGTCTGATACTGCGTCACAGCTCGCAGAGCATGAGGACGGAGAGCTTCATTCTGTGGGTGACGGTTCTGATCCAAACAAATTGGACTCAGATATTTCAAATTTTAAATTTAAATTGGAGAACCTCCGTGTATTACTAGGGGAGGTCTTAGCAGCTCTTAACGATTGTAACACCGTTGCAATACCAGAGAAACTGTGTAGGTTGGATAAATACTTTGCGGTACCGGCGAGTACTGACGTTTTTCCTATACCTAAGAGACTAACTGAAATTGTTACTAAGGAGTGGGATAGACCCGGTGTGCCGTTCTCACCCCCTCCAATATTTAGAAAGATGTTCCCAATAGACGCCACCACTAGGGACTTATGGCAGACGGTCCCCAAGGTGGAGGGAGCAGTTTCTACTTTAGCTAAGCGTACCACTATCCCGGTGGAGGATAGCTGTGCTTTTTCAGATCCAATGGATAAAAAGTTAGAGGGTTACCTTAAGAAAATGTTTGTTCAACAAGGTTTTATATTACAACCCCTTGCATGTATCGCGCCGATTACGGCTGCGGCAGCATTTTGGATTGAGTCGCTGGAAGAGAACCTTAGTTCATCTACGCTAGACGACATTACGGACAGGCTTAGAGTCCTTAAACTAGCTAACTCTTTCATTTCGGAGGCCGTAGTACATTTAACTAAACTTACGGCTAAGAACTCAGGATTCGCCATACAGGCACGTAGGGCTCTGTGGCTAAAATCCTGGTCAGCTGATGTGACTTCTAAGTCCAAATTACTTAATATACCTTTCAAGGGGCAGTCTTTATTTGGGCCCGGTTTGAAAGAAATTATCGCTGACATTACAGGTGGTAAGGGCCACGCCCTACCTCAAGACAAAGCCAAAGCTAAGGCTAGACAGTCTAATTTTCGTCCCTTTCGGAATTTCAAAACAGGAGCAGCATCAACCTCCACTGCACCAAAACAGGAAGGAGCTGTTGCTCGTTACAGGCAAGGCTGGAAGCCTAACCAGTCCTGGAACAAGAGCAAGCAGGCCAGGAAACCTGCTGCTGCCCCAAAGACAGCATGAACCGAGAGCCCCCGATCCGGGACCGGATCTAGTGGGGGGCAGACTCTCTCTCTTTGCCCAGGCCTGGGCAAGAGATGTTCAGGATCCCTGGGCTCTAGAGATCATATCTCAGGGATACCTTCTAGACTTCAAACTATCTCCCCCAAGAGGGAGATTTCATCTGTCAAGGCTGTCAACAAACCAGATAAAGAAAGAAGCGTTTCTACGCTGCGTACAAGATCTGTTATTAATGGGAGTGATCCATCCGGTTCCGCGGTCGGAACAAGGACAAGGGTTCTACTCAAACCTGTTTGTGGTTCCCAAAAAAGAGGGAACTTTCAGGCCAATCTTAGATTTAAAGATTCTAAACAAATTCCTAAGAGTTCCATCGTTCAAAATGGAAACTATTCGGACAATCTTACCCATGATCCAAGAGGGTCAGTACATGACCACAGTGGATTTAAAGGATGCTTACCTTCACATACCGATCCACAAAGATCATCACCGGTACCTAAGGTTTGCCTTCTTAGACAGGCACTACCAGTTTGTAGCTCTTCCATTCGGACTGGCTACGGCTCCAAGAATCTTCACAAAGGTTCTGGGTGCCCTTCTAGCGGTACTAAGACCGCGAGGGATTTCGGTAGCTCCGTACCTAGACGACATTCTAATACAAGCTTCAAGCTTTCAAACTGCCAAGTCTCATACAGAGTTAGTTCTGGCATTTCTAAGGTCGCATGGATGGAAAGTGAACGAAAAGAAGAGTTCTCTTTTTCCTCTCACAAGAGTTCCATTCTTGGGGACTCTTATAGATTCTGTAGAAATGAAGATTTACCTGACAGAAGACAGGTTAACAAAGCTTCAAAATGCATGCCGCGTCCTTCATTCCATTCAACACCCGTCAGTAGCTCAATGCATGGAGGTGATCGGCTTAATGGTAGCGGCAATGGACATAGTACCTTTTGCACGCCTACACCTCAGACCGCTGCAATTATGCATGCTAAGTCAGTGGAATGGGGATTACTCAGATTTGTCCCCTACTCTGAATCTGAATCAAGAGACCAGAAATTCTCTTCTATGGTGGCTTTATCGGCCACACCTGTCCAGGGGGATGCCATTCAGCAGGCCAGACTGGACAATTGTAACAACAGACGCCAGCCTACTAGGTTGGGGCGCTGTCTGGAATTCTCTGAAGGCTCAGGGACTATGGAATCAGGAGGAGAGTCTCCTTCCAATAAACATTCTGGAATTGAGAGCAGTTCTCAATGCCCTTCT
Source organism: Bombina bombina (assembly GCF_027579735.1). Lineage (NCBI taxonomy): Eukaryota > Metazoa > Chordata > Amphibia > Anura > Bombinatoridae > Bombina > Bombina bombina. Next base: position 256,874,342 of record NC_069506.1, read on the forward strand.
GGCTTGGCCCCAGTTAACAACTCGGGGGTTCATCAGGTTTCAGTCGGACAACATCACGACTGTAGCTTACATCAACCATCAGGGAGGGACGAGAAGCTCCCTAGCAATGATGGAAGTATCAAAGATAATTCGCTGGGCAGAGTCTCACTCTTGCCACCTGTCAGCAATCCACATCCCGGGAGTGGAGAACTGGGAGGCGGATTTCTTGAGTCGCCAGACTTTTCATCCGGGGGAGTGGGAACTTCATCCGGAGGTCTTTGCCCAAATACTTCGACGTTGGGGCAAACCAGAGATAGATCTCATGGCGTCTCGCCAGAACGCCAAACTTCCTCGCTACGGGTCCAGATCCAGGGATCCGGGAGCAGTTCTGATAGACGCTTTGACAGCACCTTGGAACTTCAGGATGGCTTATGTGTTTCCACCCTTCCCGCTGCTTCCTCGATTGATTGCCAAAATCAAACAGGAGAGAGCATCAGTAATTCTAATAGCACCTGCATGGCCACGCAGGACTTGGTATGCAGATCTGGTGGACATGTCATCCTGTCCGCCTTGGTCTCTACCTCTAAGACAGGACCTTCTGATACAGGGTCCATTCAAACATCAAAATCTAATTTCTCTGAAGCTGACTGCTTGGAAATTGAACGCTTGATTTTATCAAAACGTGGTTTTTCTGAGTCGGTTATTGATACCCTGATTCAGGCTAGGAAGCCTGTTACCAGAAGGATTTACCATAAAATATGGCGGAAATACCTATACTGGTGCGAATCCAAAGGTTACTCCTGGAGTAAGGTTAGGATCGCTAGGATATTGTCTTTTCTACAAGAAGGTTTAGAAAAGGGTTTATCAGCTAGTTCATTAAAGGGACAGATTTCAGCTCTGTCCATCTTGTTACACAGACGTCTGTCAGAAAATCCAGACGTCCAGTCCTTTTGTCAGGCTTTAGCTAGGATCAAGCCTGTATTTAAAGCTGTTGCTCCACCATGGAGTTTAAACTTAGTTCTTAACGTTTTACAGGGTGTTCCGTTTGAACCCCTTCATTCCATTGATATAAAAATGTTATCTTGGAAAGTCCTGTTTTTAATGGCTATTTCCTCGGCTCGAAGAGTCTCTGAGTTATCAGCCTTACATTGTGATTCCCCTTATCTGATTTTTCACTCAGACAAGGTAGTTCTGCGTACTAAACCTGGGTTCTTACCTAAGGTAGTCACTAACAGGAACATCAATCAAGAGATTGTTGTACCATCCTTGTGTCCAAATCCTTCTTCAAAGAAGGAACGTCTTCTACACAATCTGGATGTAGTTCGTGCCCTCAAGTTCTACTTGCAGGCAACTAAAGATTTTCGCCAAACTTCTTCCTTGTTTGTCGTTTACTCTGGACAGAGGAGAGGTCAAAAAGCTTCTGCTACCTCTCTCTCTTTTTGGCTTCGTAGCATAATACGTTTAGCCTATGAGACTGCTGGACAGCAGCCTCCTGAAAGAATTACAGCTCACTCCACTAGAGCTGTGGCTTCCACTTGGGCCTTTAAGAATGAGGCCTCTGTTGAACAGATTTGCAAGGCTGCAACTTGGTCTTCGCTTCATACTTTTTCCAAATTTTACAAATTTGACACTTTTGCTTCTTCGGAGGCTATTTTTGGGAGAAAGGTTCTTCAGGCAGTGGTTCCTTCTATATAATGAGCCTGCCTATCCCTCCCGTCATCCGTGTACTTTTGCTTTGGTATTGGTATCCCAGAAGTAATGATGACCCGTGGACTGATCACACATAACAGAAGAAAACATAATTTATGCTTACCTGATAAATTCCTTTCTTCTGTTGTGTGATCAGTCCACGGCCCGCCCTGTTTTAAGGCAGGTAAATATCTTAAATTATACTTCAGTCACCACTTCACCCTTGGTTACTCCTTTCTCGTTGATTCTTGGTCGAATGACTGGGACTGACGTAGAGGGGAGGAGCTATATGCAGCTCTGCTGGGTGAATCCTCTTGCATTTCCTGTTGGGGAGGAGTTATATCCCAGAAGTAATGATGACCCGTGGACTGATCACACAACAGAAGAAAGGAATTTATCAGGTAAGCATAAATTATGTTTTTTTCTTTCATGATTCAGATAGGGCATGATATTTTAAGCAACTTTCTAATTTACACCTATTATCAAATTTTCTTCATTCTCTTGGTATCTTTATTTGAAATGCAAGAATGTAAGTTTAGATGCCGGCCCATTTTTGGTGAACAACCTGGGTTGTTCTTTCTGATTGGTGTATAAATTCATCCACCAATAAAAATAAAGTGCTGTCCAGAGCCCTGAAACAAAAAAGCTTAGATGCATTCTTTTTCAAATAAAGATAGCAAGAGAATGAAGAAAAATTGATAATAGGAGTAAATTAGAAAGTTGCTTAAAATTGCATGCTCTATCTGAATCACAAAAGAAAAAATTTGGGTTCAGTGTCCTTTTAAGCAAATTAGGTAATAGAAGTAAATAGGAAAGTTGTTTAAAGTGACATGGTCTATCTGGATCATTAAAGAACAGTACATTGTAAATTTGTTTTTCCCTTAATGCATTTCCAATGACTTGTTATACCAGCTGCATAGTATAAAATTATGAGAGAATGCATTTTCAGGCTTGTGTAAATAAATTGGCTGGTTTTATGTTTTTTACAACGTTCAGTATAGGTAGGGAGACTACAAGCGAAACCAGCTATTTGTAAACCGTACAGCAGGTAAATAGGATCATTGGGAATGATTTAAATGGGGGGGGGATTTGGGTAAACTGTCCCTTTAAAATAAAATTTGTCACTTTTTTAATTAGGAGTTGTAATCGGATATAATTGTGACTTTTACTGTGTGTTTTGTCCAAATTTAATTATTAAATGTGTGTCAATATAATACAAATATTTTCAGTCATTTTGCTTGATCTTTAAAAACTGCATTTGTTAGTGCCACTGCTCTGTAGGCTTGGGTAGCTATAAAAGGGTAGCAAAGTCCATTTAAAACGTAATATAGGACAAAAGCCTTATTAGCCACTACAGTTGCTTTCTTTTGTAATAGTTAAAGGAATCTTGTATAGCTAATGAATTTTAATAGTTTCTGATTTAATTACATCTATTTTGATCTGTTAAAGTGTTTCCAATGTATATTCAGTGTAACTGGTATAGGGGGGGGAATAAAGGCTTTTTATTCTTTGCAGTATACTGATTTGTTGTGGGATTACTATACAATGGTCCTTGTTTTAACTTTGATATATTTTTGTTTAGATTATTTCCGCTGCCAGAAGTCTCTGACAAGTAAAGGAAAAGATCCTGAGCCCTGCGAGTGGTACCGTCGTGTGTATAAATCTATGTGCCCCATCTCATGGGTATGTCTTATTGGATATGGTACAAAATATACAGAAAGCAGGTTGCCGTCACATTTTTAGCAATTTCCCTATTCTAGAAGTAACCCAATATATGAAATGGCACTAATTAATTTTGTGAGCTAAGCGTGCCTAAATGTATATTGATCAAATAAAGGGATATTTAACACCAATGTAACATTTTGAACCTAGGTTTCACTGCAACTATGTAAAGGGGTTGCCCCACGTGCAAACTTATCAGTACTGAAATGCAGTGAAAGCTAGAACTCAACATGGCGGCTCCTATGACTATAGAGAGGCAACTATCTGTTCCATGCTTCTAAAATATATTTAGCTCTTAAAGGGCCACTGTAAGAAAATATTTTCTATGCCTGTTACTAACTACCCCAAATACGCTTTTTATCAATAGCATTTCATTAACATATCTCTACCGTATATCAGAAATCTTGTCTGCAAATTTAATTTTTTTCCAAACCCACTCCGTGGGTATCCTTTGCTCTGTACCAATCCGTTTACAATACCTAGGTTTCAAAATGGCGCTTTAAAAACAAAGTTATTGGTTTAAGTATTTTGAACACTCAGTGCTGAAAATAGTGGGCAGGATAACGTGACATCATCGGCGAATAAAAGATATAACTTTTAGAACGTTATGCAACTTCGTTTTGGAGAAAATATAGGTCAGTAGGTTTTAATTAATGTTTATTAACTTTAATATGTTAGTTGTTTAGCTTAAAAATTATAACAGAAAGTAATCCTTTAATGTCCTTTTTTTTTTTTTTTTTTTTTTTAAAGGACTTTAACTATTGTCTGCCTATAATTATGTGTTTAACACCCAAAAGAGAATAAACAGTCGGCTCCAGAGCAGCAATGCACTACTGTGAGCAAGCTGACATCTGGTGAGTCAATGACAAGGCATATATGTATTGCCTCCAATCACCAGCTAGCTCCCAGTAGTGCATCACTTTTCCTGGCCCTAACTAGGTATGTTTTTCAGCAAAGGTTACAAATAGAAAGTATATTTGATGATAGGGGTAAACTGAAGTCTCTTTAATTGAATATATCTGAACCATGACAATTTTAAATTTGACTTGCATGTCCCTTTAATAATCTAAAATAATCCAAAAAGAGTTAATTACTGTGGCTTCCTTATTTTATTTTTTTGTCTTTAAGGCTGCATTTAGGTAATTTGGTAAAGCCTTATTTAACCCCCTTCCTGCCGTTAGAATGTTTCATGTGTCAGGATGGCATGGAAAGTCCTAGCATCATAGGCACTCCCCCCGACATGATCCCATCATTAAAATCAAGAGATCACATGAACGATCGTGTATTTAAATTTGTTCCGATGTAGACACATTAGCTCTGTCAGGAAAGGGTTAAGATGACTCTACTCAGTTTCTGTTACTTAAAGGGACACTGAACCCAAATTTTTTTTATTTCCTGATTAAACAACTTTCTAATTTACTCCTATTAATTTTTCTTCGTTAATTTGGTATCTTTTTTTTTTGAAAAATAAGGCATCTAAGCTTTTTTGGTTCAGTAACCTGGACAGCACTTTTTTATTGGTTGGTGCATAAATTCATCCATCAGCAAGAATAACCCGGGTTATTCACTAAAAATGGGCCGGCACCTAAACTTACATTCTTGCATTTCAAATAAAGATACCAAGAGAATGAAGAACATTTGATAATAGGATTAAATTAGAAAGTTGCTTAAAATTCTAAATCGCGAAAGAAAAAATTTGGGTTCAGTGTCCCTTTAAAAGAGTTGATAGTTTTTTTTTTTTTTTTTCTTTAATTATGTGAAGTAAATTAAAATGAATACCCCTGTACTAGTGTGTGTATATATGTATGTGTATATATGTATATATATTTATATATATATGTATATTTTTTTTAATGCTCATTTGTTTGCTTCCTATGTCATTGTGCACTGGTAGGAAAAGCATTGTCAGAAACACAAATAAGTCAGCATTTTTAAATGGTGATTTATATTTAAACAGATTTTAATAAATTTCATTTAGTTGTAGATATTAACTCTAGCGCTTAGACTTGAGGACAAATTGCAAACCTTTCTATTGCACACATGAAAGAAATGATCATGTTTTGCGTGGTAAAGAAAATTACGTTTAATAGAAAATGATAAACCCAACGTTTTTTTTTTCTTTCATGATTCATATAGATTATAGAGCATACAATTTTCCATTTTACTTCTATTATCAAACTTAAAATTTGCTTCATTCTCTTGGTATCCTTGGATGATGGAGCTGGCTGAGGACATCTGGTGAGCTAAAGACTAGAGGCATATATGCAGCCACCAATCAGCAGCTAGCTCCCAGTAGTGCTAGGTATGATCTTTAACAAAGGATACAAAGAGTACAAAGCAACTTTGTTAATAGAAGTACATTGGGAAATTGTATGCTTTATCTGAATGATGAAAGTTTAATTTTGACCTTACTGTCCATTAAATTGATATGCTTAGACTATGAAGCCGTATGTGTTTTATGCAGTGCTGATCTGTGCAGTATCTTTTTCAGTATGGGGAAATTTTTTTTTTTTGTAATTTTCACGAAAGGTTAATTTTTAAAGCTTTTTATTTTGAAGCTAACAGTGCATCTAGTCCTTAAAGGGACAGTATACACTCATTTTCATATAACTGCATGTAATAGACACTACTATAAAGAATAATATGCACAGATACTGATATAAAAATCCAGTATAAAACTGTTTAAAAACTTACTTAGAAGCTGTCAGTTTGGCTCTGTTGAAAAGGTAGCTGGAAAGCCCACTGCAAGTGACAAATAAGACACTCCCCCCCCCTCCCCCTTCTTTTGCATATGAAAAGACCCTTTACACAAACAGGAGCAAGCTGGAGTAGGTAGTCGAGCGTATTCACATAAAACTTTGGGGCTTGGTTAGGAGTCTGAAAATCAGAGCAATGTTATTTAAAAATAAGCAAAACTATACATTGATTTAAAAAAAAACTTTATGGGCTATATAAATAGATTATCTACAAAACATTTATGCAAAGAAAAAATGAGTGTATAATGTCCCTTTAAAGGGACATGTCACTAAAAAAAAATTCTAAGCATAGTAATGAGGTTATTCCTTGTGCTTTAACTGCGTTTCGTTGCTTATTTGTTTGTACATGTGCAGTAACACTTTAGATACCTGCAGTGTAATCTAGGTTCTAAAATGGCTGCACCCCTGTAATTATAGGAAAATGCATTAAATATGTTTAATGTCCCTGATTGCTTACTGGCTTAAACAAATTTCAAACTGCCTTTATTGTTGGAGAGTGACTATTTAAGATCATCTTGTTTACAAAACTAATACATTTTGAAAATTTTCCCTTTTTGAAATGCAGAAAATAAAAATGACTTGTCCTTTTTTAAGTTTATGCTGAAATTGTGTTTTTTTTTTAAATTTTATTTAAATAGGTGGAAAAATGGGATGAGCAGAGGGACGCAGGTACATTCCCATGCAAAATCTGAGTGGCACATACCCATCTGAATTGTACTCATCTGGTAGTCAGAAGAATCCTTGATGCTTGAATGGTGTTGATGCAGGATATCGTCCATTTTAAACTATTTGCATCTGTTCGCTCAATGGAGAGCTTCTAGTAAATTTTGATTTATATGTCAATAAAATGTCTTCAAAATAGACCCTATACCTTGCCTTTTCAATGTACTCCATTTTTAAGGATATGTTGTAACATGTTCTCTTTAATATGCACCCTTGTGTGAATTGAGCACGACATTGTACTCATGCTGAGCCTAAAGTGATTCCATTGCAGGAAAAACTAAATGTGCAGCCTTGCTTAAGAGAATAAAGATTGTGAGATCATTTGTGAACATAGAACTAAAACTGATAGTTATTTTATTTTTTTAGAACTATCTTTTATATGCATTTTGATGTTGAATAGTTTTTTAAACTAATCGAAAACTGATCCACATGTCATCTCGCTTCAAATATCCCCCATATACAAAAATAGCTTTGTCGCAGTGTGTTAGAAAGGAACACCCCTAAGGAAGCCATGACTGCCCTCCTAAGCACCTTGTCTCCGCATCCGCTCTCCTTCCTTAGCCTATTCCCAGCTGTTCTAGTAACCAGCAGCGTATTCTGCATAAAAAAAAAGCTAGGTGTGCACCTTGTCGCCAGAATTGCCCAGGCAAGTGATATCAATTGGGCATGAGCAAAAATCTGCATTAGAGATAAATGCTTATTATGGTCGCTGGCAGTGCCATTAGTTTATTTTTGGCACCAAATTTATTGGTGTAAAAGTGTAACACATCTCAATTTGCACTTATTTTTTTTACGCTTTGCCTAATATCAATGAACTTTTAGAAAATCATTAGGCAAACAGTAGGGGATAATTTTTTTTAGCTGAAGTATCAGAATTCTCAATCAACATGGCATCTAGGATTTGTCTAACCCTTTATTTGGCCAATACGTTTTTTGCTAAGAGTTCACAGGTGCAAGGGATTTTTTGGTTGCTTCTATTTCTTTGCCTGTACCCTAAAACAGTGTTTCTCAACTGCGGTCCTCAAGTACCCTCAAACAGTCCTGGTTTTCATTATAGCTGAACTAGAGCACAGGTGAAATAATCGGCTGATGGATGAGAGCAGGTTGGCTACTGATCAGCTGATTACTTTACCTGTGCACTGGTTTACCTATAATGAAAACCAGGCCTGTTGAGGGTACTTGAGGACCGCGGTTGAAAAAACACTGCCCTAGACCACTTTGTTTTCAAACCTGTCTTCAGCCTGGCCTGTTAAGGAGGCCTGAGGACATGTTTGAAAAGCAGTGCTCTAGTGCCAGCCCTTGGTAGATAATAATAAATCGGTTTTCTACGCCAGAAAGAATAACTCTGGAGGGGTGGAACAAATTCACACTTCCAAAGAAAAGGGTTAAAGAATAAAGTAAGCTGATGATCTAAACTGGGTACCATAAAAAACATATCCAGGTTCCCCAGCCTGAATATTTTTTTTTAATTAAATAGATTGTTATAGTTATCTTCCTGGATGAGAGGAACACCACTTGATTTACTTTGTATTTCTAAATCACCACACACTGTGCCCAAATAAAGACTGGTGTCTTAGGTACTATATACAAAACAACTAATCAAAGCCTTGCTCAAGTTTAGTTTGGGAATTACTTAGCCTGACTTTGGGCAAATTCTGTGGATTTAAGCATCTTTTCCCCCTGAACCATGAATAATGGAAGCTCTCTCTCCCAGCATGCGTTTTCTCCGTAGTTACAAGGGCATAGCTTGTATACTTTATATATTATGGTGACTTACAAGGGTATAGTTTTGTATGTAGCCTCATGTAGTATAACTTACAAAGACATAGCCTGCATATGCTCATTGAGTATGATAGCCTGCAAGGATGTAGCTTGTATAAGCTCATGTAATGTGATAGCTTGTATATGCCATATAGAAGATGCGTTTATCAACTCAAGTCCTTAAGTGTCCCTAACGGGACAGTTTTTTTTTTTTTTTTTTTTATTGGGATTACAAATTTTACAGCATAACATACAATACAGATTAACAGAAAGTACAAAAAAAAAAAAAGAATCATGTGTATTGTAAATGAACCTGCCAATTTTTACATTTCTCAAAGAGTAACTAGATTCAGAAATATAAAGACTGATAACATTTAGAGAAGGGAAGAGGAAGGGGTAGGAAAAACAAGACTTTCCACACTGATCCCATCCGTGTTATAGTATAGAACCTAGACATGCCCATGCAAAATCTGTTTAGAGAGAGTAGTAAATACAAAAAGATAATCGGCGCTAGAGCTGAGAGTGAAGCCCCTGCTCCCAGAGGAAGAGAATGTCGGTGATTGTCTCGTTTTCCAATATAGTAGTATAATATTTCAAGAGCTAAAATATGTTCTACCTCGGACACCCACTGTGTATGTGTAGAAATCATTTGGGTCTTCCAGAGTCTTGGAATTAGCCTTTTTGCACAAGCCAACATTAGTTGAAGTAGCTTTGTACGATAGGCACAGTGAAGTGGTGGAATAAGGTTAAGTTGAATGAGACAAGGGTTGAGGGTTATATGTGAAACTAGGATTCTGTTGATACTTTGCTCTAGTTGTGTCCAGAAGTCAGTAATAAGTGGACAAGTCCACCATATGTGGGTCATTCCCTATGCCTCCACACCACCTCCAGCAAGTGAATGAGGCGGTCGGGTAAATGTCAGACGATATGGTGTCAAGTACCAGCGGGATAATATTTTATAGTTCATGTCAGATATAAGCAGTGAAGTTGAAGTCGAGTTAGACGCCCTGAAGCAATGCTTCCAATCGTCGTCGCTATATTGTCTAGTATTTCTGTTCCATTTCAGCAAATATGCAGGTCGCTGAGCCACGAAAGACCCTTTGAGCATTTTATACATTGAGAGATGTGCTCTCTTGATTTCAGGATTTGTGCATATCTGCTCAAACCCCGTTAATGGTCTCAGAACAAAGTTTGTGTGTGCTATTGTGGAGTGCATGTCTTATCTGTAGATATGAATACCAGTTGTCAAAGGGGGAGCCCAGGTCATTTAGTGGAACTCTATCTTTAATTGCTCCGGAGTCTAACAGTAAGTAAATGGGCAGGTTTTGCAAGTGTTCTGTGACATATGTATGAGTAAAGGAGGTATGTTGTAGGAAGATCCCATTATTCAGTAGCAGAGTTAGGGGGAGACTGAGGTGGAGATTCCCTTGACATGTGCAACCACATTGTCCCACACATAAAGGGTGGAACAAAAGAGGGTGGTCGACAGTGTCAAAGGCTGCGGACAGATCAAGGAGGATAAGCAGAGAGAAGTGGCCTTTTGATTTAGCTGTAAGTAGGTCGTTGGTGACCTTAACAATAGCTGTCTCTGTGGAGTGATAGGGACGAAATCCAGATTGCAGCAGGTCAAGAAGGGAGTTTAACGTATGGAAATGGGATAGGCGTGCATATACTAGTTTTTCGAGAAGCTTTGAAGCAAGAGGGAGGAGGGAAATAGGGCGGTAGTTGGATGGGGAGGTAGGATCAAAGGAAGGTTTTTTGAGGATAGGTGTGACCAGTGCATGTTTCATCGATGAGGGAAATGTACCAGTGCTGAGGGAGAGGTTGAAAATGTGTGTTAGTATAGGGGTAAGGGTAGCAGAGAGAGAGGTTAGCAGCTGTGAGGGGATAGGGTCAAGGGGACAGGTAGTGAGGTGAGAGCGCAGTATAAGTGCCGAAACTTCTTCCTAAGTAACAGGGGAGAATGAACTAAGTTTCAGGTTATGAGGGTTGTGGTTGAGTGAGAGTATTTGAGGGGGGGAGAGAATGGAATTATGTTGAGAGCTGATTTCATGTCTGATGGAGTCAATTTTGTTAATGAAGTGACTGGCAAAGTCTTGAGCTGACAGAGAAGTTGTATTAGGAAGTGGGGGAGGGCGGAGGAGAGTATTGAAAGTGGAGAACAGACGTTTTGGGTTTGAAGAAAGATTAGAGATAAGAGTAGAGAAGTATTGCTTGTGGAGATTAAGGGCAGAGTAGTAGGAGTTCAAGATGAATTTGTAATGAAGAAAATCAGCTGAACTCTGATTTTCTCCAATGCCGTTCAGCAGTACGGGAACATCTGCGTAGGTACCGTGTCAGAGGAGTATGCCAGGGCTGGGGATGAGTGTGTGATTTCTGAGCAGTGGTAAGAGGGGCGAGATTGTCAAGGACGGATATAAGGGTGGAATTGTAGTGGCAGATAGATTGTTCAGGGCAGGAAAAGGAGTAGAAGGATGAGAGGAGCGGTTTAAGGGAATTAGCAAGTTGTTGCTGATCTAAAGACCTAATGCTTCTGTGAAGTTTGGTGTGAGGAGTAGAAGGTGGGAGAGTTGTAGGAAAGGATATGTTGCAGGTAAGGAGATGGTGGTCAGAAAGAGGAAAAGGGGAGTTTGAGAAGTTTTGAGAGAGTGCATCGATAGCTAAAGATCAGGTCAAGAGAGTGACCGTCTTTGTGAGTGGGAGAATCAGTCCATTGTGACAGACCGAAAGAGGAAGTGAGTTGCAGAAGTTGTTTAGCAGATGAGGCAGTGGGATTGTTAAGGGGGATGTTGA